>NC_048893.1:190375225-190571317 GCF_011077185.1 Oxyura jamaicensis
AGAATAGAATAGAATAGAATAGAATAGAATAGAATAGAATAGAATAGAATAGAATAGAATAGAATAGAATAGTTCAGTTGGAAGAGACCTTCAAGGATCATCAAGTCCAACTGCCTGACCACTTCAGGGCTAACCAAAAATTACAGGCTATTGATGAGGGAATTATCCAAATGCCTCTTCAACACTGACAGGCATAGGGAATCAAGCACGTCTCCAGGAAGCTCCTTCCAGTGTTTGACCACCCTCATGCTACAGAAATTTTTCCCAGTGCCCAGTCTGATGCAGCCTTGTGCCATTCCCACACATCCTGCCATCAGTCCCAGGGAGCAGAGACCTGTGCCTCCCTTGGCGCTTCCCTCCTCAGGGATCTGCAGGGAGCAGTGAGACCACCTCATTTTCCAGACTGGACAACCCAAGGGTCCTCAGCCTCTCAATGCAATACATGCCTTCCTGCCCTTTCACCAGCTTTGTTGCCCTCCTCTGGATGTTTTCAAGTACCTTAAAATCTTTTTTATACTGGGGAGCCCAGAACTGCACACAATATTCAAGGTGAGAACGGGATAACACTCCAGAGGTGTGTGTGTTCCTCAGAAGACCATCCTGACCATGGGACACATCACATCCAGTAAGTGCACAAGCTTCCTATGCTGCAACAGGGCCAGCACATGGTGGGAGTGAAGCACTCTCCTGTCTTCAAGGAGACATCTCTGAGGGGCAGGAATGCTCCTCCAACACATACATAGCATGTGGAATATAGTTGAAGCCAGGATCTTCTGCCTCAGAGAGAACAAAGGTACCTTTACCTCTAATGAGCTGTCAGCATCTTATCCCTTGCTAAGCAACTATTGTGCTTCCATTCACATAACAGTACCTCTGCTTTGGGGAAAACAGCTGCCACCGGCTCACCTCTCGTTCAGTATGCTCCTCGTCCTACTTAGTAGATGTAACTAAGCAATATCTGCCTCCATCTAGTGGTACAGCTCGGCAAACTCTGCACTACATCCTGATGAATATGTTTAACCTATTCATGAGCCCATAGCAGTTACAATACAACTCTGTTAAAAGGGAAACCAGGGACAAGAGCAGTTTTAGCTAGGGGCCGCTGCCTCTTCCTTCTTCACTTTGTTCTGTTGCATTCGGTGTAACTTTTTACATGATCTCTCCACTACAAACCTGAGGACTTATAAGTTCACTTTGTTTTTTAAATAGCATCTGCTTGCTCCTCTTCCATACATGAGAAGAAATGGGTAATTGCACAGTATTTTGTGTTGGTAGGACTTCAGAGTTTTATTGAGTAGATTGCACTACTGTCCTGTTAAATAAACAGATATTAAAATGCATCTTCGCTGTTCCTGATAGTACAATGAGCAGCAAATGTAGTCTGCCTTGGGAAAGAAAAATGTCTACATTTAAGATGAGTCCTTTGACCACACACATATAAAGGATAATCCTTACTCCTATAAAAAAAAAAAAAAAAAAGTAATGGTTCCTACCCTAGAGAAGCTATTATTGGGACTTTACCCACTTATTCAGGTATCCTGAGCCTACTTCCTCAAAACACAGTGTGACATTCTGAAAAAGCAAAGTTGATATCCTTGTGATAGAATTGAAGTACAAGGACATCTAGGAAAAAAGATGGTTTACATTCACACCACATTATTGATTCTACTTCATTAGAAATAGCATCTGCTCTCTAATAAAAGGTTAAGACAAAATGCATGTTTGGATAATTTTAATTGTATCATCTATTCATTTTTCTTTTCATAAGTGATTTTAACTATAATTCTCTTATATGAATTCATCTGTACATATAGATGTAAGTATGGATTAAAATTGATTAGCATAAATTGAAAAAAATATCACAAGTTAGTTATTTTATTCATTTGAATAAAAGCACAGGAATACTACTGTGCTCTAGCTCTTTTTCATAATCCAGAATTTAAATATTTATTATTTAAGAAGTATTTGAAATAGTTTGTATATCTAAAGATATCAAATGGTGAAGTTTGGTTTCCTGAGCCATCACTTTATCATTTGGAGGCAAAGTAGTGAGGGGGATTTATCAATCCCCTTTTTTTAATTTTAAGTCACTGCTTTTTCCCCTCTCTATCAGGTTAAATAACATATTATTTTCAGATATTTTTAGGTGTTATTTAATTAATGCACCTGTCATTGTGTCCTCTTCTCTTTAATGACTGTAACAGTGCTTGGCTATGTGGAGGTAATGCACACTCAAATGTGACCTCAGTCCTTTCTTTCAGTCTAGCAGGATACATGGTGAAGGAGAATCATCTTTAATCCAGACCTTCTCTGTGAAATGTGTGTCACTGTATGTTTTGGAATTCATTTTCTCTGGAATCTTGGGAACTAAAGCATTTAATTCTAGAAAGAAAGCCAGGAAGGAAACCATAGTAGGCATAGGGACTCTTTCATTTGTCTTTTAATGTACTGTTTTTCCTAAATAACATCCTACCAAAAAAAAGACATGTTAGTGGAATAAAAGACATCAAGACAGTGCATCAGGAATGAAGGAATGCTTTGACATTGCCCAGATGAATGCAGAATACTTGAAATATCTCAAGAAATACACCTTTGGTTCAAGTTCTCAGCTACAGGAAGATGGTCTGCCAACACGTGAAGTAACAAGAAGCCCAGGTATAAAGTTCATCTAGCAGCCTACAATTCTTCATTTTATGGTTCTCCATGCCTGAGATTAAAGAAATAAAAAGTTCAGGTCATGTCCTGAACAGTACATGCTCCCAGAGCTTTGTTTTGCAGTGAGATATTTCTGCACACAGTATTAACAGTGACATTCAGTAGAGCTTGTCTGATTCTAACACATGCGAATCCAGTCCTGGTGTCATAATATAAGGTCCAACTCCTTTTACTTCCTAAAAGGCCATCGTTCTTGAGGAAATTCTCAAGTCTGGAATAAAATTATTTTACACCAGGTAATAGGGGCATGATATGAGAACTGATTTTTTAAAGGTAGTGGGTGTTCACCAGAAGAGCTTGGTTTATGAGATGAGCCCCTGTTCTAGAAAGTAACTGCAATCTGTACAGCTTTCTAATTACTTCGCTCATTCTGAAATTTTAGCTATTAAGTATTTTTTTACATCATTGCCATAGTTGATGCTAAACTACGTTTGAAATGGAAAAATAATGTAAATCATCTTGTGGTAGCCTGAAAATATTACTGCCTCAGAAAATCTGTTTATA
Source organism: Oxyura jamaicensis (assembly GCF_011077185.1). Taxonomy (NCBI): domain Eukaryota; kingdom Metazoa; phylum Chordata; class Aves; order Anseriformes; family Anatidae; genus Oxyura; species Oxyura jamaicensis. Next base: position 190,378,445 of record NC_048893.1, read on the forward strand.
TGTATAGACACTAGTTATTTATATGCAGTAAGTAAAACCATAACTAAAAAATATACATTGATTTACCAGGTAAATTTCCTTCACCAGTTGCCAGATTGCATGTTTTATAACCCTGATCAGACACACTTTAAATTATCAGTGTGAACAGAATTTGATATATTCACTTTCTTCATGAAATTTCACTCTGAGCTAACAAAGGTGTTTTTAGCATTTGAAGTTCTTTGTTGAAGCCAGTCCAGGGTTCATTTTAATTTATGAATAATATTAAAAAAAAAAAAAATTATTAGTACTCCATTTTTCTCTCACAAAAATTAAACAGTATTTGTGGTCTTCTGATAATTAAGGAGAGCCAATGAGGGGAGAGGGAAGAAGATGACAAAAGATTCAAAATTCTCTTTATATTATAATTGGAGTCCTTTTACATGGTTCAAATACTGCCTGAAGAAATTAATGGAGGAAAATGTAGTAATAATAATAGGAATAATAAGTACAACCCCTTTCCCATAAATTACTAAACCCTAAGCCATTTTTCTGGGTGGGGTGGTAAAACTAATAATATTTAAGATTAGAGAGGTCTGTCTAAGAAATTATCCCGACTAAAAGCATACTTTTTTTGACTAAAAGCTAGCAGTCTGATTGCTTCCAACCTCCCCACTTCTGAACCAAGATGATACTGGATGTACTGCTCCTACAGCTCCACCAAGATCCAACTCTCCATCCTGTCAACTGTGGCAGTTAAAAGGCAACTTAAGGAGCCCACGGCTCCCAGGGATGGATGCTTGGCCATGTTAACACATAAATGATTGTCTGGAGTCCATCCCTCCCAAGGATGGCACCCACACCTGGCTTTGTTAACACTGGAATGATTTTTTCCTCACCTCTTCCTTTCTTTTGAAGCAGTATGAAAGTGCAATTGCTTGGCAGAGAAGAGGGGAGCAGAGGGGGGTCTGCTGCCCAAATGCTCTCTCACTTTGATCGCAGGTAAAAAACCTTCTCTCTGACCTGCCTTAAATCACACTTGTGTTACTCTGTACTTGGAGTCCCTGTATTCTCCAGCATGGGGAATTACTACTTGATGCTTGTCCTGTTATTATATTCTCATCCAGATGGTCCTCATGGGATTAGAAACAATGAGCTACACAGATCTTTTTTGGACTCAGTACAGCTGTCCGTATGTTTGACTCTTTTGTTTTTTGTTTTTTGTTTTTTTTTATCCCTCTTTACAGGATATATTCTTTAACCCAACCTGTTTTTTCAAGCCTCTTTGCAATCTACCCAAATGCTCTCTCATACAATTCTTTTACAAGCTTATTTCACCAGCCCAGTTCTCCCTATCTTCATCTGGCTATTTGACGACAGTCTGCCCCCTTGCTTCCCGAATTGTTCTCCTTTTATTTCTCATTTATACACAAATCTATCCAGGACCGTTTTTCCTCTTCAGATGAATAATAAAAATACATGTTTATCTTTACTGGCTGCTGTTCCTAAGAGAGACAAGGGTACTGCCTCAGCACCCTGCCTCCTGTGATGCACTCTGACACAGGGAAAACCAGCTGAGCTCCCAGCCCATCCCTGCGTGGAGCTTGGCTTCACACAAGAGCTCCTGTTGATTCAGCTTTTAATTCCATAATGGGGCTTAATTGCTGCATACTCTAGATGAGCTCCAGTGATACTGGGTATTAACAGGGGAATGAGATCTCTGGAGAACAAATTTAATGACATCAGCAGCACCAAGTCCAGTCTTAGCAATGCATACTAAAGCTGCTGCAGGTAAAAAGCTCACAAATATGTGATGGGAAAGAGCTGGTGAGCCGCAGAAGTATGAGCAGCAGAAGTATGACCTGTCACAGTACCATGCTCTTGGCTTTTCTTTGATAGTGTTAACTGGAAACTTCATCCAATCTGAAGACGTGTTTTTTTTTTCTGTTTTTATAAAATTATATCTTCAACAAAACCTACCTCAAACAGGATGTTCTTAATAGTATCATAATTATTTTTTCAATTTCAGCTATGTCAATCTGAAGTAGTGCCATTGACGTCAATGGAACTGTTTTGGACTTATCTGTAAGAGTAAATGTTAGCAAAGGACTAGAGAAAATATTATCTGTTTTGATTATTGTTACAGCAGGAACCATCACAAGCCAGAGAACCACAGATAATCACTGCTTGTTGGAAAAGACAGAGAAAAATTATCTGGGGATGGAAATTGTTACTGTTTTCTGTCAGCTCTAAAATTAAATTTCACAGATAATAAAACAAGAAGAATAGAGAAGAGCAAAGGGCGGAGCAGAGATACAGGAAAATACAGAAGTCCATCTGTAACAGAAAGACAGAACACACTAGAGGTCTTCAGCTTGGCCACATGAAGGGAGCTAACAGAGCTGATATGCTGAGTGTAGTGAGATGCTCTTCATCTCTGGTAACTCAACAGGTAAAGCACTGCCAATTAAATGTTCAGGGAGATCTTAGGTGAAGGAGGAAGTACTTTTTTTTTACATAACAAATAAATCAGTTGTGGAATTCACTAGCACAGGATAATTACTGACTGTGGAGCCTCAAATTATAAATGGATTTTGGAAGGTTCAGCCATATTCATGTAGGCTAAGAGCTATTAAGCATGAAGGTCTGGTGGTGAATGGTGACTCGCTACCTTGCTAACTACCAAAGGAAGGATCAATTGAAATTTTCCCGGTTTTGTTTATGTTGCAAATCTTGCTACAGGTGAAAGGAAACACCTTGTCTGCAAAGCCAAGAATTGTAAACTTAGCAGCATAATCAAAGAATTCTTATTATTCCAGATTTAAATATTACAGAGGAAAAAAGGAAAGTAAAGAATACTAATATGGAAAAAATCTCAATGATACAGCCAAAATAATTAACATACACTTCCCACTATTTAACCCTTTCTCTGTTGCTGTTCTCATCTTTCCCCAGCCCCTCTGGATCCTACAGTGCTTAGTGTCAGTCTGAGGGAAGAGTTACGGTGAGCATCCCACGTCCTGCCCATGGGTTCATGATGTTGATGGTTTCTCTCTTCACTCTAGAGCCTGCCTTTTGTTGAGCTAAACAACAAAAAAAAATAATCTATTTTTAGAACACATTCCAGTTTTCTACTCAGTCTACTGAGGCCTCTCCCATTCATCAATACCTTTTTTTTTTTTTTAATTGTAGGCCCCAGAAATGGATACATTCAAGTAGTTATTTATCATGTCAAAAACAACAGAAAACCCCAATCAACCCCTCCTGCTTCTTTCTGAGACATCCTTATTTATTTACATTAGGGGTATACGAAATGCTTTAGTTACTGGCTCACACTGGAAGATCATGTGCAGCTAGTTATCTACCAAGACTTGTAAGTGACAGAATCACAGAACAGTTGAGGTTGGAAGGGACTTCTAGAGGTCATCTGGTCCAACCTGCTGCTCAAACCAGGGCCACCTAGATCAGATTTCCCAGCACCATCTAAAGCCCTTTACACAATCGGTGTCCCAATGTGTAGGGACAACAGCATCCTGCTCTAAAGATTTGTGTCCGGGTGAAAATATGTGGTATTACTGTATTACTGTGGGCTTTCTCTAGATGGAGCTTTACACTCTAAGAAAAGATCTCTAGGAGCTATACTGAGGTGGTGCAGAAAGAACAATTTGTGTTAAACACATCAGAGCACACCAATCAACCCAGTTCGGTCATCAATTACAAAATGCAGTATGTCGACAAAAGCATTTGCCCATTCAATTAAATGTTTGGGCAAGCATTTTGAAGATAAAATGGAGTGTCTAACATTAAGTATCTTTTGTTTCCCAACTACAGTAAAGTCTTGTCATGGCATTCTTGATGAGGCACTACTTCTCACAAATAATTCACTAGTAATTTAACTGTTACTCTGACATCAACAGTTACCTGATAACTATTTTTCCCTAATTTTTCTAGCTCAGCTTCTGCATTACAAAGCCTTGGGCAAACCAAGGACAGTGCAAGAACAGTCAATAGCATAAAGAGATGGCAAATAAAGCAATCCTGCACAGAACAGTATTTAGTGCAAAAGTTTGGCCACAGTGGTTGGCTCCAAAATGTAAAGATTTTTGCTTATGTGTACATATAAGTGCATGTGTATATTCATATTTATCAGCTAGATAAGTATGCTTATCCATATAAAGCATATGGATGTGTTTTAACTACAGCCAATGTGGCTTTTGTGACATGCAATTAGTTCATTAGCCACAATTTCAACAGGGAGACCCTTCACCCTGAGCTTTGACTTTGAGATCCAGACATAGGCGTATACAATATGATGTAAAAAAATAAAGGCAGTAAGCTGCCACTTTGGAGCCAACTAATCAGCTATAGGAGAGCTGAAAAATTGATGTTAAGCCATTGCGCAAATATCTAAAAAATATCTGTTTAGACTCTGAGGATCTGTAGATAAGAGAATCAAAATGATCCATGTACTATGGTTACTACAAGGAGATAAATTATCAGCTGCTTGTCTTTTTTTAAGGAAGAATTTGTGAGATCTGGAACACAAGATCAGGAGAAAATACATATATATATCTGAATTTACAATCCCATGGTACAAACTCAGGAAATGTTCCATTGTGCAAATTCATGCAAATGGAATGAGGGTTCATACCATTTATGACTAGCAGTGCCTTTCTTTCTCATGACATCTATGAAAAAAAAAAAAAAAAATGTAGCAGTTGAGGATGAAAAGGGAAATTATTACAAAATACATTAAGAGACTGCCTAGTCTCTTAATGGGAGCTCTTTAAAGCTCCCAGTGTTGCTGTATTTATTTAGTACTTGGGGAAACATGCAGTATGAACATCATTTTAAAAATTAACAGTTGAAAAGTTTGTGAGAATAGTGGGTTTGTTTTCAACTGGGATTATTAGAAACATTTTTGCAACAAGCTTCTTTTAATATTTTCTTATGCTTCTGAGTATGGATGGAAAGAGTAATAGAAGAGGTGGGAAAGAATCATAATGTGGTGAAGAAGTGGTGTAACTTTTTCTCTCTGGCCATATGCTTTCCTTCATTCTTACTTTTTGAATTAGGTACTTATGAAATAAGAATTTCATCTTTCCATAAGATTTATGGTTTTACATCCTGGAAATGAGAGGTTAGGTAATAATCTGTGCAGAAGTCATGTAAATTAAATGCTGGGACAGCACCAATAACAGCTCAATATTCTTTTAAATGTGCCTTAGCTTGCAAATAAAACTTGATCACTTTGAGTTCCCCTTAAGGTAATTTTACAAACCATTTTAAAGATCTGATTTTTATTTATTTATTTTATTTATTTATTTATTTATATTTTATTTAGCAGTGAGTAGAATATTGTATGGTAATAAGGAAGACACATGTTTTTATAAGAAGCCAGAATAATCAAGGAAGAAATCATTTCCTTCTCTTACTTGTGTTTGCTATGGCTACAAAGCAGAATGCTGATATCACGTCACTATCAAGCTAGTTCAAACTGTTCAGAGATAACTCAGGTTGCAAACTGTGCTCAAGAAGACAGATAAATATGGTTCAGTACTTTCAATTTAGCTATTCAATCCCAGAATACGGCGACTGCAGCACATGCTCCAAGTATGTAAGCTGAGAAACGCGACCACCATTTTTTCCATGTTCCCTATACAATTTTTAAGCATTAGAAAAGCCCAACACAATTTCCACCACCCATTACATTGTCCATCTTCACATTTTGGCTTAACCATTTCAACTGAGGTTTCCCCAAAACACTCCATAGTGCTTAGGGGTCCCGATGCTTACTGGTTAATGCACTAATACTAACCTTTGTATACTGTCTTCCTGAAAGGTTTATTGCACTGTTATCTCTTACCTTCTGTTTGTGTTGTAAAATATTTCAGCTATTAACGATGTTTTCATCCTTTTTATACACTACCTCACACAACTAACCCTCAGTCCTGTGTGGTTAGCCCCTTCATAATTACAGAAGATGTAGTGGAATAAAATAATACCCTCTCCTCTCCCCCAAATCATCTATGTACTAGAATTTAGAATCACATAACTGTTAATCATATTTCTGTTTATACCTCAGTTAAAAACGTTGCAGAGCCTAGATATCACTAGCAATCTAGATGACTGCTAAGAAGCTGTCCTAGGCAGTATCTTAGCACTACTTTGTTCAACAACCTATACAAAGAAAATAGAAAAAACACCTGGCAAGTAGTTCAGTGTGAATATCCTGGAAGTGCCCTATCAGACCAAAAACACTGCTTCAAAGAGGATCCTGCATCTGGACTCTCTAACACTCCTCTAGGCAGCTCTAGCTTCTGCACATCATTTGTAAAATTTTTCCACTGTGGTGGGTTTTGTTTGTTTGTTTGTTTTGTTTTGTTTTACATAAGATATATTGTTTTACATAAGATATATTGCAGTGCTTTCTACCTATATTGATTCTGAGAATACCACAGTTGTTTCATGAATTCAACCCCATTTTGTCTAATGTTCACTTTTGAGGCAAGAATGATAACACCCACAAGAGTTTCCATGAAAAAGGAAAATATACACGTAAATTCAAAATGTTTTGCTCTTACTAAGCAAACCATGCAAAGAACCTGCATAAAGTAAACAGCAGTTTTAAAAACCAAACTTTAAGTTTGGTTTCCCAATGCATTCCCATTTAAAGAATTGAAGCAGAAACATCATCTTTGCAAACACTATAAATCAAATACTGAAACTTGTAAACCTATTACAGACCTTTTTCAAAATGCCTTTGCTTAATGTAAGAGAAGCACTTCTCCTTACGGTAATTTGTGCTATCAGGAAGGTATAGTGAATGTAATATTAGTTACTGTAGGTACCTTACTTCTAGGTTATGTCTATAAAATATAGAATAAATACCATTATTTTAATCATTTCAAACTTAATTTCAGGTATCATACCATGTAAATCTTTCCCAATCTGACTGTGAATTCACAAACTGATGTACACCTTAAACAATTTACATGAAATGCATGAATGAGACCCCTTTAACTGTAAAACAACCCATGGATACAAATTCCAGACTGCATGTCCCACAGATGTGATAATCCAGGCCAAGCTGAGATGTGAGATGCTCACTAATGACTTAGGTAGGGAACCAATTCTCATGGTGTTGTCCGACTGATGGCTTCCATCTTGAAAATCCAGCAAATTACTTAAATGTAAGAAATCAAATGGAGAGAACACAGATACATAGGTACCCACAGTGAGAAGTCCAGATATTTGGTAAAGCTTTTTTCAAAGTGCCATGAGTTACTGATGGAAAATAGTTTTTTTGTTGTTGTTGTTGTTGTTGTTTTTTGTGATGTGTTTTGCCTTCTTGAGTTCTACAGTCTTTTTTTTTCAATTCAGGATCAAAACCCCATGTTATTTTGTCACCCTCGTTCATTTATGAGAAAATGGTTCCCAGCTGCTTTGTGGCCTTGTTACAGTACTTACCCGAGTGTGCCAGTATCATGGTGCCCACAATGAGCAGTGTGTCAAAGCCTCATGTGAGTTCGCAGCTCACAAACTGTTAATTCCCCCAGAATTGACTCAATCTACCAAACAAAATGACGATCTGCTTGAACTAACTCCAGTATAAATATTTCATATTGGTATTAAAGTAGATTTTAGAGGAAACAGAAGCAGAAGCCTCTGGAATCTAAAACATTTACACAATGAAGAGTTAGCTTCTTGCATACTGCAGCACTGACCTACTTCACACGCATTTTCATAGCAACTACAGACATATGATTAGTGTTCGCTTAGAAGACATCAGTAATAATTAGGATCTGCTAAACTGGGTGAAAGCATTTGAAGACTATTAGTAGTGAAAGTGTTGAGGTATATGAGAGACAGCATTTATGGATTTTTCTTTTGCTAAATCACAAACAGTATTTGTTGCTTTTAGAAAGGTTTCAGTTTGTTTTCTCTATATCAGTGGTTGATTCACTTGCCTTGACAGTTTTTCATTAACAGAGATAAGAATAAACAAAAAAATGCATGCACTGTACTAGAAAAGCCATCACATTTCAGGATACTCTATAACATTAAAACAACAACAACAACAACAAAATGAATAAAATTTGACAGCCCTGACTAACTGAAGTAGACTGCTGAACACTGTCTTCATTACAGTGCACTGTCACAGAGTGCTAGGCTCTAAATTCATGAAGTCAGAAGATAAGAATTCTTTGTAACTGATCCAGAAAGTTTGGCTATTTAAAAATAGAAACTATTTTACTGATCTGAAAATATTTTTTTTTGTATGAAGCCAAAGGAATGCAAAGCATGTTTATTGCATATGGCTGTGAATAGTTTAATAGTTTATTGGATTTGAGGATTTGTTATTATCTTCAAATAGTATGTCTCCTAAAATACAAGATGAGAAATTATAGGCACAGGTATGTGTCTACACACATACATTTGTATTACATAAACAAACAAACAAACAAACAACAACAACAAAAAAACTACTCTCCAACAATCTATGTGATAGGGGTCTCTCCATCTCTCTGTATACCATGCAACTTCATTACACAACCTGTGTATGTTACATTAGAAGACAATATATAACTGCTTTGAAAATGAATGATACAATCGTATCATGCCTTTAAAACAAGCAATGTTCGTTATTTTTGTTACCTCATTATATCTAATTTTCTTTAAATTTCATCCAGTAAACATTATTTTTAAATCAGGTAAGCGTCCTATGATCCTATAAAAATACACACCAAATTTTCATTCTTTTCCCTTCAAGTCTGAACAAATTGTATACATGTTTTAGATCTATGTACACATACTTAGCTGAGTTTGCTCCCAAATAAATTGAAGATAATGTTTTATGCTAGTTTACTATCTTTCTTACAATGTCTTTGTAACATATGCTTTTCACATTATTGGTCTGATACAAAGCTCATTTAAATCGTGTGTAGTGCTCAAAACTTAGTACTGGAGATTTTTTAACTTGAGCCAGCATACTCAACTGAAGCCATGTACATAAATACTGCATTAATGTAAACATGCAGCAGGGTAATCCATGACTCTTTACACAGAAAAATGCTAAACCACTTGAAAATGATGAAACAGAAATTACCAATTGCTGTTGTGAAGATTTGATCTGTTTGCAAATTGACAGGGTAATTATTTGAATATTTCAGGAGAAAAATACATATTTGAAAATAAAGTTATTTTCAAAAACTGTATTTGGATAGCTGTGTAATTAAAAAAAATGAAATAATTTAGTAAGCATGTAGTCACTAAAATGAAAGGATAAGTAGCATTTGGTTTCAGACACCTTTTATCTCTTTTGATTGAGTTGTTATTCACCTACAGAAGAAGGATAAGGACTCATCACTGTGCTTTGTCATATGTGGCAATCATCAACTCTGCATTTATTTTTTACCTAGTATATTTCACCTGTGGATTCTTTAGCAATCTCAATAGATCCTCCTTAGGTTTACCAAAGAATTCAAATTTATATGCTGGAGGAGATTAAAAGAGAGTGCCATCTTTAGATAGATATCCCAAGTGCAAGAACACTGAATCTGCCTCTTCACAACAGATGGGATTCATTAAACTGATCTGATGCATGGCACAACCTCCCCATATAGCATAGAAATGGCTAAGACATGCAACACAGATTTAGGAATGAATGGCCAGAAACTCTTTGAACTGAAACTGCCTGAGCTCCTCACAATGTGGAATGAAAGCCAGTGTTGCATTCCTCCTTATGGATATGGTTTGTGTAGTTTCTATTGCATGTTTGCTACTTTGTTTATTGATTTAAAAAGATGATGAGCATTAGTTCTATACACTGTTAAAGAGCTACCAGTCAGTCCATTAAGCATAGCTTACATCCATGGGGAAATAACACAAATTCCCAACAAAATAGGGGAGCCCTGTTCTCAGTTCTCCCAGGTAATATTGTGGAGATGTTCCTCTTTGGAGAATCTACGCCATCTCCTTTATCTCTTGGTTCAACCATTTCTGTATTTTCCCAGTGGAATGCAATCAACAACACAGAAAAAATATGTGTTCAAATTTTTACAGCATTACAAGCATTAACCAATTTAGGACCATATAGCAGAAGAGTTCGTAAACTAAAATGACTAAACTCACTCACTATTCCTCCTCAGCAGAACAGGGGAGAAATAGGGTAAAAAAGCTCATGAGTTGAGGTGAAGACAGTGAGATTGATTACAAGTTACTGTCATGGGCAAAAGAGACTTGACTTGGGAAAAAAAATATTTTTTCACCAGTTAAAATAGGCTTGAGTAGTAAGAAACAAAAATTAAAACACCGTCCATCCAGCACACGCCCTTTTTCAGGCTCAACTTCACACTCCCATGCCATAGAGCTGCCCTATATGACACAGGATCTATGGGAGGTCCCTGCAGTGCCCATTGGGGATCAGACCAGGTACCCCAGGATATCTGAAGTGCACTGGACACCTAACTTTAAGCATATGAATTATTCTGTACAAAGTGTTCAGTTCCTAACCAACAAACACCCAGTGTCATTTGGAAATTTGTGGGGTGTCTGAGACCTCCAGGTGCCACTTTTGTGTCAGCCCTGCCCTGTTCTGGTGTAGGTGGCTGTTGTAGGTTCAGGTCAGGTGAGATTTCTCACAAACCCTGAAGTGATGCTGCACAGCCTGGTCCTGCCAGCTGAGCCCTGCTCTGTGCAACAGGGGTGAGCTACCTGGCCTTAGATGAAGCCAGTGTGCTTCTAGGTGTTATAACTGGGATTAAAATACATATTTAATGCAATATGAGATGCCCTAGTGCACCCCTCCTGGCTGATCTACAGGCATGCATTTTTCCCAGGTACAGTGTCCAATCTGCCAGTTTCATGTATATTCATAGGGTATTAGGCTTTAAGGCAGCCAAAGTGCCACTAGGTAAGTATTAAACACCTGAATTGCCCCCCAGTGTTTAGACAATCCATTTATTTATTTTACCAATGAGGTCTGCAGCCTCGTGCTGAGCTTCACCTCCCACTGTCCTGGCCTTGACAGCAAGGAGGAGGCCCAGGGGAGGTGACATGAGGTGGCACAGGGTAGTGAAGGGCCACGAGGTGACCACAAACCTGGTCAAGAGGCTGTCCCCACAGACAGGAGTGACAGAGAGCTCTCCATGTCAGTTATTTTCCTCATGGGCATGAGTTATGGGATTTGTCCTTCCCACTACATTTGAGCAAGGCAAAAGAGCGACAGACCTTTTCCTCTGGGCAGCCAAGGGCTGGGCCTTCCATCAGCTCCTGGCACCTGCCCTGGTGATGTGGTGGCTGTGTCACAGCAGCAGAATGTTGGCTGTGGCCCATGTCAGAGATGACACAGCCACCCAGGATGGAGGCAAGGAGCAGATGAGCAAGGGCTGAGGTGGGGAGTGGGACAAGGACAGGAACGGCTGGGTCTGGGTAGGGATGTAGGGGTTGTCCCTGGTGAGACAGTTGTCGGCTCTTCCTTTTTCATCCTCTAGAGCTGGAGGCTCACACAGGGACACGACCAGACCATGGAGCACTCCTGTCCTCAGCCACTCAGCTGAAGGGATTTGCTACTTTCTACAAGGACACCAACATCAAGATAAAGCATCAAAAATATTATCTCTGGGCACCAACCCCAGTGATGCAGTGCCCATGCCACAGCAGGTAGCAGGCTGGCGGTGGCCCACGTTGCTGTGAGTGTGTGACACGGCCACCCCAGGACGGGTGTCTGCCAGCCACCAGGGAGATGTGGGACTGACAGCCTTGGCCTGAGGCGGGGAGAGTCCCAGGCAGGGGCAGGGGCTGCCCATGGTGACTGAGGGTGGCTGCTCCCTGTGCTTGTCGGCATTACCTGGCTTTGTGAAGCCACAGGCCCAGGCCAGGACACAGCTGGGCCATGACGCACTCCTGGCCCCCCTCCTCAGCCACTCTGCCAGAGGTTTCTGCAGCTTTCTGCAACTTTCTGCGGTGTCCTGGACATAAGGGAGAGGAACTCACACTGCCCTGCACTGTCCTGTGCCATGGGCTCACAGGTGTGGGACACACATCCCACAGCCATGGATGAGGGGAGCTCCGTGCCACCCACACTCACTATTTCTATATATGAAAACTCTGAAAAGGAAATGCATCTCAAAAATATATACATATATTCTAGTTCATGAACCTGTTGGCTACTTCTTTTGGTTTTGTGGTCTTTTTCAGGAAACCTTTTGGGGTGTTCCCTTACTTTCCTTATTTCCTTATTATATTCAATTTAAATATCTTCATACATATAAAGATAGATATATATGTATATTTATGTCTGTTTGTATACACATATGTATGTGCATATATAAAGATACCTTTATTCATAGTAATATATATGTATATGCATGTATATAAAAACATATCTAAAGTGTATCTGTATTAAAATATCTATTTGTGCATAACTGTATACTCATATATATGTACAGAAGAATCTATATATAAATCTGTATATTGTTATGAGTGAGCACACACTGATGTTCAAGGAGTGGGAAGACAATCAGAAGGTGCCCTGAGATCATGGGAGCATAACTGTTTTCAAACAGGGCATCCAGCCAGACAGAGAGCAGTATGGAAATGTCCTGTGTAAGCGTCCCAATATTTCATTATGTATATTTTTTAAAAAACTCAGCTTCTGAGCCAATTGTAAGTCAAAATCAATAATAAAAATACAGTACTGGTGTCTTAATAACATCTCAAAGTCATGGTAGAATCTTAGTTTAGCCAATGTACTAACCAAATAACCAAAACCATTTTTGGTTAACCAATTAACCAATTAACCAAAGCCATTTTGTTGTGATCCAGATGTCTCTGGGGTCAGCCATGCTATGAGAGCCAGCACAGTGTCCTTTTAATTCCTATGGCATAGGATCTCATTTGCTGCCTTTCTACAGTTCTTTTTGTTACTATTTGAACTAATGAGACTACTAACTGGATGATAAGATGGAACTAATGTACAGAATTAGAATATTGTCTATAAGAGACTCAGAGCCTTAAATTCATTGGTGATTTAACATCTGTGCCATTGTTTCCCTCTGCTCTGATTTTCCAAGCCAGACCTCTCCCAGAAATGTCAATGCTTATAAAGGAAGTGCATAGAAGTTGTGTTTGCAAAGCCAGCTGTGACATGCTCTTGCTCCTCAAAGTGTCAAGAAGAAATATTGGTTTAACATAGGAATATTGTTATAAAAGGATCAATCATGATCAATATTAGTCATGCTTCAAAATTGTACTATGAAATATTCTTGCTTTTTACTCTTTAAAGGGAATGGCATGCCAGCTTGTGAGATGATACATGCTACATAGTAAGTTTGAGATAACAAGAACTCTGGACCTAAGTAATTTGGAATCAGGATTTATGTCACTAGGAAGAGTGCAAAAAGTGGCCAGAGGCAGCATCAGAGAGACCTTGCCATATTAAGCAAAGAGCATCCCAAAGCAAACGGTTGCCGTGACTAGCACACCCATTTGCAGCTAGCCAGCTCCTTTGTGAGGAGCTCATCATCACACATCAGTGAAAGATAGTTTCCTCATTTCTTTTTATTACACATTATAAAAATAACCTACTCTTTATTACTATTTATTTTAATGATTTATTATTTACTGTTTCCTCAACTTTGTATATGATTGCTCAAAATAGAAGGTAGAAATCATTGCCATGATCATCACAGTATTCAGCTGGGGAAAGAAAGATACTGTATTGTATAAAGAAAGATACAAAAAAAAATGTATAAAGAAAATGTATAAAGAAAGAATTGTGGAAAGAAAGATACTGTACTGTTTTACAGAACATGCCATATGTAGAAATATAAAAGAAAGCATCATTTTTTTCTGAAGTGTGTTCTGCATATCCCTCCTGCCTCTATTTCAAATTATTTTTTGTTGTTTCATTTTAATCTTGAGATTTCTACTCAGTGAATGTCCTTGATGGCATTAATTTTCTAGCACCCTCGCTATGAGGTCAGGTTAGTGTGTCTGGAACCAGGATCTCTTCACATGTTTAGCTTTATATGGTGATCATATTTAACTTTCTGGAACATTTGTTTCATAAAAATTAACATATCAGCGTGTTCATAACAGGCATGTAATGGAAACAAAGAGAGCCCTAGCATCCTCCCTTTCCTGAACATGACACAAGCAGCCAAAAATGAACCGTTGAGCACAAACAGGCACCCCTGAGGGCTGGCAGCCCCAGCCCCGGTACAAATACAGAAGAGTGAAACGCTCCTTGCAACAGCAGCAGTCACACAAGAGCCACAGAGACCACAGTGAGGGCTCAGGCCCTTTTTATCTCATGATGCTGTAATAATGTAAAGGCAAACCAACAGATTTATGAGAATCAGGCACTTCTAGCAATGGATGCCCATTGTTAGTAGCCTCACTCCGCTGGACTGAATGCTTCCTGGCAACAGACCCTTTTTTAGTAAAATATTACTGCTTAAATTGCATCAAATCAATGTGGATTTAAAATGTTTTGAGGGACCCCTTTATTTCCATACATATCTTTCAAATATCACTTACAAAGGCATGATGAACTCCCATAATATTTAATCCAAAAGTACTCTGGTCCAGAATTCCACTTACTGGAACTAGAAGGAAAAGCATTTGGATATATTAGTCTCTTGTCAAATATCATACAACAGTAAATTCTGTGAGGGAGTGCAGCCAATTTCTCGGAAGCTGTGATTAGAAATATATATTTTAAGGTTTATCTAGAAACATAAGCATACTCCAGTATATGTATCATGAGATTAGCATCAAAATGAGAAAAGAAAACAATTATATTTCATGGGAGTACCAAATAGAAACCATCTGACCAAACCAGAGACAGACAAATTAATCCCTGAATTACATCAGTGTAAGCCCAGAAAGACTCCAGTAAGTTTATAAAAGTCATCCTGGATTTACTACAGACAACACAGAATAAAATTTAGCCTATAATATTGACAATAAAAACAACACTTCCTGTCATTTTATTCTATATTTTAAAGTATTTACAAGGATTTTTTTTTTGTCCATTCAAACATATCTCAGTACAATCAAATGTGTCACGTTGCCTATCCTTCCCATGTTTCCAAAAGGTTAATGTACTGTAAATAGCTCTGCTTCAGGGGAAAAAGAACTTCCCCATAGATCTTTCTCCCACATGAAGAGGAAACTATGACTTACTAGAATTTCTAAAATTATGAAACCCATTCAGCAAAAAGGAACTTTGACTGATTGTCAGTTCATTAAAGCATGGACTTTCAGATGTGGTCAGTATCTAGTCAGCCTAAGGAAAGCTGAGGATGCTTGCGGTTTTTTTTCTCTCTTTTTTTTTTTTTTTTTTTTCTTCATAGTACTCTAAACTGAGGCTCCAATACTCAGACTGAATTTTAGACATTAAATTCTAAAAGGCTACTCTTAATATTGTTTTGATTTTTGTTTTGTTTTACAAATTCCATTGCTTCTGTTGCTTCTGGCTAATTAGGCAGATTTTTCCCTTCCTTCAATCTGCTCTCCCAGAGGCCCAACCGGCATCGCCCATGGTTCAGCTCTGGCCAGCAGCAGATCCCTTTTGGAGCCGTCTGGAGCTGGCTCTGATTTGACCTGGGGCAGCTGCTGGGCTCTGCTCACAGAGGCCACCCCAGCAGCCCCCCACTACCAAAACCTTGCCAGGTAAACCTGATACACTCCCTCTCTTTCCATCTACGTAACCACATTTATGTCCAAGTCTGAATCAGATCCCAGAAGCCAGGTGGGGTTAGTTTTAACCAGCTCTAGGACAGACATGCTCAAGAGGCACCTGCCCAAAACAGAAGGAAGCATTGTTGTCCGTGCCAGATAAGCAAACCTCCCTGTCCAGGACAGTGTGGAACCAAAGTACAGTTGCACCAAAGGCTGTTCTTAGCTGTTCCTCAATTCCACCAATCTGGCCAGGTTCCAAAATCAGCTACGACGTTCTGTACCACTGAAATTCACCGGAAGTTCCAGTTACATGTATTTATTTTCAATATTTCCTGTTTTGTGTCATTAGAGACAGTTGTGGCATCACCTCTGTAGGTGGCTGCAGTGCGCTTAGCCAACAACCCCCTGCTTCCGTCACAGCAGAGCAGGGAGAAGTTACCTATCTTAAACTCCCACTCACCACCAAAGTATGTGAACTTTCACTGTAAACTGAATAGTCAAAATAATAAGTCCGCTATATTTGAGTTTTATAAAGTGCTGTGATCTGTGCAGAAAAACTGCTGTACATGATGTATTTTTGCCATTAAATTTACCCATCACTGTTTTCATTCTGATAAGCCAGTACTTTATACAAGAGGAAGCTAGCTGTTGTAGTCAGTATCTTACTCTTCAGTATGTAAAACAACAGCAAAAAGTGGATAAGAACTACACAGGTGTGGTTCCCATGTTCCTGGTAATACATAATAAGCAAGACTCCTGAGCACCCTCCATAGCAGGCTCCATGTACCTGTACCAGATCTCTGGAAAGGATCTATATATCAGGACCTGCAGGAGGTCACAGGCATGCCAGGCACAGGATCCACTGAGGTATAGTAATGTGCTTTTAGTACAGAAAGCCATATATGAGATAGCATCATAGAGTTTGCAGAACAGAAAAGCCAGCATGAGGTTCATACTTATACTGAGTACAACACAGTGATGAATAATCCGCTGCGTGGCTTGGAAAATTTAAGGCTATCCAGGAATAGAAACTTCATAGAGTAAAAGGCTTTCCAAACAATGACGTATACAGATCTTTCTGACTGAAATAGTTGCATTACGGTTTGTTCTGATCACAGTTGTTCACTCTTAGACCTATAGAGAGCTCAAGGAAATGTGTTTTCATTCAGAGTATGCTTGTGCTTCATGTGGGAACTGCTGCTCAACAAAATACACCTAATCCTGATAGCATCGATATAATTAAGGACACGATCCCTTACTCTTTAAGGAGTATGAATGAAGAAACCCAGGCAAATACAGATTGGCTAACACTGATTAAATAGTTTGGTCTACCTTGGTTCTTACCTCACTTAAGAAGCAGATTTCTACAGAGCTTAAGTGTAACATTTGCAACACCAAGAAGCATGAATTAAAGTTACTCTTGCCAGTGCTTCAGCAAAACATGTTGCATGTTCCTGTATTTTCCTAAATAAAAACAGTTTGCTGAGCTAGCAATGTCACTCTGATGTCTCAGAATATAAAAGCAACAGGATTTATAAAGCACGGTTTCATCTAGTATGTTTGGAATAACACCTTTGGGGGTGGGGAATAAAAACTCTTACATGTTGGATCCAGACACAGCAGACATCAAACTAAGTACAGGCTGTGTATGACTACTCTGGGTGTAACCTAAATTAGTATTACTCAAGCACTGTGAGAGAGGAAGACAGCTGATTAAGTATGTTAATCAGGAGAGATGACATGCTATGAGATGTAGGAAAACTACAGTGCTCATAAAGCTTTCATCGAATAAATACTGAGTCCAAGGTTTTGAATACAGTTTGCTGTTTTATATCCTTACAATCAGTTGTGGCATCACCTCCGTAAGGTGGCTGCATTGCGCTTAGCCAACAACCCAATGTTTCTGTCACAACACAGCAGTGAGAAGTTACCTATCTTAAACTCCCACTCACCACCAAAGCATCTGTAAGCTTTCACTGTAAACCAAATAGTCAAATTAAGAAGTCTACCACACTTGATTTTCATAAAGTGTTTTGATCTGTGTGGAAAAACTGCTACATAAGAGGAAAGTGCACTACTGATATTACTCAAAGATCTTGAGAAGAAGACAGCTGTGACAAGGAGAGATGACAGCCTTTGGAATGTTGTTCCTTCCACACCTGCCTGAACATCAGGGCCATGAGTGCACTACTGATCCTTAACTGATAGCAATAAACCCTGACCAGCCTTGCCTGGAAATTCCATCCACATGCCCTCTGTTCATTCATCCATGAGCTTTATTTCAACTCAGGCCTGGGCCATCAGTCCTACCTGATAGCTGTGCCTGTCCGCAGCCACCCTCAGTAACTGACAATGGGGGCAGCATTATGTCCTGCCCTGTCCCCTGCACTGACCTCGGACCTATGTCATAGCCTTGTTTCCGAGCCACCTCCTGCCATTCCCAGCTGGGCTCCCTGGATCAGGCTCATCTCATTGCCTTGTCTGAGACCAAAGCTGACCACCTGGAACTACCACTACCCTTCTCAGGTCCTGCCTGTGCTGCGGTCACCCATGGCACCCGTTACCTGCACTAGGGCTAGCCCTGTTCTTGCTGCTCCCTGACATGGAATACCACATACAAAATTTAGGAACAGAAAAAAAGAAAACTCTCAGCTATATTTATTTAGGAATCTAGATGGGAAATCATTTATTACAACATGTACCAAAAGAAGATGGTAACTTTCAGTAGATTTTCCCAGAACATTTCTTTCTTCTCAGCACATGAACAGCTCTCAGCCACTCCCCAATATATTGTCAGAAATTCACTTCCCACAGGACTATGAACATCAAATTGAACTTGATTGAGCCAAAATGATAAAAACCAAGTTTTACAGCACCTCTGTCTTTACTCAGCAGAGCCTACGTTGTTTTTCAGCACATCTCAGCTCCTGCTAACTTACCACTTCTACCAGTTATGTTCCTATCTCCCACAAGTCTATACCTTCTTTTTGTTCTGTGTATTTTGACTACTCTTCTCCTGCAGATACACAAGTTGAGCAACATTAATTAGGCTAGTCCCAAAATAAATTGTATCCAGTCTGTTCTAAGTCTGATGTTTGCCAGAGTTGTGTAAGAGCTGAAGGAGGACTTACATAATTAATACCTTTATCCTCTAAATACATGTTAGATTAATAAAAAACTCTCATTAGAAGCTTTGCTTCTATAACCACAAGCCCTTATACTTAATAACATATGTATTATTAGTTTTACTGGAGTTAGGCTAGCTGCGGATGTTATTCCTACTGCCACGATAAAGAAAAGCTTTGGAGGCTAATTTCAGAAAATTCACAGGAAAAAGGCTCGCGTTGGTCTTCAGTTACTCAGGAGAACTACATGGGAAGCAATGTAAAACAAAGGCATAAGAAAATGCCCAATGTATAACACATATCATCTACTTTCACCAAATGCAAGTTATTTATTCAGCATTTTAGTTTACCACTCTCTTGCTGAGACTTACAGAGCAAATGCTTGTGAAAGGGTAACTCCATCATAAGGAAGTGACCCGGGTCTTGAGCAATGCCTCAGTACAATGTCACCGCCTGCTTGTCTGCTCTCAGACCAGTCCCTTTCTCTCTTTGGCTTGGCATGCAAATATCTTTGTGCCACAGGGAACATAAACATAGTGATGCATGCTAAACATCCTCCTGTGACGCTGATGAGGATGCTACAATCACCCACATCGGAACTATTTTTCTCCAGATTATTAGTATGCAATTTGTAGCAGCGTGCAGACATTTTTCTTTCAATAAAGGCTTTTCTAGCTGTTTTAATTCTTAAGAACATGTTCACAAATTTCCTTTACTAAGTTTCTGACACGAACTTTAATGTTAGTAGCATGCAGGAAAATTTACACAGTAACACATTATCGGTTCTTTTACTTTACTGTCCTTGTAGTCTGTTTTGTAGCAGACTTTGCTGGTAATGATGTATAAAACTTTTCCAGGTACATAGGGAAATTTTAGGATAGCTCTGTGGCCTCCACCCAGGTTTCAGAGCGCACAGAACAGTCTGTACGATGGATGGACGACCTGTACCGCGTTACGCAGTGCATGCAGCCTGGAAGTCACAGTAGGAAGCACAGTACGCTGCAGAGAAGACTGATGAGTAAATATTATTGAGACAGGCGTTACCAACAGCAGAGGAAGATCCAAGTCCAACACTGAGACTCGAGAGTTATTAAAACAGCACACAGAAAATGCATTTATTTATATTAATAGCTGAAAGACATGCATGTAGAGCTCCTAGCATTTAGCCCCCGTTTCCCCTACTGCTCATAGACCCATAGCACTACTACTCCAGCACCGTGGCAGGACACCCCCCTCTTTCCTCTCTCAGCACCCACCACACCACCCCTGCATGCCCGTCGCTCCCAACCCGCCCCCGGTCCCAGCGCTGAGGCAGGGCCGGGCCTGTAATGGCCGCCGCCCCTCGCCCCGCCCCGGCCCGGCCCCGGCAGCGCCTGGCGTGCTGCGCCCGCTGCCGTGCCCCGGCTCTCTCCGCGGCCATGCGGCTCTGGGGCTGCGCTGCCTGTGCGCTGCTGCTGTTCCTTGTCCCCGGTTCCCGTGAGTAGCACCCGCCGAGGGACGGGAACAGGGACAGGGGGCTGGAGGCTGCGGGGATGGGTTGAGGGGAGCCGGGGAGCACCGCGCCCCGCTCTGCTTCAGGCCGGCCCGGGGGGTCTCGGTGCACCCTCCTCGCTGGGAGGGTGCCCCCCTTTCCTGCCCCTCTCTGAGGCACGCTGACATTGTGGCGAGCGGTTCTGGGTGGCTCCGGGGGAGTTTTGGGCTTTGCTGTTGGGACAGGTGGTGGGTTTCGGTGTGTTTCTGTCCCGCAGCAGCGCGTCCCTGTTCAGTGACTGGCTCTCCTAAGCGCGTAGCTTCTTGTTTTGTGGTGCTAAAAGGCGGGATTCAGGCGGTAATTGCCAGAATGCGCTCGAACAAAATGAGAGAGACAACAGTCGGAGCTGCCAGCATCGCCTTTTCCAAAATCTGAAATGCCTCGTGCAGGGCTTCACAGTTTTCAGAAGTATGCAAGCCAAAAGATGGGTACCAAAATTAACTTGAACAAAATAACGTTATTGCCCTAAAAAAAATATCTTTTTACACTTTTTTTTTTTTTTAACGGAAAGTTACTTGTAATCTGTTCACAGCTTTGCTGAGATTATGGCCTCCATTTCACAAAGATAGACTGCCATTTCATTTGATAGGAGATTGGCCTGATCTGCCTTGTATCGTGCTGCTTCCTCCTTCTACACGCTGGTTTAACCCGGCGTGCTGCCCGTGCTGTCTCCTGGGGGAGGGTTGGTGTCATCTAACTTTAGGCCGGCTAACTTTAGTCCTTTTATACTTGAGTTTGTTGTGTAGGTTCCATTTATGACCTGGTGAAGGAAACTGTGCCCTTTTAGGTTCAGTTCAATGTATCTATTGAGGTGCCTACTGTAGGCTGAGCCAGGGAGCGCCTTAGAAGTTATTATTTATCAATACGAATGGATACACTTAATTAAATAACAGCTACATTTGGGTCAGGCTCTGATGGGCCTAGTCTAGCTCTGGTTCCTTAATGCAACATGTTGAAGTACAGATTTCACGTTTGGACAGAAGTGAAGAATGCATCAGTCGCTTGAGCTTGCATTTTCAGTTAGTCATAGAACAGCACTTATGTGGTATACTTTGCTATGTCTTTCAGTATTTATTGTAACTTTTTCTGGATCTTTTTATTCTGCCCGCTTATTCAGCAACTTCCAGAAACTCCTGCTGAGGTCTGTGTTGGTTTCAGCAAGGGTTGGTGTGATACGGGAAGGTGGCAGTAGATTTGTCCTCATTCTAGTCAAGGCTGTTGGGCAAACTGGTTATTTCACTATAATGCTGTTCTTTTACTCTGCTAGAAAGTTTATTTCTGTGTGTCAAGTCAGTGGAAGAAACATTTACCAAAATAGTACAGTCTAGAAAAATCCTTCCCACTATTATATAAAATCCATCTGGTTTCATGATATCTTTGTGAGTAAAGAGAATTGATTGATGCTCCTGTGCAGGAAGCCCACCCCCTTCCTACACATTCAGAAAAGATCTTCTGTATCTTCTCTGAGCTTACTTGTGTACAAAACTGCTCATGACACCAGAAAAGAGCAGCAGCAGTAGTTTCCAGACCTGAAAATGGGCATGGCATTTTTATTTCAGTGCCTCTCATCCTTCTCTTAGATCCTTGGGTGGCAGCAAAAGGTGTAATTATTTTTCAGTCTCAAATGGACCTAGGTTGAGAATCAGTTACTTTGGTTCCTGCTGTTTCTTTAAGTGTCTGTGTAATGGTATGCATGTTTTCCTTTGCAAGATTGTGAGATAACATCACAATGTTAAGGCATGAGAACCTGTCCAAAGAGTTGCAGAGATAATCCTGCCTGATCTTTGTCACAGGCTGAAGCAATAACCTTGCTAGCTCAAGACCACTTACACACAATACCTTGTTGAGTTAAAGGGAAAAGAAATATGGAGTTTCTGGCTATCAGCAGGGTTTTGGATTTATGGTTGTCAAAATTGTCTGGTTAATGTTGCAATAGATTTGAGACCAGGGGGTTGTACGTGTTTTAATCTCCAGAATTTGAGTTTGATCCGTTCCCACTGGGAAGAAGGAGAATCGTAATGGTGGACACTGTCACGGGGCTGGCCACATTCATGTTGCTGCTTTAACCATTCCAGCACCTTGACTTCTACTCATTTGGATTGCTTAGAGGCTACTTTGCAAGCCAGGGATCTGATAGACTGTGTGCTGTCAGTGCCTCTGTACTTTGTTGTTGTTTTTAAACTAACAAAAGCAGAACTCTTTAGACATAAAACTCACCTACTTACCTGCTTGGTGTCCAGTGTGGAAAGAAAAGGTTCCCAGGCACAATTTAGTAGATGACTCTCAAAATGTCCTCAAAATGAAAGTGAAGTTGTGCTTAGAAAAAAACTGAATCGTATTCCGATATCTTTCTGCAGTACTAGGTTTGGTTAGACTGGATGGAAAGCCTGCGAATCCTTAGAAATGTGTTTATCTTAGCTATGAGTGTTGGAGTGGGCAGATTGTCCTTTGTACTGGGAATGGAATGAGCAATGCCACCCATTCGTATGTGTGTCTTCTGCCAAGCTTTGTCTACAGAGAACAGTCACATGGTGCATGCCTGAGCTGGAGACTGCAGATTTCTAACATTAAGGGTTAATGGGAGTTACCCTCTTTTCTTTTTCTCCCCAGGATATGGCAAAATTAAGTCAGTTTAAAATTTTGCCCTGTGTATTTTCACATTTACCTTGTATCTGCCTCTGTGTTCAGTTCCTGTGTCTGAGCACCGCTCCTGGGAGCTGCATTTGTGCCATAAAGCCGGAGGAACTTGAGTGATCTTGTCCTTTGGAAGTTTGTTTATCCAAATTGTCTCAAGCTCATGACATCTTATGCATTAGACCAACAAAACCACAGAGAGGCCCTGAAAGTGCTTGTAGCTAACTGTGCTGTGTGCTTCACAGGAAGCACACTCGCCTTCAGCTGCGCCACAGCCAGCCACAAGCAGTTACGTTTGTAGCTGCATCTGTGCCCGACCTTGAAGAGGGGAAAGCACAGAGCTGTCTGACAAAAATGCTGCCTATCCCCTTTCCCTGACCTTTTCTGGTATTTGGAGCGTTTGGTGCATTGTTTAAATCGGGTATTTCCTTGGTTCAGTTATGTTTCGTCATGAAAAATAAGGAACTTCTCTTTTTTCTCCTCTGGATCATGGTAGAAGCAATCATCAGCAGATTTCCTCTACCCAAGATTTCTAGCCCCAACATTGCAGCTAATCCTGTGACCCAGAGAGCTTTATCTCTGTGTGTGTGCAGAGTCTTCCACGCTGCAGCTGTCTGCCAGCTCTCTTCCCCCTTCCTTCCTGTCTTCAAGCACATGCGTGTATGTGTGAGTCTCTCAAGCCGTCTAACCCTTACACTTCTGCTCCTGGTGACCCCAGAAAACCCTCACTGTTCCGATTTGGACCAGTTGCGCCATGCAGTCCACTGTCATGAATGAGAGCTGCTGACTGTCATTGGAGCCATTGGTGCGCAGAAGGGCGTGCTGCTTTTCCCTTGGCTGTAACACGGGATGTCCTTCCAGTCTCCCTGGGTGACGTGTCCTGGCCTCCCCAGGGTGATACACACACCTCTGATTCCAAAACCACGTTTTGGGGATACAGAACAGTTCAGACATGGTGGTGTTTTCAGCTTTTTGTCACCTGTCCCATTCATTGCCACATGTTCCAGTGTGGTCTGTGCTTCTGCAGTACCCCCATATGAAGATGTCTTGGTATGCAAGGGCGCTGGCTCTGGTGGGGGGCACGTTCTGCAGGACTGGGACCTTCCTGGCAAAGCTTAGCTTAGCTGTCTTCCATAAAACCAGGGGGTTGTGTGGTGGTTTTCCCTAAGCTTCGTAATTAAATATTCTAACACATCTTGCAATGCTGCCCTCAGTCTTGCTGCCACAGCGGTAAGGTACAATGAGTAGTTTATTACCTGTACTCACAAACTTTACCATTCTGAGTTCTTTCTTGAGTAAGGTTTTGTAACTACTACAAAATGCCTTATTTCTGGGATATTTAGTGCAAGTTATTTGCATGCTTGTAACGTGAGATTGTCTTAAGTGATCACAACTAGACACTGCTGTGCAAAGGCAGGATCTGCAGCTGGTCCTCTTGTGAGTGTGGGAATGCCAGACACTGCATTCTGTGTGGTTTATGCTGAAATCTTGCCGTGTGTGTGTAGGACCAGGCCTGAGGACAGACTAAACAGGCCTCAATCTTAAGGGTATGATGATACCCTTAAGGGTATCACTGGCAAATGTGATCCATCTCTGTCCCACTCCTAACCTTACAAACTCTCAGCGGATGCATTAACATGCTGTTAGTCCCAAACTCAGCAACGCAGCTTCGTAGTGGAGTTATCTCACCATGCTGTCCATGCAGGGGCAGAGCAAGCACTCATCTGATGGCAAAAGCCTTACAGGCTTTAGAGGAAAAAATTTACCTGAGAAGTTCTCAGATTTACCTGAGAAGGTGATGTGGATCATGTGTTGTTACTGAAGGAAGGTGCCTGACTTTTGCCTCTTACTTCTTTCAGTCTCCTTGCATCTCAAGGAAGAAGAGAACTTGGGATGCTGATGATGGGGAAGATAAAACTGAGGATGGGAAGGAGTTCCAGCTCATTTGATGGTTGGGTAGTGCAGCTGCCATTTTTAATGCGCTAAGAGCGGGCTGTTGTGGTACCGTTCGTTTATATCGTCATTACCTAACTCCTTTCCACAGTAGTCTAATCACGTAGATGCCCAAAGCAAACGACAGTTGCTATACTATATACTAACTTCTTTTTTTCTCTTCATGGTAATAAAGCACCTAAACTAAACCATCTTTTTTTTTTTTTTTTTTAAGTTGGAAATACCGATGGAAAGACGAACACAACCATCAGTAATACAACCCTTAAGGAGACTTCATACCCTATGGAGCAAGGTAGTACTCCTGGCCCTTCTGTTTCTGCTTTTCAGTAGTGTTGAGAAAAGTAATATGTATCACTGTATGTCTTAAACTGCCTCGTAATAGTTGACCCTTTAGTGATTTATGAACAGCTGTAGGGCAGGAGGGAGGTACTCTGATTGTCACATCCGTTCCAGGACGACTAAAGCTATTTAAGAGAAACTGATGAACAGTAGAAGAAAAGTCAATTCTCATGGTCGTAGGTACCCCAGAGCAACAGGATGTTACTCCTTAGCAGAGAGAGATGAAATTAAGTGGGAAAATTGTATGTGCAGAACTAGAAATATCTGCCAACATCACTTCACAGTTAAAAAGAGGAGAACCACATCAAGAATTCTAGGCTGTTGACTTCAGTTCTGCTGAGAAAAAGGCAAGGCATTTGCTCATTTAATTTTTTTTTAACATCAGAGTGGATTCCAGGTCCACCGTGCTTGAGCTCGTTGCTAAAGCATGTGTTTATTTCATAGCGTGATCTCATCTTTACTGCATTAAGGTGCATGGCTTTAAGCAATGCATGATGTTTAAGCCACCCATGCAAAAGGGATTTTACCTTGGGTCATTTTTACTCTGTATTCCTTCGCTTGTCTCATTTGCTGTTGGCTAACAAGTGAGATGAATAGCCAATACTCTGCTCGTTGACTCACTTTGTCATTGTATTAATTGCATCACTGACTCGTGCCCAAATTCAAAGTAATCTACATGGCTTCTTTTCACCTGTATGAGCATGCAGTCCACATCCAGATGTGTTCCCAAGGCTGCAGAGGCAAGCACTCAGAACCTGGGGAAAACCCAAAGCTGTGTTCTGGCTTCAGTGTTGGGCCAGTGTGGGAAAGGTTTAGCCCCAGGTATATCCATGGCTTATTACTGATAGAAAAATCAACATATACAAAAAGAATGTGTTTGTAATTGTACAATCAAAGACTGGTTCTCAAAGGCAATTAAATCTGCAACCTAGTATCCCACATACCTCAGTATAGAAGTTGTGGGTTTAGTACTTGACACTGGGGCTAGTTGAAGGCAATGAAATCATTCTCTACTCTTTTTCTTTTTTTTTCTTCTCCATTTTGGTAGATGATACAATGGTATAAATTGGCGCTTGTAAACCTGAACTCACTCATAACGTTTGCAATTGCAAAGAGGGCTGACAAAAGTGTTCTAAAGTAGACTTCTTCAGTGTTAAGAACAGGAGATCCTTTCAAAAGAGTTATGCCTGCTGCTTGATTCTGATGGCAGTTGCTCTTCTTGTCTCTATTATGTACTTTATTTTCCAGCCATGATGAAAAGTGGTAGGGCTGCTGCTAGTTACATAACACTTGCAATGTGGAGGGTGCTGTAAGAGACCAGTTACTTCAGAGAAAACAGTAATCACAGAACATAGGCAACAGCGCAGAACTGGAGAGGGGATGTATGGACAGTGACTCTGTCAGGAGTGGGAGTTTAAGAACAGCCCAGAAAATCATTGCTAGGCGTGAGACCATTAACCTTTGACTAATTTTGAAGAGGGACACAGGAATGAGGACTGAAGAGAGGGTGTTAGGGTGTCTGAGAAACTCAAGTTGCATGAGTGGGAAGGGGAAAAAAGAGAACTGGAAATGCAGAAGTGAACGAAAGGAGGGAAGGGGAAAAACATTAAAATTGAAACAGTTTATATTTAAAAAGTCAGTTGAAATAGGTGCATGCACAGGAGCCTTTTTGCGCAGAGACAGCATAAGCTCACAGAAGGCTGCTTCACTGAGTGTCAGTCCATCAGTCCTGTGTAACACAACTACGATATGCTCCAACATGAAGCCAGTTTGTAATAGAGATGAAACAAAATGAAATAAAAGATTGGAGGACAGGAAAAGGAACTGAAACAGATGAATAAAAGCTAGAGAAAACACAACACTTGAGTAGGTCAAGAGAGTCATTGACAACATGGCAGATACAACAGCTGGATTAGACCACAGTGTGAAAATGGAAGAGAGCAAAGAGAAGGAGATGTGAAGAATTAAGATCGCAAAGTATTTGAGCACTGCTGTACATACAGTGTAAATATGTTCTTGCTGCACTGAAGTCTGTAAGCATTCTTTAGAGGGAAAAAACAATCTGGTTTGAGGTGTAATGCTCTCTGCTCTATTCCCACTTGGAGCCTGCAAACGTAAAGGAGAGCATTGTGCTGTGAGTACTTTAATTATAATAAGTTAAAAATGAAAACAAATGATACTTCTTTTCTTGTTTTCTTTTGTCCTTGAAGACAATAGCAGCAGTTCATTCACCTTTCCTACACCATCCACACAACCTACATCTACATCAGAAACAACAGGTATGTATTTGTTCATCTGTCCTTTCCTATGGTTCTAGAAGATAGCTCCAAAACTACCCCCAAACCATACCAAATTCCAAAGGAATATCCATCAAAAGTGGGTATTTGAGAGAGGCATTATAATTTTAGAAGACTGGGGGTCAGCATATAAAACAAATCTAAGATGAAAGTATACTATTTTTCAAGTTTAGATTGCATGCTTCATGGGTGGAAGCAATGACATTTGCAGTGCCACTGAATAACAGGAATCAAAAAATAAAGTTTCAGGGAAGAGTTGAAAGGAATGCTCTTTTTTTAATGCTTATTCTTTGTCTCCAAGGAAGCTTCCTCCATTTTCATGTAGTAAAACTGGAAGTGTTATTATGTAAACAGTGCATATCTGCTTATGATGCTTCACAGTATATAGAGTTAGGGCATAATGAGGGCACTGGGACTTGAGTTTCAAGACTCCATTTCCTCTTAGGTAAGACTCATGGCTCCTTATACAATAGAAACTAGTGTTTGTAGAGCTCATAGCATGAAACATGGGAGTTCAAGCAAGACATGAGCAGCAGATCTGGGACAGTCTGTCACAGTATTTTTGTACTGTTCTAGCACTACCATCTTACCTTCACACCTTGGTAAAAGAACTGTAGGTAAGAATGATTTCTCAACACTGTTGCAGTTCTGGTGCTCCAACACAAATAACGTGTTTACAAAACACATCTTTGTAGAAATGAGAAACAACTTTATTAGATCGATTACTAGAGTTGGAAAGCAGATTTTTAACCTGAGACACAAGCAGTTCATCCACTTGGATTTGCAGTGTTCCAACCTTTGGCTATGTTAATGTGAGATTATATAAAACGGAAATTAAGAAAATGTTTTTCTGGAAGAGCTTGAGCAGGCATATTTCACCACATCAGTAAAGACTGGGTAAGAATTAATGTCATGCAGTCATTCAGTCTGTGTTGCACAGATAAAAGGTTGTATCTGAGAGAAGAAAAGAAAAGCTAGTTCCGTGCATACATCAAGTCCCCTTTGTGCTAACAGCCATGTGAAAGTAGGGCACAAATGTTGTGCCTACCCTAAAATACCTTTTGTATTTGTGGAGTTTTATGCTGATCATAAGGTCCCAGCTAAGTCACTGCATTTCAAGTACAACTCCCATTTAGTGCATCTGCAGTCTCCAGATAACCTCTGAGCTACCATGATTTGTTTGAAATTCATTTAAGAATAAAATACTCATCAGGGAGAAAATAATCTTTGCAAAGAGCTTTGTGTAGCAAGGAAGTGGTGCAGCTTCTCATTCCATTGCCTGCAATATACCAGTTTAAGCATGCCTAACTTGGAAAGCGGAGAGGAGAGATTTTTGTAATCCCTTTGTTGCCTTAGGGCCTTCCCTATGTGCAAGGCCAATGTTAAACACAGGTGTTTAATCCACCCTGCACGCCAGCCCTGACTGTGGGCTTTTTGCAGAAGTCTGAGATTTATTATGTATAGGTAATAATAGCAAAGAGTCCTGAGTCCTACACTATTAGGCACAGTACCAACCTAACAGACAGCCATGTCTTGCTTCACCTGGTTTACGATTCACATCCTTCAATGTTTTTGTCTGTTTGTTTGTTTGTTATAAACTTCACAGATTTTTGCTTAGTCTTTGCTTTGTGTTTTTTTGGTTGTTTATTTTTTTTCCATGGCAGCAGTGAAAATCTCATTCTTCGGAAAAAAACATCTCCTGTGAAAAAGGAAATACTTATTTTATGATGACCAATAATAATTATTCTGTATGTTAGCACAACGCTTATGCAGTTTGAACAGTTAGTTGTGCTCTTTCCTGTGGAGTTAAAACACACGTGGTGTATTGCATGGTGCTAAGAATTACACACTGTACGTATAGTTTGGATGCATATGAGATAGCTGCTTATTCTTTAAACACAGGTAACTTACAAAGTAAAATACCTGTCTCTTGAAATAGAGCTTCATAAACCTGAACTATATTACTGGCATGCATCCTTTTTAAATAATAAAAAATAACTCATGCAGCCTGGGTTTATTTAGCATGTTCAATTAAGCCCAGCTGGTCTTCTGGGGGGAAAAGTAATTAGGGAAATAAAAGATAAAAGGACAGATGTTCCTAGCAAATGTTCTTTCATCTTACCTCTGTCGGTAAAATAGTACAGCTAAAATTTCTCAAAGACAAAGAAGAACAGATTGGTGTCCAATTCATATCAGCTTCCCAAATTCCCCGCATGCCTCTGAAGGCCTCCCACTGATGTTCTGAAGCGAATGGCCCTAAATACATCATGAAAGATAAGTCTGTAGAAGATTAACCAGGCTTTACTTTTAGTATAGACGCTACACTTTACTTTTAATATAGAAGTTACATCACCAGGTGCTGTAATCTTGATAATGTAAGAAAAAAGGATCATTAATAAGAAAGAGAGAGGGAGAAGGTAATATGCAAACTTGCTAAACTTCCTCATGATAGCTGCTTGGATGTTTTTTGCACTGACTCTTGTTTTCTTTAGGGTAATTTAATGCCCGTGGAGTAAGTACCGCCTTTGTGGAATAGCATTTAATAATGATATACCTGGAACCATTATCAAAGAATCATAGAATAGTTTGTGTTATAAGGGACCTTAAGATCATCCAGTTCCAACCCCCTGCCATGAGCAGGGATGCCACTCACTAGAGCAGGTTGCCCAGGGCCTCATCCAGCCATATTAGCCACTATGTTACTCAGAAACACGAGCCAATTTGACACTCAGAAATCACGTCTCAAAAAAAACAAAATCGTTATTGGTTGACACTTGCATTCAGATTAGTCTTTCTTCACTGTAGGTGCACCTTTATATTAAGAATGTAGTGGTCAGGTGT
Organism: Oxyura jamaicensis; assembly: GCF_011077185.1. Taxonomy (NCBI): domain Eukaryota; kingdom Metazoa; phylum Chordata; class Aves; order Anseriformes; family Anatidae; genus Oxyura; species Oxyura jamaicensis. The sequence continues at coordinate 190,408,834 of NC_048893.1, forward strand.
GATTTCATGTCATATGACTGTAGATGGCTTCCACATAGACATCTATATCTTTCTTATTTCTTACAATGAGGAACCATTTGATATTTATAGATCATTGTACATTTGGGGAGCTTGCCTGCCAGTATTGAAATGTGCCCTGAATTTTATCTGATGTATTTTACACATGCTTCATAGAGGAACTGAATTTCCTAATTGTAACAAGGTAAGCACCTAAGTGTGGTACTTCGTATGCTCCATCTCAATATTTATTTCAAAAGTGTTTCCCAGGGTTATGGCAAAATACAACAATAATATCAAAGAACAAGAAGATAAGTAACGTTTACTGTGGGGACTGTATTGGGCTGTTTCAGTAGTTTTAATGCTAAATGTCTCAGAAAAGCATCATGTAAACCTGTTCCTTTCTGAATGCTTACATTGTCTTAGTGTTTCATTGTTAGGAAACATTTCAGGTGCTGTACAGATAAGCAGAAACTGAATATCAGGTTTACAGTGGAATTGAGATGACACTACCTTTTATGCAATTGTTCTAACACTTTGAAGAAAACACAGGTGTCATTGGACATTGGAATTCCCATAATGCAAATGAATCCGGATTGTATGAGGTTGTAGAAATAATACAGCAGTAGACAGTGCAAAGGGAGCTTTTTCCCCTTAAAATGCCTTCATACATAAGAGCTATTTGCCTCATGTTGTCTGCTTAGAGAAGTTTTAGGTACACGAGTCTCATGTTTTGTGTTACTTAACTTCTTAGAAAAGTAAGTATTCTTAAGATTGTTCTAGCTGGGTGCCTTCTATTGAGGTTCTAAGGATTTTGCTCTAAGTATCAACCTCCTCTATTATTACTCTTGCATTTTGCCTCCTGGTTCTTCTATTCTGAACAGTTCATTACTGTTTTAAGTGAAATGGGAAGGGGAAATATTGGGTAAAAGCACAATAAAAGTTAAAGACGTTAAGTGTCAACCAAACTTGTGAAACAGCATTCCAGTCCTCTGTTTTAACCATGGCAATATAGGCTGCTCTTAAATAAGTGATACAAGCTACCAGAGTTAATTTAGTTGAACTCTTACCGTGTGTGGGAAAACCTTTTGAACCTTCAGTTTAATATACATACAGAAATCTCTCTGCTAATTTTAAAATACATGCAGCCTTAGTAAAGTCAGTATTTTAGTCAGAAGTAAATTAAAGTAAATTAATGATTAAATCATTGATAAAATTTGGTGTTTTCATGCAAAATCTGCTCTTATAGAAAAGTTTTGGTTACCTGAAAAGCTAGAAAATTATTTCTTGATTCAGAAATTTATGACATTTTGAACTATTCTAAGTTAGGAATGTTTCTATGGAATTGAACAGTGTCACCCAAAAGATTTAATACTTTTAAAAGTTATTGGATATTATCCAGGTTTTATTTCCAGCTTTTCCTTAAAACCATTCCTGACCTTGAGCCCCAGAAATTGAGAGTTAGGTCTTTCTAAAGGAAGTGAAGGAAGTAAAGGGTCTGTATGCAAGCGTGGATATACATGGAATGATTGTTTCATTGTTACCCTGTCATTTTATGTGGGTGTGACAAATGTTGTGTAATTCAATGAGTATACAGTTGATTATTTTTATATATTTTTCTGAGTGATATCAAAAATACAAATTTCCCAGGTACACCTGCCAATACCAGCCAGCCCACCACCACCACGACGTCCACCACTGTGACTACTCATCCCACCAGTACCAGCCGAACAACAACTTCAACTACGACGTCATCAGTCACATCTTCACATCTCAATATTACAATGACCACTTCCAAGATTCCTCTCACTTCTGTAACAGGTGAGCTCACACCTCAAGAAACTCTTGAAGGCTTGTATATGCATTGACACGTTGTGCAATTCTGGAGCTGTTGGTTTTGCAGTAGTGTCACAAAGAAATAATATATTTGCATGCTGAAAAGCAATAGTGAGTTTTTATTTAGTTGGCCACAGCAATGTTCCTCTGAGCACTCCACGTACTTAAAAAAGTTTCACTTACCGTGAGTGACCTGATGTATTTCAGAAAAAAAATAAATGCAATTAGTCTGAACCAGCATCCACCAGTGAGGAGATTAGTGATGTTAGGAGAAAGCCTGTTTTTTATGAGACTTTGCACTAGGCTTGTGAGTCCAACTTCTGTATTTCTTGTATTCTCTCTTCTACAGTTTACACGAACGCATTTCTACTACTTCCTTCCTCACAGCCAACCTGTGGCTCAGAATACACCCCCTGGCTTGGTAGAGAGACTGAGCTCTGTTAGCCCCATTTTGTAGTAATGTAATGAATTTTATCCCTAATGAAGGATAGGGGATGACTATGAATGAGTCACACTTCATGTGAAAGTTGTTAAATTCAGTTTGACAGTACCCTTGAATACAAAAACAGCACCTGTAGAGTTCACTGCTGCCTTTCAAGTGAAGCTTTATTGGGTAGGTGGAGCTGTCATCAGATCTTTGTTGGCCATGTAATTTTCCTTTTAGCAAATACAAACCAGTACAAACTGGGTCTTCTGGTGGCAAATAAAACCAGTTTTCACATGGAAACTACTAGGGCTTACTGAAGGTCATGATATCTATGTCAATATTTGATCTTCAGGGGAAGCTCATGTTGGGCTGCGGAGCTGATCTCAGTCTAGCTGGTTATTTCTGCAGTGAGTATGCATACCCATGAGACATGATAGAACAATCCATTCATCACCACCAAAATACTCTACTCCCACCAGTTAACTATGCTGAATGAGTTGGTGTTTGCTGGCCCCTCTGTAGGCTGACCCAATATATTCATCTGACTAAAACCAACTTCCTTTTCTGCTGGGTAATTTCAGGACAAACTTAGAAAGTTAAATTACAGAGCCTGAAAAACACTCAACTGGTGTGTAAGAACGGCAGGAGCTGCATGCGTGGAAGGAGGAGGGAGCAGGGGAAGAGAGAGTTGGAGAGGAGAAGTGGAAATCAGTCTTCTAGAGAGAGGAAGCAGTTGGATCAGCTGCTCCCATGTCACCAGAATTTGTCACTTAAAAACTTAGCTCTAGGTTTCAGTGTGCTTGGCTGGTACCTTGCCAGTTGCCCTATATTAAATTTGTCCAATTGGGTCTTTAGATGACATGACAGTCATCTGGGGAATGCAGGAGACAAAGCAGTCCCTTGAAACTAAATATGTAAAAAGTGACTTTTGTTTTCTTCTTTCAGCCACATCAAAATCTGAGACTGTCGTAGACAAAAAAACATCCAGATTTGACGTGGGCAGTTTTGTGGGTGGCATTGTGCTGACACTTGGCGTCCTAGTTATTCTCTACATTGGGTGCAAAACATACCACTCCAGAAGAGGCATTCAGTACAGAACCATGTAAGTTTCAGAGCAGTTGTTTCTGGTCAATTTATGACTTTTTTGAGGGGAACGAGGAGAATGAATTCTAATAAATTTACATTGCATTAATATTATGAAGAGATTTAACTGTGATACTTTGACTTTCACCCCTTCAGCTACTCCTCATTATTCTTATGCTTCTCTTCTGTCTGTTTTGTCCTGTCATCTGTTATTTAATTATTATTATTTTTAAGAACCCTCGTCCATCAGATATTGCAAATTAATTCACTTTGGTTTTATCTGTTTTACTTCTTCATTTCCTGCTTTGTTCAATTCTCCTTCCCCTGCTAGACTTAGTTCTTTCATCCCCACCTCACTAGCCATATTCTGAGTCTCATGGATGATGGTATCTTCTTTACAACCAACTTTACAAAATAACCGTTCCACAGCTAGGGTTCATGTTAGATCCTCACCCTGCTCTGTGTGATACACACTGGATTTCTTCATGGTTAGCTATTTGCTTAAATGAAACCTGATGCCAGAAATATTTCTTATATATATGCATATATGTTAGAAATGCATGCATCCTTAATCCTAATTATTTGCTAGCACTGTAAATACTTCTGCCAGCTTCCGCTCCCTGTGTTGTTTACAACGATATTTGTGAGATATTTGCTATATTTGCTAGACTTCTGATTCTTCTTGATGCCTTTTCCTGGACTCATTTGTCTGTTTGATTTGCCTTCACCACCCCACCACCACCCCACCCCATTGTTTCTATTACTAAATGGTGTTTTATTGAAATTCTGTCACCACCTCTCTTTCATATCACCTTTTACAACCCTCAAAGTTTAGTTTGCCAGTTTTCAAGCCAGACATTTAATATTCCACTTTCTTAAGCCACCACTGTTGAAACAATTAATTTGTTTATCACAGAAAACATGCAAGTAGTGCCATTATTTGTGTCTTTAAAGCACAATATTTGATTATTGTCAATACACGAAATCAACCTGCTGCCCCGCTTCACAATATAGGCAGGGCAGCTGGTTGATTTCTACCATGAATTTTTGTGTTATCATGTTCTGATCTCCAGAAACCTGACCATAAAATTGTATGCACTGAATGTGCTTTTAAGTACTCTTCACAAGTGAAATGAGGTGAAATTCATTCTAACAGAACATAAGCATCTGCATCTATCAAATAATTTCTGTTACCTAAAGTGGGCACTTAAAATCTGCTAGATGACTCAACCTGCATGTTTGTATTCATCCAGTATGAGGGCAGAAAAGAGCCTCAGATAGAGAAGCATACATCGAAAGGTATGGGCCAGATCCCACCTAAGGTCACTTGTTCATTTCATGTGCACCAGTGACTTTCATTCAGCCTTCTGTGAGCTGCAGTCCAGTGGTACTTCGCCTCTGTAGCATAGGTCCTACAGAGCAGATACAAACCTGCTGAGAGCAAGGTTGCCTTCCTCTTAGATTCTGTAGAAGTTGTCTGACAGCACATAGCCTACAAGTAGAAAACCACAATTTCAAACATTTTCTCTAGGTGTTTTCCCAGGTGGACTAAATTAAGTGTATGTCAGCCAGTTTCATCCAGGAAACTGACTTGTGAAATGAGATTGGGGGTGTTGTTGTCTTGGGCACAGTTTGTCCTTTTTGAGCTACTCCTTCCCTCTTCTGTACAGCTTTCACTTCTGAGAGCAAAACACATTTGTGTACTGACTTTACATTGTATCTCACTTCTTTTGCAATGAATGCTGCAATTTTGATTGAACCTTCCTGGCTTATCAGCTTCAAGTGATTAACAAAAATTAATTGCTGAGCTGCAGAACTATCTCATTTGCCATTAACACTCGGCAGAAGTCCCCACTGTGTGTGTTTACCCACAGCAGTGTTTGAATAGATATTGTAGAATTCAGGTGAAGAGTGTCTTTAAAACAAAGGAACTTAAAGCTGAGCTTGTAAGCTGCTTTTGATTAGCTGTTACAGCTGGTTACAGGTGAGATAGGATAAAAATGTCCAATGAACAATTGATCTGGAAGTATTAATACGTTGACTTCCATATTTCCTTCAAGTAAATAAGGCTAGTAAAGCTTGAGGAGTGTTGACACAATTCAGTTCTTTCAGCCTCTGGCTTGGCTCAGAGAGACCTGTGACTCCAGACTAATGTGTACTTAGGCCTTCTCAGCAAGATGGCCTTTCTTCACAAAATATCCTTTGTAGCAGCAACTGGGTGGCTGTTTCTTAGGTTGACTGATGCTTGTACTGCAGAACATTTCTTGTGTTTCTATTACAGTGATGAACATGATGCCATCATTTAAAGAGACTTCAGGGAAGACAGTAATGGAAACCCATCCTATCACACCTGTCTTAACTTACTTCTGGAAATAGTTTATTTCGTAAAGATGATCGCCATCTCTAAAACAGTGGGTTTGATCCTGCAAAATGTTGAGATTCTCCCCTAAGTGTCCTGATTTTCTTACATTGGCTTTGATAACAACAAGAGGAACTCAGCACTTTTTAGAGAAAGTATTTTCTTTTTCCAATACTTGTAACCAAATTTGAAGAAATACGCGTGTTGAGTTGTTTGCAGGTACACACACAAGGCTCTGAAATGGCTCATTACTAGCACAGTACATCACATCATTACCATTTTAAGTTCCACCATTTCTCACATAGCCCAATAAATCCGTTGTGTTCCATAATGGCTATAGTAAGCTAAATAGGACAGACTGCATTTGAGACCAAGAATAGGCAAGTAAAATATTTTTTCCTAGTGTTTTGCATTAAATTGTATTTATTTTGAAGTTTGATGTGAACTTTAGTTTGGAAATCTGGGGGTTTGAACATTTTGGTTTGAACATTTTGGTTAATTTTTATTAGGATAGTAAAGGGACATGGTTTGCTAGCTGTATAAAAAGTGATAAGGAGTACTTTAAACTTCAGTCATTAGCTCACCGTGACCTGTAGAGACTTCCCTTAACAGGCTACACAATGAAACTAGCTGCAGGAACAACAGGCAGACTGGAGATACCTATTCACAACCCCTTTTTATGAATGGGTCCTTATTATTAATAATATTTTTTAAAAAGACTATGCAATCCGTAGCTTCTTTTTTATACCATGTTCTAGTGTTGTTCTGAAAATAAACTCAGAATTGTCCCCATTTTAAATACGAAAACTCTTGATAAAATTGTTTTTAAGTTAAATGTAGCAATCACTTCACTTGTAGGTTTTTTTTTATTATTATGAGAAAGCTGCATACAATGTTTTCACATTTGATAAGCATTGAAAGTTACACAGAAATGGAAAATCTGTAGGATAACACTTTTAGAAGAATATAATCTGCATTTTTATAACTATGTGCTAAACTTGGTACTGCTCTACCCATGTACAGCAGCCTGGTCAAAACTCCACAGAAGGCAACAGTGCATCTCCCAGAAAGCTTCAGATTAAATTCCAAGTTACGCTGGGAGTCGCGCGCAAGACAGCTGATGCTGTTTCCATGTTACTTTTGCATTTACACTGAGGTAAAACTGCTGCCTTCAGTAGATGGGCTCCTGATTTACACTGGTATAAAGAAAAGTAGAATGCTTCTCCTGCATCTCTTCTACAGCACCAAGAAATTGTTGGGTCCTGTTTAGACTCTGATTTTAGACCTCTCCCTGGAGATCAGGGTTGGTGCAGTGGGACTTGGCTGTCCTGGTCACTGCTGGAACACGTCCACCACGCAGTGCCCAGAAGGGAGGTGACACTTGAGGAAGGTCGTGAAGGGAACTGCACACAGGTCTGTTGGTGGTCAGGGGTGCAACAACATTGGGGAAGTAGAACTACAGCTCTGACACGTTATTTTTTTTGTTAGACAACTGTTGATTCTTACACTTGCTAACCATGCTAAAATGGGTGGATGGATTTTCTTTTCCTTTATTGCATGGAGTAATAAAGCTTTCATCTGAGGCACAATCAAGTCCAGCAAGCCATGGTTTATGAGTAGTACCAGCCACACTTGAAACAGGGGTTGTAGGGCTGTTTTGTTTGTTTTTTATTGTGAGGAGTGACTTGAAGTAACTTCTGTGATTATTCTCTTTTTTAATTAATTGCCTTGTTTGTTTGTTTGTTTGTTTTTTAACTTGAACACTTTGAAAACAATTGTTGCACAGTACTGCAATTGTTTACTTGGTGAAAATTAAGAGAATTAAATTCAACTCCATTATTGGGATTGCCTCACCTCTGTTGTACAGATGAATAAATAAAGTGAAATCTTTGGAGTTACTATTATCAGTCTCAGTTGGATTTTTATTTTATTAAAGTTTTTTATACTTTTTTATAATTACTATTTCCACAATCATAACAATTGAGTAAGATATATTCACTGTATACACTTTTAAATGATAGAATACTGGAACTGTGACACTTCTGCCGAACCCAATCATATGTAGTCTATTTTGTAACTTGACTCCTACGATAAAGCAAAATTCTTTGCTTAAGGTTTCAGAGGCATCAGTGCAAATATAAAACTTCACTTCCTCCCGGGTATTTGGATACTAGACAAAGTGAGGTACAATTGATAAGTCTTACCTCTGACTTTGCATTTGCTTTCCAACAATAAATGACGTATGTGACTTAGAAGGGGATGAATAGGACAGTTATTCAACACTCCATAGCTCCACTAAGTACTTATTTAGGCCTCCCTCCCAGAGGGGTGGAACAAGCAGTGGATTTGAATATAGCGATACATCTAGAGTATGTAATAACAAATAGTAATTTAGCATCCAGTCATCCTGATTATGTTAATTGAACATTATCACTTCTTATTTGTGCAAGGAAAGAGTATTTCAAAGGATTTGGTACAGCAGTCTGGAAATTTTAGGCAAATATGACCAAGGCCTAGCACTATCCCAGGCACCTGGGCCATAATCCCTATGATAAGATAAATTTCACAACTTCCTCATGGAAATCTCTCCCCTTCCCTGCTGATTAGTTCATCTAAATTCCATCATAAGTCTATCATCTGTGCATACTCAGTTTATGTAACAAACCTTTTAGCATAAATGCTACTTCTTCCCTCTTCTAGGTATAGTTATACCATAGTTAGCATCTTTAATGCCAATCTTTAGTTCCTAAACTAGACTTTATCTGGTAAAGATGATTTACCTGTTTATTGTCCATTCACTCAACAGGACTCTATAGTTGTTATTTTGTTTTGATTGTTTTCTAACAGTACTGGTCCCTGAGCAATGTGGTTCATAGTTCTCTCTTTTTATGAGGTATCCCTCTGGTGACCCATCACAGAACTGCATTTACAGTGTTGTTTAATCCCATCACCAGACATCGATTATAGTTCTTTCACACTACCTAGACATGCACTTTTAATTCTTAAAATTGGCATTTTTGTAATTCCATATTAAAACTTACTTCACTTATTACTGCAGTCTTGCGAAGTCATCCGCTGCTAGCTGCAGAACAGGGCCAGAACTTTTGGTCATAGATCACGAATATTGCTTTCACCCTTCCCAAGCAACAAAAAAAATGATTCAAGCTCAGTGATAGGACCAAATCTCAAGACTTCAGCATTCTGCCTTCCTCCCACAGGTCATTTCCTTCCATGCAGCGCTCCCTCAGCCTATACTCCAGCACCAATTCATAACCTTTCCAGCTTAATTTTTTGGTGGGGCCCCTGTCTCAAAGGTTTTGAGGCAGTCCAGAAATACAGGAATGCTGTATTTAGTTATTTAAAAAAAAAAAGTCTATTAAGATTATCAGAGTAACATTATCTTGTATCCCTTTGTAAACCTGCTTCCATACCTTTTCCTTCATGTTCAGAGACTGTTTAAAGCTCTTACAGCCTCATGCCACTCTATTTTTGCCCTGCAGACCTAGCATTCTTAACATGCTTTATTGAAAAAGATACAAGCAAGATGACAATTTCTTCTAAATCAAATATTGCCAAAAGCAAAATAAGTAGAATGCAGAAGTGTCTACAGAAGCAGGTAAGAATGAAAATAGATCTGGGGAGAATATAAACGTGTTCTGTATATGACACTCAGCCCTTTAGAGCAAGCCAGCAAACCCTAATGTGTATGACAGAGATGGTAGTCTTAAATACAGGAAACCTAAATGAATTTAGGTCCGCATTTGACTGGTCTCACAAAGAGTACAGAGCATATTCCTTGTGTTGATCCTACAGTGTCTAAGCGTGGGCCTGAATTAGAGTTTAGTGTTTGTGTCACTGTAAGGCACTTTGAACAAAGATGAACCTTATCTTTCAATGCTATACTTCAAAATGTCAAATCCAGTAACTCCAAAAATTTAAGGAACAAAAGGGTCTAAGTTCTGGAGGTTCTTAAGCATCTACTTAGAAGAACAATGAGGAATATAATCTCACTCTGATACTTTGTCTATTATTTGTTCTGACCTTATCCACAGAAAATGTAAAGCAGCTTGGAAACTGGTGTTGCACCAGGCCAGCTGTCAGCTGAAGGATGCTTCTGAAGTTTTAGAAGAAAAACCAAGGAAGACAGGGTTCATAAAAATAGAAAACCAACAACTGTCTGTAAAAATGGGGTACTTTCTTACCACTATTGTAGCATACTTGTCTAAAAAGTCTATAAAGTCTTTTCTAAAGACTTTATTTTTCACTGACAATTGAAGCTATCGTCCATGGGCCATTTCTCTCTGTGGAAAGAGTAGAGCATCAGTAAGTCAAACTATGCAGACCTGAAAGGAAGAGATCTTTGTGGTGAAGAGGTCCATACACTACCTGAAAGCACACGAGCAGGGAAAGCTTTGGCAAGTCCTAGGATACTAGGACCACACGCTGTCTTCAACTTGAAGAGAGCTCTGCTCAAAATGGTGGTCAATGCTCAAAAGCAAATAGAAGATACACCTCCAGCCCAAAACCAAAACCATCAGAAAACTGCTAAATAATTGTGATAAAGTTTCTTAGCTCTAGCTTTACAAGAGATCCAGCTGCTACTTGTGCTGTTGTGCCTTGCAGCATCTCAAACCAATATCGTAAACTGCAACTGCTCTGGGCTAGATCCTTTGCAGATAAGCGCCTTCACTGAAGTAAAGGCATTGCTCACTTATAGCAGCTGGGAGTATTGCCTCCTAGCTTCATCTTAGCGCAGACCTGGCCACTGAACACCAGTAACACTGAAGTTCTCACCTTCCACCTGTAAGCCATATGAACGCCTGCCACCAGCTCAAGCCGTGCGGTGGACGTGTAGTGCTGACATTTGGCAGCGTGAGCCACGGGACCAGCAGCAGGGATCCAGGCAGGTGGAAGGGCTGCTGGCTGCTGCCTCCTGGAAGACTCCTGTGACCTGCTGGTCACCAACGTTTACTGTATCAGCACTGCCAAAAAGACACAGCTCTTGAGCTTTCCTAGTGGAAGCTTTGGAAAATGCTTTCAAAGAAGGGAACAGATACGGGAAGAAGCATGAGCATGGTCAGCTAGTTCACAACTAGATACTAGTGTAACTGCTCAACTGCAGAGCATTACCAGTCAGGGCAACCACAACCATCACAGCAGAGAGTAATGGAAAGCTGTAACCTACATTAGCCTCCCTGCCAAAACTAGGTCAACAGATTTTACCCAGCAGTTTCTAGGTCAAGTTCTTCCACTGCTCAGAAAGTGGTTCAGGTGCCTCGTGGAGGAGGAAACCCCAGAGCCTCTGGGCAGCCTGTGCTAGGGCTCCGTCAATCAAACAGCACAGAAGTGCTGCCTGGGGCTCAGAGGGAGCCTTCTGGGTGCCTGTTTGTGCCCACTGCTTCCTGTCCTGGCACCATGCATCACGTTTTAGTCTTCCCCAGTTCCCTGTTCAAGCACAGGGCTTATATGGTAACACTTCATGTGAGCCTGACCCCTCCAGTTCTGCCAACTCTCATCTTAATTGGTAGAAAGTTTACATGGTTCTACTATTATTGCTTTATGAGCAATAAATGAACATAAATTTGAACATAAATTTCAAATCATGCACATTACGCTTCATCAAGCTTTTTATAATCCTTTGCAAGTTCTTAAGTTGCTGCATTAACCAAAAGCACCTGTAGAAACTAAAAAAGCAGAAAAGCAAAAGGATGTTAATCAAAGCTGCTTAAAACCAAATGCAATTTTTTAAATATTTACACTTCTAAACTGCAAAAATAAAAGAGGAATATGTACATATAATAAAGTCGGATAAATGCACAGTTAGAGTCCTGTGTAGTGCAAGGTAGCACATCAAAGCATTACAGTAAGCAGGGTGCCAGCTACTGTGCAGCATTAAAACACAGCACTGCAGAAATTATGGAAGAATGGGTGAAGCCACAAGTCAGTGTTACTTATTTTTAGTGTGAAATCAGTGGAGAGCCAATCGATTCTTCCCCTCTCCTCAACTCCCCCAGACAGCAAAGCAAGGGTACTTCAAAAATCATATCCCCAGTATTGCCCTGAAAGGGACTCTACGGACTGCATGGACACAGGGCAAAGAGCAACAGATGAAAACCAAAATGCATTTGTATCTTTCTTTGCAAAATTGCCCCACTAAATTTAGTGATTTACAGTACTACTGGTGGCAACACAATCTGCTAAAATCAGTTTCATTTGTATAATTAACTCAAACAAAATGTCTTAAAAAAAAATTGTTGTTGTTGGTTTGTTTGTTTGTTTCCTTTTTAGCTAGCCAGAACTTCGATTCCATGCTGTGGCTGTGATTGTTACCAGCTCCATGCAGCCTAAATTCCAAACTCAATGGGAAACTTTCCCAAGATGGCAGCTCATTAAGCCAGGAGACCCTGAGGTTTCTCTTAGAGACTTCGATGGGATGCTTCCACTAAGTTACAGTGCAGATGTACAATAGGAAAGATCTATACAAATGCCAACTTTGTGACATCTCTAAATATGAATGGAAATGTATTTTCTAGTGACAAGCACCTCCCTGTTTAATGCAGGTCTTGCTCTAAACACTAAGCAACCGTTTTGCAGGGTAAGGCGCTACAACCACAACGTACATGGCCAGCACAGGTTCTTTCTTAGGTATAGACTTCACTACCTTCATACACAAGTTGCTCCTTTTACAACAGATAACGGGTACAGATAAGAGCCAGATATGAAGTGATGAGAACCAGTTACATGTGCACACTCATCCTGGAACCAGAGGATCAGCATTTTCACATCACACTAGAGTATAAGATACTGAAATACCAATAAACACGTCTTATTGCTGGCAGGGCTGAAGATCGAGAAGCCTGTACTTGGGCACTAGCACAACTTGGAAAGACCGGTTTCACAAAGTCTGACAAATTGACAACGTAACATCCTTGAAAAATACCGATGAACATTTCCCCCCCGTAGGTATCTAATATGCGAGTCCATGTATCCAGAGCAGAAAAGGGTAAAGAACCAACCATTAAGGGAACAGGAGACATTGGATTACCCGTTTATAACACAAGCCCCAGGACTTCATAGGAGGTTGGAGGATCCTATTTAGTTGCACAATCACTGTAAACTTTCAAATACAGAAAAGTAGTTTCGCATTTTAATCCTCAGCATAAACGTTACACGGCTGCATAGCTACCCTCCGTTTCATCTCTAAGATCCTGAGATATGGCCAGGATTTCTACTCTGAAAAATCAAGACAGAACAAAGTACCAGATGCTGTTTGTTTCCAAAGAGCACAGCAAAAAAAAAATACCACAACTTCTAACAGGAAGAGTTTAGTCACTGCAGCCTGCAGAGAATATCCAACAATGGGAACAGAATGAACAAGCACTCATTTACTAAGTAGAAATATTTTAATTCAGCATTCATATAAACTATTATCAATACACATTACACAAATATCTCAACACAAAGTTTTTAAAAGTCTCACTGTTCCTGCAACAGTTTGCCTCTTTTCTCCGCCCTGTCCACAAGAAAGCCAAAACAGAACTGTAACGGTAGCTGAAGTTTACTGTTAATAAACAGCCATCTTAACTGCACATCCTGTACTCAGTTTACAAGGCAAGGATCTTGGTTTGCAGGGGTGGCCTCTGCAACATCAGGGACAGTTCTAGTCAGTTCCAGAATGGACTCACTGCTGGATGAACTGAGACGATGAGTAACCCTGGTTGCACCTCTGATGGCATGTTAAAGAAAGGGAAAAAACTGCACAGCAGCAGCTGAGTGAGAGAGAAGCAAGAAAATGAACTAAACAGCCCCACGGACACCAAAGTCAGTGAGGGAGAGGGAGAAGGTGCTCCAGGTGCAAGAGTACAGGTTGCCCTGTAGAAAAGTTTCCACAGGTTGCCTGTGGAAAAGACTGGTGGAGCAGGCTGTCCTCCTGTAGCCCACAGAAGACCACATCAGAGCAGCCATCCTACCTACAGCTCGTGGTGAACACCGTGCCACAGCAGGTAGATGCACCCTGAAGGAGGCTGCAGCCCATGGAACACCCACTGAGGAAGGCTCCCCACCAGGGACTGTCACCCTAGAAAGGAACACACACTGAAGCAAATTTTCTGCCAGGAAATGCAGTAAAGACCTGTGCTGGAACAATTCTTGAAGAACTGGAGCCCATGGGAAGGACCCATGCTGGAGCAGGTGAGAAGCACGAGTAGGCAGGAGCAGCAGAGACAAGTGGTACAAACTGACTGCAACCCCCACTCCCCCTAAGGGCAGGAAAGAGGTAGAAGAGTTAGAAGTAAAGCTGAACCTGGGAAAACGAGGCAGGTAATTTTTTTCCACTTTTCAGTTCTCACTATCCCATTCTTATTAATCGGCAATAAATTAATTTAGTCTTCCTCCCTGTCAAGTCTGTTTCACCCATGACAGTGATTTTTGAGCAATGTCCCTGTCCTTATCTTGATTTATCAGGCTTTTTCATATTTCCTTGCCTCACGTTGCTGAGGGTAAGTGAAAGTGCAGCATGTTGGGCACCTGGCAACCAGCCAAGTTAAGCTCACCACACATCCAGATAAAAGAAACCCATGACAAGAGCTATGCCAGGCTCCATTTTAGGAACTTGACAAGAAAAGTCTTTTTTTTATTATTATTCAAACAGATAAGGGCATACTAATCAAGTTACTTTCCTTAGAAAGGAAAGCTACAGAAACATCACCTTAGTAGTGAGTTAGTTTTATAAATAGAAATGGTCTTTGGCAAGGAAGACCCAGTATATTCATAATGTTGATATACTTCATTACACAACAGTGTTAGGTAGCTGATTAATCATCTTCTTTAACCCAATTTTCCATTCTCAAGACTTTGCTGGCTTAAGCTTCAGTGCCTGGCAGATGACTTTTTGCAAGTTTCCTTCCTTATGAAAGGAAAGTACGAACTGTGCCCTTTATCGTTCCCCTGCAAATAGGGCATTTTCTGAGGGATGGTGCACATTCTTTGCAGACTACTAGGTGACCACATGGAATAAAAACAATGGAAACTTCTTTGTCCATGCAAACTTTACATGTTCTTTCTTCTTGCAGTCTCCTCAGTTGTTCTTCCATAGGTAAACCTGGAAAAAAGTTAACCTTTTAAGAAGCCTGAATACGTACATTCTACTTAGAAAGCAGATTGGAAAATAAAGGGTGAAACTGAACGTGACTATGTTCACCAAACATAGATGGCAGTGAGAAAATAAGCACACTTTCCAGAGCTCAGAAACCAGCGTGCAAGGAACCAGTCTGTACTTTCCATTTCTAAGGGACAACAAACAGCTCAGGGACTAGAGACCAGCTATAGTTCTTGAGACTTATGTTTATATTTCAGCATATGCTGTACTTTTTGTGTTTGGATATTAGAAGCACAGAGCACAACGGCCGGTGGAAGTGAGCTATATTCAGATTTGTATACTTTTCCACAAGTCTGTTAACATATTAAGTTTCATATGCATCTGAACTAGAAGAGTAAGAATCAGAGCTAACTCAAACTCATGTCTGACAAGTTTATCTGTCCAGCTGTTGGCAAAACAAGATCTAAGGACAGTTATAACCCACTTTGGAAAAGTAAAAATCATGGTACCTCCTATGAAACGCTAGCCTATTATTTATTGCTTGATCCCTACCAAATGCCTTCGTGAGAACTTGTACCAGGACCAAGTCCAGCATGTGCCTGAATTTCTTGAGCTCCAGAAAACCCAACCTCCTAGTTCAAAGGGACCAATGTAAGGCACAAGGTATAGTTTACAGTAAGGCAAACAGACTTACGTAAAAGCCCGCACAACATGCACTTAAGATGTGCTTATCTCAAAATTACCAATATAAACCAGGGAGAGGGTAAAGCATAAAAAGTTCATTTCTTAACCAGTTAATCTCTTTTTAGGATGTTAGCCAATTGTCCCAAGATACCCTTTAAAGTAAGAAAGTAGAGTTTAAGATACCTGACACATCTTCTGTGGGAACATACTTCATGCTCTTCTCCACTAAAAGAAAATGAACAACCAAGTCAGTTCACTTATCTATATCCTAACAGCATCTGACTTTTATCTTTAGACTGCAAGACAGCACTAATTAGTCTTTGATAAACTTACATCCTTTAAGAAAAATGACATACCAAATAAATCTTTGTAGAGTACAGGGTCACAATCTCGTAGACAGTTTCTGAATATGCTGGCTGCTGCATTTCCTTTCACTAGAACTGTGTCTATCAGTTCCCTTGCTTGCAATGCTGTCTGAGTCTTTTGTTTAATAACGTCATGCTCGAGTTCCGTTATCACTTTAGCTGACAGTAAACTCCCAAGGATTGGAAGCACGCATGTTAAACGCTGGAATAAAGCCATTCGGTTCTTCCGGATTAAGGTCAAATCATCTGGAATAAAAAGGGGATTGGATGCTTGTTAGGAACACAGTACTCCAAGTTGCATTTTTGCTTAGTAACTGACACATTCTATAAACTCTGCTTGAAATGTTCACTTACTATAGAGCATTAAGACCTCAAGAAGTTTTAGCAGTACTTACATAAAGAGCGTACTTAAGAAAACCAAATACAAGCAGCTTTTGAGCTGAAGCCTTTTCATCAACAAGGCCTCCTGCTCCCATCTCTAGATTAAATGATTTGAGGGGATCTTGTCTAACTTCATACTAGCTATGCTCTCTGTGGAACTGCAAAGAAAAGAAGTGGAACACCTCTGCATAACAGTAATGCTAACTCACTGACAACTGACAGGTTACCTTCAGTCAGTGACGGTCAAAACAATGACCAAGGCGTAGATGGGATCAAGAGGTGTCCAACAGAACTATGTGCAAGCAAACTGGAAGCATAACACAACTAGATTCATTTTTTTTTTTTTTAAATATAGTCTATCACAATTTTAAAAACAAATTCTCTTGAAGATTTAATGGTTGAATCCATCTCCGCTTTTGTGGCAAAATATACAAGTAGGAAGGAAGCCATTTTAATTCAACTTGTAGTTGAGAAGTTTCATTACTGCTACAAAGACTAAAAATACATGGGGGAGGGGGTGTCTTCAAAAAATTTACAGTCTTGAAGCAATAGGGAACATAAAAGGTGCCTCAAATAAATACCATTCAATACCTGACCTACATTGTTGTTTCAGACAGAAAAGCTGACCTTTGACAATCTTACAGAACCTAAACTTGTAAAAGTCAGCCAGCTCCTAGAACAGGAAAATGTTAGCTGACCATTTCAAGTACCTTAAAAAGCAGGCAAATTTGGAAGGAAAAATTTAAAAAAGTATGTTAAAGTACTTTGTTTCCATTTATTAAATTAGTAGTGATATAAAGGCACACAAAGTTATTAAAAAATATCGCTTTGTTCCTGTGGAAAGAATAAGGTGATTCTCAACTCTTGGAACCTCTATGAACCATCTTCCTGAAAGGGAAAGAAATAATTACGAGACTGCTAGCTATACAGATTGCCAAATAATGCTCTTAAAGAAATTGATTCTAAGAACAAGTAAATTAAATCACTTTGTGAATAAAAACATTTATAAAAATCAGGCCAGAAAGCAGAACAATACAAACCACTTCTGCTTTCACTTTTATTCATGCCTTATGCATACCTGATGCCGCTTCTTCAAACTGTCTCTCTTTCTCTTCTTCCCTCTTCTCATCTTCAGCAGTGAGCAAGTCAGACACAAGATCATTAACAGTCTTGTAGTTTTCTTCAGTGGCCAAGATTTTACTTTGCACTGTTTGCTTTATCAGCCGTCTGCTGAATCCCATCTCCAAGGCAGCTTTAACTACAGGTGTGTTCATCATGATTGCATCTTCTGAATGATTCTCTCCAGGTTCAAAACGAATGACTAATCAAAAAAGAAAATCACTGTGTATAAGGTGAAGAACAGAATACTCACACAACCTACAAGTCAACACATCATTACCTACACGCAATACCTAACATTAAAAAGTTAGGTAATTTCAATGGTTAAACAGACTTTTTTTTTTTAGTAATTGGTTTCCATTTTTAAAACTTAGTCACTTGCATTCAGTTGGACTAAATCCATGACAAACTTAGATTCATGTCAGGCTTTTACATAAAAAAAGCCTAGCATACTCCAAGAATGTACAGAGACTCCTATTGTGTCTTCAGGTTGTCATTCCCTCCTTCCCCCCCACACACATTTAGTCATGTCTAACTTTAGCCTTAAAAAGCATCTTGAGTTAGAAACTCAAAATTCGGGGCTTCTAGTGCAAGCAATTGTTCAATTTAGCTCTTGATCAATCCATCCATCCATCTTACTAAGCACCAGGCAGATGGGACTGACTCACCATCCTCAACCAGCAGGGACAATAGTATCTCCTACTTACCCTCTGGGAGGAGTTTATTGCCACTGGAGCTGGAGCTCCACTCACAATAGAACTCAAAGACTTCACTTTAACAGCTTGTCCTACCCTTTCTCCAACTGCTGCCACTCAGCTCACTATTTACCTAGCTCCATGCCTAAAAATGGAGTTGCATTAACTGCATGACACCTTCAGCAACTATTCCACCAAGGTCAATACCACAGATCAATTCAGCAAACTCCAGCTTGACTTGTTTCTGTTTAACCCAACAATGAACAAAAAATAAAGGAAGTGCCAAGCATTCAAAACTAAAATCTAAGCAAGATATGGCAGTATGTAAACAAGGAAAATGAAAGCTGGTATGTCTCAAAGGAGCTTCCTTAAAGTCTGTTCTTTAGTGTTACATAGACAGTTACAGTATTGTTGTTCCCAAGAAAGCCTAAGATTCGCTAAATAAATTAGTTTTGGAGAGCCTATCATTAAGTCTGCAAAGTGCTGAGGGTCTTCAAAAAGATGCTTTTCATGTTATATTAATATACATACTTGGGGGATCGATGTTTTCATCTACAGGCGTATCAGAAGTTGACAAGAGCTGTAAAATGCAATGAAATTGCATTAGTATCCAAGAATTGCTTCTACATACCATTCTAGCAACTTTTTGTCTCAATAAGTTGGTCTGGGCTTTTTATCTGAATGGTATCAGTTAAGTATTTTTACATATGGCTACACAAGTCTCAATTTCTACAACTACATAACCAATATAAAGTTAGTGCTGACCACTTCTATTAAGAGGGTTTTGGCTTGTTCTTGCCCTATCTTGTATGGATAATAATTCAGCTGTGAGGAGCTGCACAGACAATTAAGAACTCCATGTGACAGGCTTCTGAAATACCAATTGCTGATCTGCACTATTCGCCGAAACTCACATAATCATAACTTCCTTCTCCTGACACAGAGGCTCAAAGGATCTCATTGCCTCGTGATGAGGAGCAAAGGTTTGCCTGTAAATGACCGGGTGTTGTAACCCCTGAATTACTACTATAATATTATACTACCTACTTAATAATTTCTCATTAAACTCCTTCCATGAGTAACCCTGTACAGGGTAAGTTCCAATATTTCAGTTCCTTTAGCCATGGTTCAGCACTGCTTTTGTTTTTTAGTGCCCAGAAAGAGCATTTGCCACGTGAGAAACTTAGTAGAAATATATAGAGAAGGCAGAATGATGTATGACACTCCCCAAAAGAGCACAGCACTCTTCAACAAGTGAAAAAGCAAAGTTACAAAATAGGAAGGTTTACCTGTTCAAGCAGATGGGGAAACCTGGCCTGAATCTGGCTTACAAACTCTCCTCCTTTTACACGAAGCAGATACTCACACCTGAAACACGGGCAAAAATTTATTCAATTATACTTTCTGTTTCCCAGTAAGAAGAAAACCAAAGAAGAATGAAACTGTCTACTATAGCACAGAATAATTTAAATGCATGTTTCATGCTCAGTGAAGGAAGAGAAGAGTTTTCTTAACTGGAAGCTTGACGTAGCCTAGTATCTGGTAACGCTTCAATAAAGTTTGTCAGTGACATTCAGCAGTCAGTAGTCTTAGGTATATAAATGCAGCAGCTTTATGTTATGCCACCACTTTTAATCAAAATGACACATCATAAGAAATGATACTATGTCAGCTTCATTGCAAAATGCAGTGATAAAGTTTCTAATTCACCTTCTCATTGTTCTCTCTCTTACTCAAATCATTCAAAAAAAATTTATCAAAATTCAACACCACTACCAAAGCCAGATCTGCTTCACGAATGTCGAGTTTTATCTCTTTTTAAGTACATTTATTGACCAGACATAACAGAGGGAAACAAAGAAGTCACTTAACTGTACAAACATCCTGTATCCAACAGGAGCTGGTAAATTGCCTTTGAAAGATTAGGTAGAGTGTAAAGAATAATTATTCACTTTCCTGAAATTAAGTGCAGCTATTTCTGTCATTAATGAACATGGAGGTTTCCACAGGCTCATACAGCAGTCAGGTATGCAACTGCCATTTAATTATAGGGAACATATTCACAAGTTATTTCTGTCATTTTTCCAACAGAGACATGTTAACAGTCACTGAAACCTTTTTCACAATCCTTCCTACACCTAGGAGACTAAACCACACCTGCCGAAAGGCTCATTAAAGAACATTCCATGTGTGCACGGAACTAGACTGAAGTTCAAAATTCTTTCTAACTCAGTGCTCAGAAGCCTTTTTTCTTCCCAGCCTGCTTGCTGAGTGCTTCCGTTATCTACATATGCTCACTAAGAATGCAGCATCACTTGCTAACAGTGATTTGGGGATGCACACAGCTTTTAGTTATGAAGGGGAAAGACTTAAGTATCATGCTTAATGAAGAAGCATTTTAAGACACCTTTAGCACTTCAGAGCGTTTAAAAAGAGGAACATGAAATACATCCAAGTGATAGGATGAATTTGTACACTATATGACGAAATTAAAAACATTCAGTGCAGTATATAGCTACCAAAATTAAAAGTACTTAAGCAGTAAGGATGTGAACAAATTATGATAGTTTGCAAGTTACCTTGGAAACCATTTTGCATGCTCAATCCATGGATCATCTCCAGATTCCCAGCACCTTAACCCACCATCACAGCAAAAACACTTGACATCATCGTTGCGACCTTTAAAAAACAAGGTGAAGTATGTAGCAAACATTTACACAGGTTACTTTAAAACAAATGTTGAAACAGCAGTATGAATAAAATTGGAGATACCAGGTTTCCTTACTTACCTACGTAGTAAAAGCCAGCATCCGCAAGCTGTTCAGGTTGAACTGTAATCCTAGTTGGCCAATTTATGAATGTTTTAACACGTGCTTCATGGGTCTGCATGCTCACATTTGAAACATTGAAACTTGTTTGGTCTCGGGTGAGATTTTCCACAAAAGGGCAGTTAGGAAAGTGTCTCCGATGCTCTGACAAGGCATTATCTTTTGGTTCCCAGTTACTCAACTGACCGCCACAGGAGAAACAAGCAACTTTGTCTCCTGTCCCCAGGTAATAAAGTCCAGCCTTTGCCAGATCAGTGGGCGAGAGAAACATCAGGGGCCATGCATGAAAAGTGCGTAGTCTAGCTTCTTCAGTACTCATTGAAGGATTGTGAGGCTTAGGTCTTAAGTGTGAGAGGTCTTCAACAGCCCTAGTAGTTACTGGGTCTTGAGGAAAACTGGAAAAAGAGCCACTGAAATAGCCAACTTGTTCAAAGCTTGGAGAAAGCGTCATGGAATGTAGAGATGATGAGAGACCGCTTGTGACCAGAGGTGAAAAGGCAGAATGAGAGGACAGCCCGAGGTTGTTCACCGAAATCATGTCCTGAACAAAACTGCAGCTAGGATACAGCTGTTTGTGCTTTTCCATAGCATTATCTCCTGGTTGCCAGTTGTCCAACACCAAGCCACAACTGAAGCATTTAACTTTATCTTGCACACCAGTGTAATAAAACCCAGCCCGGGCAAGGCTCCGTTCTGACACTGGCACATTAACAGGGAAAGTAGAGAATGTTGACATTCTGTAGAGTTCACAGGATACATCGTATTTCAGTTCACCACACAGAGCACTCTGCTTCATCATGCTAGCCAAGAAAGGGCTATTTTCCATTATGTTCATAATGGAGTATTATTGGAAAAATGGGACAAGTCTTCCTCTGGGAGGTAGTTGTGTGCATTAAAGGCAATTCTGAGTAACCCCTGCCTGTGTAAAAGTAAGAACCTGAAAATGAAATATTTATGTGCAACTTTCAATACAGGTACGAATAGAATTAGCCACATGATTAACAGACTTCAAACATTTGCTGAGTTCTTGTGTCTACACAACTGCTTTTGCACAAAAGCTCATCTATCCCATCAACTATTAAAGAAAGCATGTTTAAAAGGACAAGGACTGTCCCTTGAACTACACATGCATCACATGCTTTCCTTGTGCTTTGTATCTGGGAGAGCAGCGCCAATTAGTCAGGCTAGTAGAGGCTGGGTCCAGAGGGCAAAACCTCAGATGGGTTTATCAAAATCCTTTGTCAATAAAGAAACTAAAACTAGGGGGGGGGGGGAGAGGGGGGGTTCAAATAAAATGAAATAGTATGTTACAGTTCAAAATGATGTCAAGTGGTTTAGGATCTACTGCACCCTAGACAACTATACACATGCAAAATTTTAGTTTTTAACTCTCATTACGAAACTGAAAGTAACAGCTTCTTAAACTCAAAAGAGCCCCTGAACTGACAGTACTGGATTGATCTGGTATATTTGCTACTACTGAACTGCCACAAACACCTTCAACATCTGCCTATTGTTGTAGCCATTGTTAAGACTTAAGAAGTTAGTTTCTACTCAACTTCAAGTATATCAAATATTCAGCTATGAGATGCATAAATCCTATGCACTGCCTCTGACAAGAACATACTGCCTTAATGAGCCCCAGGCTTTTCTGTCTGTAACACTGTCAGCACAGGCTGAACAGAGCGTTTCAGTTTTAACCTGGTGCCTTAGTTACAAGTATGCACTTATCACATTTAACATAAATAAATTGCTTTGTGTCAGGACATTCTAATGCTTTGTATCTATAAATTAAGTTTTTTCTGTATGCCATATTTATAAAACAAACAAACCTCAAACAAAGGAAAAAAAAAAAAGCTTTAGTTTCTTTATTGTGCACAGAACTACCTCCCAGAGTTCAGACTGAAGTCCCTTCTAAGGTGCCTACGTCTCCATATTTGATAATGACTGTTCACAAGAAGAAACTGTAGATGTCTATAGCCTCAATGAACACTTTTGGGTGGAACAAAACCTGTAAAGAAGAAACAGTGTTTCAAGAAAATGCAAAGCAATGTGCACATAATATCGACATAAACAAACCACACAAACTGAAGCACTAAAATCACAGAGGAAGCTTTTTTGAGATGTCAGCTAGTTAGTTTCAGGAAGTCGACTTTACGTACTGTCACATGGAGTGGATTTTTCACAACTTGCCTGCTACTGACACATGCAAAACTGTTTAATCCACAAACAGAAGTGTTTGGCAGATGGATGAATCAGGCTGCTTGGTCACAAGCTGTATCAGCATAAATAGAGGAAAAATCTTGTACAGTAGACATTTAAATTTGCTTAAGGCTGCAGAATCTCAATCAATAAAGACCCGATTTTATTATACTGGCTTATATTAAGGCTATTGAAACTTCTTATTTAGCTAGGTCTGTTTATATTTAAAGGGTAACTTCAGAAAAATTTGGAACTTCACCAAAAATTTCAGTCAAGAACACACATTTTTAAATATATATAATTATATGAACATATATATATATATATATGTATATAGCAGTCTGTTCTGCAGTATCTATTTGTAACAAGTTCTTCCAGGAAAGACTCAAAATGGATGTATTTGTCACAATGACACAGCCTTAGAAAAGTCCCCTAGAGGAAAACTGTGCATTTCCTAGCTCTTACCATGGTCACCCACCCT
Organism: Oxyura jamaicensis; assembly: GCF_011077185.1. Classification (NCBI taxonomy): domain Eukaryota; kingdom Metazoa; phylum Chordata; class Aves; order Anseriformes; family Anatidae; genus Oxyura; species Oxyura jamaicensis. Next base: position 190,432,388 of record NC_048893.1, read on the forward strand.
ATTAGTGCCCCCACTAATTTCCTAATCCCTGAGGAAGTGATTAACAACTGCAAAAAGGCCACGTGCAGCTGGGACTGAGATGTCAAGGTCTGTGCACAATGCTAGTCCAAAAAGTCTCACGACTGGGAAAAGCCAAAATAAGCGAGTTATACCACAGCACGATGATATATCCCTAGGAATCCCTTCCTGCTCAGGCTGTTACCTGATCACACTCCTCTGGTGTTACCGTGCCTCGATGCCCACAACCTCCCGGCCACCAAACCTCGTGTGCCCCCCCGGTTACCCCGCAGCGACACCGAGAAGCTAATTAAGCCCAAATAAGTCTTATTTAACGAGCCCAACACCACGCAAGGGGAAAGCGAGCTGGCTCAGGCGCTGCCGACGCCGAGCAGGGACACACAGCTCCTCGGGGGGAGCTGCCACACAGCACCAGAGCCCCCTCAAGACCCCTCCTTCACCCCCCGTCCCTGTCCCCATCCTCCCCGTTCCGCGAGGCGTCTCCCCGGCTCCCCGCAGCAGGCCGCGTCCCACACCCCCGAGCCCGCAGCCCCTCACTCACGGCCTCCGCTCGAGCCCCTCGCAGCAGGCGGCCGGGCTGCGCGCCCCAGCCTATATGGGGCGCCCGGCCACGGGGCTCAGGGGGAGCGGAGCCCCCTCGGGCACCGCCCCGGCCCGGGGAAGTCCGTCCACGGTGGTGGTGACGCTGGTAAAGCCCCGGGAGCGGCGGAGCGCATGCGTTGCCCGAAGGCAGAGGGCGGCCACCGCCTCCTCCTCCTTCGTCCCGCCCGCCTGAGATGGCGGCGGGGGCTCCCTGCCCCTCCGTCTGCGTGGCGGTGTCCGGGGGAAGGCGCGGTGCTGCGGGCCCTCAGCGCCCCTCGGCGCCCTTCTCAGCCCCCCGGAACGGGGCTCGGTCCCCGCCGGGGTGAGCGGGAACGCTCGGTACTTTCCTAGCGGGCGGGGAAAGCCCCGGGAGCGGTGTGCTTCCCGCTCCGCCCCGGGGCTTTCCAGGCTCCTTCCTGCGCCGTGCGGGACCGGCGGCAGGCGGGCGGGGGTCGAGGCGCCGGGGTGCCGCCGGGGTGCCGCCGGGGTGCCGCCGGTCCTGACTGGACCCGAGCTGAGGGGGGCGGCCCCGGAGGTTAAACCTCGGGGCTGAACGTGTCAGGGGAAGGCAGTGAAAGTCGCGGCGGGGAGGCAAAACTGCGCGTTTCCATCAGAGAGGTTTAGGACGGTGCCTGCACGTAAAAGTCTGAAAAACTTCCACAGGAGGTACCATAATACTGACCGGCGCTCAAAATCTCCCGGCGAAATTACGATATGACGTTTCCTATAAAGAAACGGCAGCTAGAAGGTGAAAAAGCCCCGCTTGGTGCATTTGTGATGACAGCGATTTTACACAACTGAGAACTGAAGGGTAAAAATAAAGGAAGCATGACCGAAGAGCGCGTTATGACACTGACGGGTGTTTTTTTGTAACTGAGTTCCAGTAAGGTGAATTTGCAAAAGACTCATTCATATCTTTTCTAAAATGGTTTCAAATTTCCTGTCATATGCGATGATGCTAATCAATAATAATACCGAGTCAAATTTCAGACATCTGAGTGCAGTAAGGCAGTAGTGGAACACCATTTCCCTTCCCTTAAGTCTTGACATAGAAATGTTTCAGCACTTGCTAAGCAAAAAAGAAAAACAATCGTAAAGCTTAAAATTGTTATCAGATCACTGACGTGTCATTTTAAGGAAGCTTCTGACATTGAGAAGACAACAGTCGGGGTTCAAAAATGGACTCAGCTTTCCAAACACCGTAGCTGAAGATGGATAGAGTGTGGGGTTTCAGGTTTGTTGCACACAGGGAACTCAGTGTCACATAAGCACCTGAGCTCTGTGTATATGTGTATGCATGCCTTTAATTGCAGCTGCTAAAACATTTGATTTCATGGAGCAAGCTGGTGATGTTCTCAGCTTGGGATTTCAAGCAGGAGTTCCCAAATAAAGTTAGGTTTAAACTATTGCTATACGTTCCAGGTAGCCTCTTGACTGTTAACCATACATTCTCCCAAAGCTCTTTAATTCAATGTTTCACCCTCTCTCTGTCCTGCAGTGCTTCCCCGCTTTGTGCCACTCCGTGAAATCAGAAGAAAACTAAAGGTTTCTTAGCACTGAAATTCCCTAGGAGTGATGCTTTACCAGCAGCATCCCGTCCCCAGCCTCAGCATGGGACCAAGGAAATTCTCCAGAGACAGAGGACAGGCAGGGACAGAGGAGTGCAGGAGGAGTGCTTTAGACCTATGCAAGCTAAAAGCAGCACATGCACAACGCGAGCATTCCTTTCACTGATTGCATCAGTTTGAAGATCACAGACTTGACCTAAGAAACAGTAGGATAAACAAGATGCTCTACTTTGCAGATTCTTTGCTCTGGAGAAGGGGAAGGAAGGCTGTATTAGGATAAAGCTCTCCTGAACCAAAGGGTACTGCTCTCTTAGCAAGTCCCATGTAATCATAGAGGTGACAGTGCTAATAAAAGTGTGGGTGCCACATTACCAGTGCTTGTGAAAATAAACCTAATGACAGTGTTGGCTGAAATAGCAAAGGTGATATAGCCAGTTTCTGGAGGTGGAACATGGTGACCCTGCAGCATGAGTGCATGATGAATGCCAGCAATAAGTAGGACAGACAGGCCAGGAAGCAGCTGATGGGACTGCACATCCAGAAATCTCCAGGAGGCCTGATGAATGTCTGTCCATGCCAGGATCCATCTCTTGATTCCTTCACCAGTTTACCATCTTCCACAGCATTAAAACATCTTGCTTTAATGGTGCCTCTTTAACATATGCCTAAACATCCCTGAATGGGAGGGGGTAAAAACACACTGTTTGCCTTTCCATTGCTACTGCTTTGCTCTCCCTTAAATTACAGGGGTAATACTGTTACCTAGTTTTTCACCACCATAAGTGACTATCTCAGAGTATCTCACTAGGATTTCAACTTTACCAATACCCGCTCTGGATATGCTTGGATACTGACAGTGATTTTCTCTCAGATGATTTCTAGAGATACAAGCAGCTCAAAGCAGCAAATTCATCATGTCTGGGCTACCAAGGATGAGATACAACATAATCTGCTATTTCAGTAATAGTGCTCTGGTCTTTAGCCAAGAATGCACCCCTACTTGTTTTTTTTGTCTTAGGGAAAAACATTCAGTTAGGTGAAGAAAAGTACTGCCTAGAACATCGCTTGTATAACTTCAACCATATGTACAGTATATCTATAGCCTGCTTGGCTGTCAATTTATAGAAACTAACAAAAGTATCTAAATTCCAAGCTGCTTTTAGGAGCGAGAAAGCATTTCTCTAAGGCCTTACAGTGCTTCATCGGGGAGCCATGCAGCCCCACCAGTGAAGGAGACTCCTGCACCTGCTCTTCCAGTCATCTAAATCCACCTATAAAACTCCATACTTGTATTAAAAAGAAAGAAGAGTTATCGCCAGCTAGCGTCCACACTTTTCAGCTTCCAAAAGGTATCAAAAGCTGCTATGGAGCGTGTTCTAGCCGCTGTGCTGATGCTACTTATTTTGAATCAGTAGCTGCCATTCACAGTTCATTGGTAGTGTCGCCCCCTTTCCATCAGTAAAGAGGTAGGTTTTGTTTGTTAAACTGATCTAAGATGGCAATTAGCATGACAGAAAAAAATAGTGAGCAAATGTTCTTTGGAAGATGTGGCTTATCAACTCTTTCAAAATATTAGAGGAAGATAATGATGAAATAGGAAAAAAACAAAACAACAACAACAAAAAAAAAACACAGATGTTAAGGGTGACTTAGGAAAAGCCAGAATGGGACAGATTATTTATCTACAAATTATTACCTACATTATTATTATCTACAAATTATTTATTGTAGATAAAGTAGTAGGACCTATTTGTTTTAGAAATGAAGCCAAACCCCAAGAGCAAAGCAGTTCTGACATCTTACAGACATGACATCAGACAAACTGTGTTTGAAGAATACAAACTGCTTCCCACTTCGCTCCAACTAAACACAGCAACAGGGCACCTATGTCTAGACCAGCAATAACTATTACTTTAATTTTGTGATGAGACTGAATTAACTGCATTTGGGCACATAGCAAAACAAAAAAATAAAGCACATATCTCACAAAGGACAAATATCATATCTAGACAGTAAGGGTATCATGACTCATTGTAATAACCTGTAATGTTCAAGAAAAAGAAAAAAGCCTTCATCTTGCAGCTCCCATACTGAAGGTCAGTACATTCACCATCCAGAACGTTTCCATTAGCTGTGCAGCCAGACAGTTCTGTTTTGCACATCCTCCTACACAACGGAGCACAAGAACAAATGTTAAAGTTTGCCTAAATCTGTTGTGGGTTTTATTTCATCACTTTCAGTGCAAAGAAGAACTTCTCCCACAAGACATAATTAGTCTCAAGAATATATCAGAACCACACTGAATAAGCTGAAGCTTTTACATCAATAAAAAACTTTCTTTCATTGTTACTTGCTTGGAGAGTCACAGGAAAATTTGGTAAATTTCACATTCGGTTCCCTTTTTAGATTTGAGAAGCTGTTCGCTTTTCCATTTTTTATTCTTTGCTTCTAGGAAGACTGCTGATGGTTTAATAAACCTTACATTCAGCAGGAGAAAAAATCCTGAAAAATGCCAAAGCAGAGATGACTGGGCTAAAATAAATCAAGTTTATGTGGAAAAGAGGACCACGTACATCGAGGAAATTGAAAGGCTGCTATTCAGCTGCACTGACTTGTTTAAATTCAGGGCTCCTCATTCCTGCTTCCATCAGAGGTGCTGTCTTTCTGAACAGCAGATTGTCTATGTTGACTCAAAGTTACTTCCTGCTCTTGTAATATGAAAATTTCTCTAGGGCTTTTAGTTCCCTTTGGTTGAACTAACTATTGCTGTTCACATTCTTGAGCAGAGTCATGGTTTTGGCTGCATGTACAGCTTTTGCTTTACCTAGAGAACTGTCTGCATCTCAACCCATGCCTTCTCATACTTCCACCTTTCGGATTCTCTCCCCAACCCACCTGAGGAGAGCGAGCAGCTGTGGGGCTGAGCTGCCTGCCGGGGCTAAACCACAGCAAAGAGTCAGAAGGAATCTTGTATGCTAATGCTCCTTCAGTTGAAAGAGCGCCTGATGTGGCACTGTTTGATTTTGTGAGGGTTACTGTGGAGGTTTACCACTAAGACTACTCTGAGGCACAGAAGGCTACAAGGGGTTTGTGAATCATGCTACACATGATGGCATCACACGTTACTGTGGGACTGGGTCACAGCTGCAATGAAGCATTCCATTTAAAAGACTGACATCAGAAAGTGTATTATCTGTTCAGAAGTTTCAAATGTCACTTCAGAGCATGGGAAATCAGTGACTTCCAAAAACCTACATGCAAAGAACATCAGCCTTATGTTCCCAATTGCAAAATAAAGCCCTACGTCCAGAAGCAAAACCAGAGAGGTGAGCTATGTGCCTGATTTCCCAGTGCAGCAGCGGGGAACTGATCTGTGGTTTAAAACAACAACCAAACAAACAAACAAAAATGCTCTTCACAAACTGAACGAGCCATAAATCATCTCTACAGCCTACTAGAACAATGATGGCTCAAATACTTGTAGCAGACATGGGATCTGACAATAGGAGTGGGGGTTGCTTATGTTAATCCTGCTGACAAATGGTAGTAAAACTGCAGCCTGAGAGAAGCTGGGCTTTTCCTTTTAGCATTCTGCGGTGTTCCTTAAGAATATGTTGAGAAATAAGAAGAATCACAGTTTTACTGTAAACCCTTTGTATTTTTAGCACTTTATTAACTGCAGTGGGAAGACAATGACTTACAGAAACATGGAAGCAAAGAAGCAAGGAAATGAGGCCTACTAAAAAAAAATCTCCTAAACTTTAAATTTGTAATATTTTCATGAGAGGATATTACAAGGAAAAGCATAGTGAAGAGAGGAAAAAGAGTGATGAACCTCTGACAAGAGGTTAAGCTTTTTTTTTTTTTTTTTTTATTGTGACTACAGATTGAATATTAACTTGCACACTGATACCCATTGGGTATGTATAAAGGAGGAGGGATAAAAGACAGTAGTTGCTAAGTGAGTGAGTATAAATTATTGTTTAGTGAAAAGGTTAGAAAACTGGGCTGGAGGGGCTGGAGTTTGCTATCAAGTTTCCACAGATGTGGTATTAAATCAAACAACTGAAATATATATATATATTGGGGTAGAGTGGGCAGACAGATACATTCTCATAAAAAATAAAATAAAATCAAAAAAGATTGCATAAACCAGATGTTAAAAACAGGCTGAGCAGCACACAATAGTTGTCGTGCTGAATAGTCACTTTTTTTTCCCCCTAGTGGAGCAGGAAGGGGAATTGCTCCTCTGCTGGTGTGCTCATTCAGAAGGACCACCGCAGACTCAGAAAACAAAGAGCATACTGACAGGGCTGAGTTTAGAAACCAACAGTGGCTGCACTGACCTAAAGTCCATCTATCCCAGTACCAGCTGGTACCAGATATCCCATATAGCAGATAATCCGTTTATGCAATAAATCCTATCTTGACCTCTAATACCATATTCTGGGGGTGCTATCCAAAGTTCGGTGTTGTTACTCGTGATATAGGCCAAAAGGTCACTCAAGTTATTTTATGAGCAAAGCTTTGGAGGAAAAAAAAAAAAAAAAAAAAAAAAAAAAAAAAGTTTGTATTGTAGTAGAAACATTCTTGGGTCAGAAATTCAGAGTGGCACCAAGAGCAGCTGGCTCAGGGAGCTGGAGGCTGCTGCATTCACTACCCCACAGTGCTGCAGAGAGAGGATACAGCAGCCTTGGAGGAGCAAAGGGTTTTTGTTACTGTGTTGAGCAATTTTCATCAGGGAGAGACCATTTTCAGCTGGAATGCCCCATTCCTAACACACAGAAGCGAAAATATTTGCACCAAAAAGGAAAGCTGGTAAAATATTCTTGTACAACATCTGCAATAAGAAGCCCCATCCTCTGCAGCTTTAAGTTGCCATTATTTTACAAAATACTAGTGTCATAAATGGTCATGAGACTGACTTTATCCTGCTCTGACAGTAAGGCACATCTTTAAAACGACAAGATTCAAGGTGCTATGCCCTAATCAGACCTCGCTAACTGTGGAGATTAAATTACCTTCTAAGGGCTAGCAGACAGGAGGTCCGTGTGTCTCTGTATCAAACATGCCAAAGCCCTAAGCACGCAGCATTGTTTCGAGCACCAAATGCACACTGAGAAATCCAAATACAAGGGCCTGATTAAAGTACCAGCATCCTGGGGTTTGATATTGGCCCTCTGGCCAGTTACCTTTCATCCCATCTCAAAGCTCTTCCTAATACAGCTTTGAATGGGTGTCTGACTGTGAACCTGGTTTGTGCCTGAGCTCTGCCAAAGACGTGCTGTAGGTCTCCAGAATGCTGTCTCCTTCACTTGGACACTCAGTTCTGAACATAAAATAAGCTACTGTGAGAACGTATCCAAAATTAAGCAGGTTATCTTCCTCTGAGAGAGCATGTAACAGTTTGGCATCTACCAAATGCTGAAGGATTTTCTCTTTTTAATGTGGGCTTGTTTTTCTACTCGGAAACAATGGCAGCATTCATGCCTAGTTAGTTCAGAAAGTTACTGCCTCTGATCATGCATTTCCCAAAGTGCAGGAGTCACTATAAAAGAGGCAGGATATTTTGGATCTTAGCAAGTTCAGTGTTATGACAGTGATTTCCCTTCTGCTGCTTCTCTGGAGTAATTGAAAAATGAATTTATTTTGAAGTCAAACATTGCATGTACGTAGTAAGCTGCTCAGTTCTGACATGTAGGCCTGTGGGCTGAGTCTTTGTAGATTGAAATCCGTTAATAATGTGAGCGGTATTTTTTAATTTCTGCCCTTTCAAATCTCTTTTCCCTCCTCCAATCTGTTTGTTTCTATCCAATGCTAATCTTCTGCACGCAGAAAACCCCCACATTTCTACAATATCCTGTTTTTCAAATGCTGTGTTATCTCTGCAGTTGCTGCACACGAGGACTGTTCAGCTGACAGGCTGTCAGCTACACTGCTTGCAGGTTGTCAGGCCCCCCGCGTTACAGTATGTCTGCCCAGCCCCAGCAAGAAAGACCATCGCTTTTTTCAAGACAAAGATAAGCTACAAAACTCATTGTAAACCAATTTCTTCTGCTCAATAAATAGTAGGACAAAAGACAAGCCTTTGCAAAGCAAAGTGTGTTTGTCTTCTGTAATACAACACTAGGATGACAGGCGCTACAGAAAGCTTTAGAAGGCCGACCTTATACAGCAACTCTGAAAACAAAAAGAGCTGCTGACCAGCAAAACTGTTTGAAAACATGAAAAAAGAGTGCAGAATTTGGATTTCATGCAAGAGAAGGACAAAGGTTACAGTGATGCAATTAGCAAGAGAGAATCATCCAGTAAAATACAGAAGAGATACAGGATATATATACAAGAGATATAGGAGACATACATCTGAACTGGTCAGTCTTTAAATGGAAATTAAAAGGTGCTTTTAAGACATTTAATGTGTTTTTCATTAATTCCAGAAGGGAAAAAAATAAAATAAAATAAAATGGATTACATGAACCACCCTGAAATGATGTTTTCTCATTACGTGAACCACCCTGAAATTATGTTTTCTCTCTAAAATTGCAAAGGAGGTGAGAGTGTTAAGTCGCTAGAGAGCCTATTCTCGGACAAATAGCAAAAAACAAATCTGGTTTTAATCTTCTGTTTCTCTAACATAATAGGGAAAATTATAAAGTAATAAGTCAATGGTTGCTCCAGATCTACATGCTTTTCAGTGTGTGGTTTATGTAGGATAAACAGGCAGGAACCCAACAACTGTTGCCTTGAACCAGACCCACGGTCTGCCTGGGGTGTTCTGCAGTTTCTAGGTACTTTCTAGCAGAAGGTACACAAAGTCCTACAGCAGGAAGTTACAGATAAACACAACAGATCAAATCTGGGGTTTGTTTCTGTTCATTTTCACTTTTGCTTCATCGAGGGCAGGATTTGATAGAGCTGCAGGGAAATGAAACTAAACTTTTCACTGCTACAGCAGAGGACCAGAAGCAAACTGCTAGATTTTTTATTTTTATTTTTATTTTTTATTTTTTTTAAATGCTCTGCTTTGGGGTTTTTCTTTAGAAGATAATCTGGAAAGGGTCATTATTTTACTGGGAGAATTACAGGGAATGAACTAAAACAGTAACATGTTCCTAGTGGAACAGTAAAAACTATTTGTAGATGTCCATTTGGCAGTCCTGGGCTTGTAAAACACCAGCCCAGGAGGCCCAGTGGCTGGGAAGCCACATGCCCTGGTCTGTGGCTACTTAGCATCAGGCGTCCTCCCTGCGACTCAGGGCATCACTGCCCCTGCTTCTTGTTGGCTCTGTCAGCTCTGACCTGCAGTAAAATATGGTTGACCTGACAAGCAAAATATGGTTGATGCCTGCTATTTGGGCTGTTTGGGATGGGCAGAGAGGGCATGATGAGGAGATAGCCCTCCGGAGGGCGGTCCTGCAGCAGAGCACAGCACAATACCATGTTTCACACATCAGGATTTTGAAAAGCTGAGCAGTCTACAGGCTGGTCCAGACACACAGAAACTTTTGACACACTTACGAGGTGAAGCATGGTGCCAAATTTCACAGGACAAGTAGTAAAGTTAATCAAAATGATCTGGCTCTTCCCACCAAGGACCACGTTTTCCAGAGCATGATCTATCATGCAGCATAACAGGGGAATTTTATTGCCAAGCAGGCTTCAGTGAAATCCTAAGTGAGGTTTCAGATTGCTTTCTGGGGAACTGAGCTTTCCCTGGGGTGGGGGCAGGAGATTTGGCAGGATTCCCCCCAAAGTTTGTGGGAATCATCTTCTGAGGCTAGAGGGATGGGAGAGACCACGGACTGAAGATGGATCTCCCCTGCCTGTAGAGCTGAGGACTCAGGGCACAGAGGCACACCACTGCTGCAGACCCAGAGTGTTTCTGCTGTGAACATCTACTTTTCCAGAAGCGTAGTCAGTGGGGAAAGTCCATCCCTGGAGTTACTATCACAGCCACTGCAGACCACACACCTCAATGGAAAGCTGCTAGGAAGAGCGAGCAGTGACACAACCTGATGCTGGCTCCTTTGCCTTCCCCTCGGTGTTCCCCTACCTCAAGGCCTTCACCTCAGCACCTCCTGCAGTCAGAGGCCATGGAGGCCACGGGTCCATGCTGTCCCCTTCTGCGTCCCACCAGGGAGCCACAAATAGCTGCATCTACAGGGAGAAAGTGAGAAGAGGAAAGAGTAGAAGTTATGGGGCTTTGTTGACTTGCAGCACAAGAGGAGGCAGGGCTCAGGTAAATTCATGCTTGTGAACTGGAAGAAGCCCAGCCCTGGCAGAGCCCAGGCACTGCATGCCTCAGCACACCCACACGTGTCTTGTCACCTTTCCTGGTACAGAGGACAGCCTGGCAATGTCTCCACCACGTGGCCATGCTCCTGGAGCATGGGCTGTTCTTGGGCCCTCACACAGCCAGAAGCTAAGCGGTTAACAGGTCTGTGCTATCAGCAGTCATAAACTATAAATTAGGCCATTAACCCTCAGTACTGCTTCTGGACACAGGAAGTTAATGAACAAAAAACTGGTATGATGAGGAAGAACAAAGTACAGCCTTGTCTGCAAGGCTGCCCATGTGCTGAGGCTTGCTGGGGATCAGGAGAACATTTTCATAAAACCAGCGTCCAGAGATACTACTGCAATTGTCCACACAGCACTATACTGCAAGAGTTGCTACAATAACTGTGATCATGTCACAGGCTATATGTTTTTTTCTCATCAATTTTAGCTTCAGAGACTCCTGCCTCTCAGACATGCAGATCCACCTGCCCTGTTTTGCATGTTAACTCTGAGAATTAGGGTTAGGAAGCTTTCCTGGCTGCTCAGATCCTAATCCTTCTCACTCTGAGCTGTTCAACATGAGATGGGCTCAGCATTGGACACTGAGGTGTGAGTCACGTGTTACAGATTAAACTTTTTTTTTTTTTCTTTTTTCATCTATCTTTTTTTCTTACCAGCTGATTAGCAGATTTTATTATTATTATTATTATTTCCCCACAAACTTTGCCTAGGAGCACTAATTCCTTTTGGTCATCTCTTTTTGAAAACAAAAGTAATTTTGGTAGCAACACTATCCCAGTCAGTTTTCCTGGAAAACAATGCAGGGTCCTGAATTAGTCAAATTATAATCAACAGCAGAGAAAAAGATTGTAGGTTTGCTAATCTCTTGCTATGTAATTAAGCATGCCGAGTGCTTTGTGTTGCTTATCTCTATGCCACAGGAAACAGAGAGCCGAGGTGCGGGGCAGTGACCCAGGAGCTCATCAGGTTTCCTGGTTATTGAGTTTGTAGAGGTAGATCTTTACAGGCAGAACTTGAACGTCCCCCAAAGACACTCCGCCTGACACACAGCAGCAAGAAAATGCCAAAAAAGGGCTGGTGTTGTTTTAGCACCACCGAGTGGACAAATAAGGGAAAAAAGAGTTCATTTTTGAGATTGGGTAGCCAGGTGTCCCTGGGAAGGCAATGGCATGGTGCTGGCTGCTGGAGCCCTGAGCAGTGCCAACCACCCTGAGTCCAACGTTGCAGCCATACATCCCACACCCCTACAGCCCTTTCTCACGTATTGGAAAAGACACATGAGATTCCCATCTTTGGGGGATGTTTCCTGGATGCTCAGCCTGTGACCCCATGTGCCCACCAGCTCCCACACCAGTCAGCATTCATACACCACTCAGGCTCCAAACCTTTCCCATGTGGCATCTCAGCAGTAGCAGCTCTGTGGCTAATTACAAAAATACCCTGTTCATTTATTTATCACCTGCAAGAGGTCTCACAAACCTCAACACCCTATAGTTCTTATTAGTGAATTAACTGGAATAATTGAATAATCCTCACCCATCTTCTTATGGTATCCACAGATATCTCGGCAAACTTTTGTACATCTTGTCACCAAATCAGTCTCCTTTGTTACACCACACACAGTTCTGGAGTCTGGAAAGTCACTTCTGAAAGTGTTACACCTGAAAATATGAACACGATATCTTTAATAAACAAAGATGACTGTAATATAAAAAACAAACATAAAATCTGCAATTCGTAATGAAGAATTTCATTTGCCTCAGAAGCAGCCCAGACACTGCTTACTGTTTTCTGCCAGCTGTGTGCCTCCACTGAAATCAAAGCCCTGTTTATGGATAAGTAAGTTTTTCCCTTAGTCACAGGCAAAAAAATATATTAATGTAATGTTTCCAAGTGTTCCTTATACCCTAACTGTTCTGTGGGTTTGGGGCAGTAACTTGCGGGTGGCTGGCTGGACTTGAACAGCTTTTAATGCCGTTCAGAAAAGATATATGAAGACATGTAGCAGCTGTAGCAACGTAAGAGCTGCTTTCCCCTGGTACCAGATAAGATAGTTTATTAAATTACATAAAACTGCCTTCAGCCCCCCCAATATTCTCTATACTTTACTGTCGTACTCCTGCCTAGAACTTTGGCCAGCTCTGTCTCTTGTGACTTATCAGCTGTGGATCTGCTATTTGGATTACCCTGCAGCCTAGAGAGCCCTTTGTGCTACTCCAGAAGTGCACGCGCCGTCTCTGCGCTGGAGAGTTTACAGTCTGCTGAGATAAGAGAGGGAGGAACGGAAAGGAAAGGCGCTTGGCAGCAGGGCAGCCACGACAGGCTGCCGCACGTATGGGAGGGCCCAGGTTTAGGGTCTCCATGTCCTCTCCTGTGGAGCCGGCAAGAGCTGGCCCCTGTCCAAGAGAGGGCCTGCGTGGCTGTGTAGGAGAAGGAGGAAAGGAGAGGCTGCTCTCCTGAAAAGCAGTCTATCAAAAGTTGAAGTTTGGAGCAATGGTAAGCATCCTTCAGGATACTTGACTACAACTCTGCAGGCAGCAGAGCTGTCCTGGAACAAGTGCAGGTGCAGACTACACGTTTTCTGCAAATTCCACTTTTCATATCATGTTTGTTGCTTGCTTATCACATACAGCCTGCTTAAAACAGAAGCATTTAAGAAACTTCTGCCATCTTAGGCCCTCTCAGCTCTGAGCGAAGGAGAAAAATCCCCTTCAGAAGTTGAAGGGTGCCAACCTCCAGTTCTAGCCAACCTTTGCTGCGTACTTGCCCTCGTTCACCCCATCACACACATCTGGGGGTCGAGCAAACACTCAGAGCCAGGTCTGACAGTAGGTTTCTCAGCTGTTGGTAAGAAATTTGAGTGCCCAAGTCCAAATAATACAGCCAAAGACAACTTAGAGTCTTGGCTCTAAAGAAAGCAAGAAAGAGCCTGACCACTATTTTGTTTGTTACCAACCTAGTATTTCCAGCATGTACCTTGGAGGCCTGAATTCCACTCCCTGCCCTTAAGACCATTTCTGTTTTACCTGATAGCTGTTTCTGTGTTTGATAGGGAGCTGGTCTGGGAGAATCCACCTCCTGTCTGCCTGCCACTCTCCTGCAATAGATGAGGCAGTCATGTCCAGCACTCTCTAGTCCTTGGCAGCTCAACAGCACAGCTACCTATACAAAGACAGGCAAATCAACCATGGCATTAATCCAAGTTATCTATAACCCATTTGTATGGCCCTGTTGGTTGTACTGGTTTAAATCCTTCAGAGTAAGGAGAGGATTCTCACCAGGTACAGCAGGCTGCTAGGTCAGCAAGACGGCCCTGATGCCACTGCTGGGTCATCTTCTTCTGCTGATGGCACTAGTTTGCAGTCCCAAGAGCACAGCCTTTTACTAGCACATGGACACTGACACAGCTCTTGGGACTGGATACCTGAACACATGGGGACACAGAAATTACTCAAAATCAGTAAGAAGATGAAAAGAGCTTCTTCAATCACATGCAATATGCCCTATCATGACAGCCTCTACCATCTTCTCTTTTCTGAAATGAGACTGAGCCTTTCTTCCACTGGCCCTGAGTAAAGCAAGGCAGTGAGAACCCTGAAACACAAACTGCTAAGCTATGAACTTCTTGCCAGTTCATTCCAAGTAGTTTTGCACCAAACAGCCTAGCATCAGATAGCTCTCACTCTTTAAGTTAGTGTTTTGGATCCCTCTGAGATAGCTGAGTCCTCCTAACGTTGCACACAGGGAAGGTGGGTACCTAACACGGGGTCCAGCTTCCATTCTGCATAGGAAGCTCCTTAAAGTCTGGCTTTGCAACATTCAATTTGTAAGCACATAAATAATGTTTTACATCTGGTTCTCAACATCTGGGAAATCTATTACCGAGCTTGTTTAGAAAGCATATTTGATCTAAGTTCTGGCTGGAGCACAGTGTCTGCATTTCATCCCTCCTCGTCCTGTGCTGCCCAGCTGTTTGTGTACCAGCTTTCTGTGTAAACAAACCTGCTCCTGCCTGATTCATTCAGCAGTTTCACAACCCGGCATCTGTGACCTTGCAATTCCCAGACCTCCCTTGGAACAAGGCTGATTAAGCCTGTACTACCCCACAGCTGTCTCAGTACTTCACAGCAAAGGGAAAAGGAAAACAGAAAGCGAGGACCACAAATTCATTTGAATACAATGAAGATATTGTTCCAGCTCGCTCAGCTGTGGCAGTGACATTAAGGAAACCAAGGAATTTGGTCTCTAGGTTTTCATTTTGTGAGGATTCGGAATGCTTTAAAAAGCACAGATATAATACATAGCTTGGGTCTCCCTTATCCCTGTTGCCACATGACCAGATCAGGCCCTCAGTCTGGTTTACATACTGCAGGACTTTTTGGAGATGTAGCAAAGTGTTTTATCTCCCTGCTGAACTTCAGTGGAAGATACAACCTAGAGAGCTAAATCCAGCTGGTTCAGCAGATCCCACTATCTCCCTTCTTCTGGAGACCTGCTTGTCACCTGGTCCCATCTTTGGGCTGTGATCCACCCCAGGAGGCACCAGCGAGCAATTAACCATTCTCGTCCTGAGCCTACATAGCTGCTTCTCATAATCACCAGCCACTATCAGGGTAACAGAAAACAGACATGGAAACAGACCCTGGCACAGGCTGCCCTGAGAAGCTGTGGATGCCCCATCCCTGGAGGTGCTCAGGGCCAGGCTCGATGGGGCTTTGGGCAACCTGGTCTGGTGGGAGGTGTGCCCATGGCAGGGGGTTGAAAGTGGATGAGCTTTAAGGTCCCTTCCAACCCAAACCATTCTGTGATTCTAAGTAAAACTCTGATTTTTCCTACTGTTCCAACAGTTCCATTTGGGGCATCTTTACAATGACACCTGCAACCTGTCTCTGGAGCAGGATTCAACAGCTGTGTGAAGGCAACTGCCTCTCAGTGAAATGTGTCCCACCTTCTCAAAGTTTGTGGGAAATAATAGACTTTTCACTGATAGAAAACCCAGGTGATTTAACATATTACTAGACTGCAAATTAGTTTAACAGCAAATTACGTAAACGAGCCTGCTACTGAAATGCAATCGGCTCGTTTCAAAGCAAATATTGCTTTTTAACATCTGCAGTAGGTGGAACACTTCGCATCCAAGTGAGGAAAACGTTTACCTGTTGGGTAACAGAGGTGCTCATTAGCATCACTGTGATTAAGCTGCTGGGGTTAGCTAGCAGCTGGATAACTGTGCATCGCAGGCCTTCGCCATTAAGAAGACACCAGCTATTTAGGGAACTTGCAGGGCTCTCCAGTCACACACATGGTTAGTCGTGGTCTGAAGCATTACGGCTGCAAAATCTGGGGCTCATAATGCTCAGTGTGTGAAGCACCTTGAGCTACCACAAAACTGTGCCTGGATGTTGGCCTTTTTCAGGAAGACTGCTCTAAATTAAGTAAACATCCACTCAGGGAAGCCCCACAGCCTGGGTTGTGCAAGACATCAGATTAGGTTTACAAGGCTGTCTCCTGGATTTACAACTGCAAAATGGCTCAGTCCAAACCCCAACTGACTGGGCACGATGTTACCCCCTGGAAATCTAAGCAAGAGCTGGCTGGGTGAGCCGACCTGTGAATAAGTTCACACTGCCTGGCTGGCAGCAAAATCCGCTCACAAATATGCCATGCTTATCTAGTAGCTTATTTTTAAGCTTATATCTAGAGATGGTACAAATGAAATGCCCCAGTGAGATTCATTGTGAGTTACAGACTGCTGTTTTGTTATGTTTTTCTAAATTGGCTTTATCTGAAGCTCACTTCTATGCTAAACTGTAAGTTAATACTTCTTCCTTACTTCTCACGGGTATTTTCTGCAGCGTTAGCATTTTTTGTTGTTGTTTGGTTGGTTTGTTTAATAATAATTTAGAAGTAGGCAGTGAGGGATGAAGCATTTATTAGTGCTTCTAATTTTGGGGACAGAATAAATTTTAATAAGGGGCTCTAGGAGATGGAGCTATTATACACTAAGATGTCAATGATTTTTTTGCAACTGATTTTTTTTGCCTTCTTCTAATTTAAATAATGGCTTATGATAAGGAAATAGCTTTACATAAACTGTCCACTGAAAAGACAAAAGTATTAATGTATTCAGGATCATAAATATTTGATGATTTGCCTCCTTTTTTAATACGTTTTAAAACAAAATCAAAATATTTTAAACTGAGTTGAGTAAACCATTGCAGAGATGAATGTTAGCAGAATGAGGAGAAAAGTAAGACCAAAAGACAAGGGACCCCACATATGTATTTAACAGAAAACTGAAATTAGAGATTAGGGAGCAGAATATGAGAACGCTCTTCCAGATGGCAGGAACTGCAGAGGAGGAAGAGCATGATGGCAAGAAGCAATGAAGGGAAGCTCACGATGGATGAAGCAGGATGAGAACAGACACTTTGGGGCACACATCCAACTCTTTGGGTTACATAAAATTATCTTTACCATTTATGCACTTCCCACTTTTCTTTCTGGGTGATGCATATTACAGATAGGGCTGGTAGCACTGCTTGTAATTACCACCGCCTGACAGTTCTCGTTATGAGATTCTGCTTTCGGTTGCTCATGAGTTTGTTGGATGTTACTCACCCAGGCTGAAATGTCTTCTGCCAAGGACTGGCCTCAGGCTGATTCTTTCCCCCCTCCATTTTCTTTTAGGAGGAGGGGAGGGGAGGGCAGTTTCAGTAAAAATGGTTCAGTGGTTTTCAGGGCAAGATTAGGCAACCATTTATTTGAGCAAGAGTCTGAAATTTGGCAAAAGGCGGGGAGGTCACCCTGATGCCAGAAGACGTAGCCAAGTAATAAATGTGTTTTTAAAAAGCCTCAGCTCATGTACTTCAGCAGAGACTTGTCAGCTTGGCAGATGGGCTTGCAGAGGGTTGTGCCAGCACAGGGCACGCTCCATCCCCTGCCAGCCCCCAGCAGGGCTGTCCCCAGCAGAGCTGGCTACCATGGGCCACCACTGGCCACCAGCCTGGAGCAGGGGCAGCTGCATCCTTCCAGGGACAGGGCTGCAGCTGAACTGGGGGGCTCAGCGCTCAAAGGGGGTGGGAGTAGGGAAATGGGGATGCATTAGCAAGGTAAATAGGTGCTTGATTACAACACAGAGAGAACAGAACTGTGCTGAAAGAAATCACTGGGAAAGTAAATACTAGCACCACCACCTAGCAAAGAGCCCAGGACCAGAAGGAGGGTGGGTGTCTGGTGGGAAAAGATGAGAAGGAGGAAGGAGAACAGCAAGGAGAGGGAAGAAACCAATCTTGGTGGTAGTTATGTGCTCTCCAGAGCCCAGAGCTGAGCCCAGGCCATCCCCTTTCCTCTGTCACCAGCAGAAATTTGAAAGTCCACTGGCACACATGGTTCCTCCTGCTTGCAGTGCCCAGGATGAGAACATGTTATCCCTGTTCCTCTGTTAGGTATACAGAACTATCCTGGCCCCCTTCTCCAGCTGCCTTCTTAATTTGTGCTCAAGGATGGTCTTTGTTGTCCTTCAAACCAGCACTGACAGTTTCTGGGCGAGGGCCTTGCATGGCCAGCTTGCTGGCAAGGGGTGGCTCAGCAGCAGCCTCTTGGCCAACCAATGCCATCAGCACACAACTGGGCAATACCACCTAGTGGTATGAGCTTGGACCTCAAATCATGGTGTAGGAATCAACTCGTATCACAGTTAGGCACAGAAATGTCACAGTAGTAAGCAATACTGAAAAGAAGGAATAAGGGAAAGATCCAGGTGTGATCTTTCTACAGTCTCCTTGTTCCTTGAAAATGCTGTTCTCAACCAAGCGTTGTTTAGAATAAATACATGACATCCTTTGTTAAGGTCGGTTTGTTCCAGTTTGAGCTAGTTGACCTGAATGGCTTGAAAGTTGTAGAGATGAGAGCACAGATGAGATGACAGCATTGCACACTGGAGAAGTACAGGGCGTGCTCATACCTGGAAAGCTCTGGGCAGTTTTCTCCTTCAAAAATGATGGTGTAGAAATGGAAAGGTTCAAAGAAGGGCAAAAAAGTGACGGAAGCTGTGGACCAATTTCACACAGAGGGCACTTAAGCAAGCTACAGCTTCTCATTTCAAAAGTAGAAAGGACTAAGGAGAAAGTACAAATAAAAATTAAACTAAAATAATAATAATAATATCAATAATAATAATGATAAAAAACAAGCAGTTATAGGACAGGAAGCAATTACCTTCTCTTCTGATGCAAAAATGATGCGTGATATCAGAGGACATGGGCAGGGACCAGGTTCAAAACATGTAAAAGGCAATGGCTATTTGCACAATGTTTAATTAGCCACATGATGTAGCAAATATTGAAATGTTTGCCATGTGTCAGGAAGCATTCAGGGCTTCTACACCTTACCTCCAGAGCACAGTCCATGATAATAGAGCTACACTCTGTACTTCTAACACCATGAACCATCCTGTGCTTGCAGCCCTTTCCTGGCAATGGGGAACTTGCATCACAGAGCTTTGGTCTGAGAAGAGCAGCTGTTCCCAGGGGTGCTGGAAGGGTTTGTTAGAATTTTTATTTTTTATTTTTTTATTTTTTTTACTTTAAATACAAATTCAGAAACCAAAACAACGTCTATGAAGATATATAGAGAAAAAGATCTAAAAAGATCCCAAAAGTTTTACAGTAGTGGGAAACCCTAAGAATGATTTTCATTGTGCAATGACACAAGGATATTTGAAATACCACTATTTTCCAAATAATCTTTTACATAGTATAGGTTGGTTGTTCACTCACTGGATATTTTCAGTGTGCTTCTGTATGGAAAATAATTTGTAGCTGTATTTATTTGAAGACTATATTACAGTGACTAAGCATAAATAATGCATGTGAGGAGGCAGTTTAGAATTGCCTGGCAGCCTTCAACGTGACATTGCCATGACTGCTGACTTGGCAATCTTAATGTAGCTCTCTGTGTAGGACAAATTACAAACCAAATCGTAGAATCACAGAATGGTTTGAGTTGGAAGGGACCTTAAAGATCATCCAGTTCCAACCCCCCTGCTATAGGCAGGGACACCTCCCACCAGACCAGGTTGCCCAAAGTCCCATCCAACCTGGTCTTGAACACCTCCAGGGACGGGGCATCCACAGCTTCGCTGGGCAGCCTGTGCCAGGGCCTCACAACCCTTTGAGTAAAAAATTTCTTCCTCATGTCTAATCCAAATCTACTCTCTTGTAGTTTAAATTCATTCTATCTTATCCTATCTTTGCACCCCTTGACAATGAGTCCCTCCCCAGCTTTCCTGTAGCCCCCTTTAGGTACTGGCAGGCCGCTGTAAGGTCTCCCCGGAGCCTTCTCTTCAACAGGCTGAACAACCCCAACTCCCTCAGCCTGTCTTCCTAAGAGATGTGCTCCAGCCCTCTGATCATCTTTGTGGCCCTCCTCTGAACTCACTCTAATACATCCACGTCCTTCTTGTGCTGGGGGCCCCAGAGCTGAACGCAGGGCTCCAGGTGGGGTCTCACGTGAGCAGAGCAGAGGGGGAGAATCCCCTCCCTCGCCCTGCTGGCCTTGCTGCTTTTGATGCAGCCCAGGACACGGTTGGCTTTCTGGGCTGGAAGCGCACATTGCTGGCTTATGTTGAGCTTCTCATTAACCAAAACGCTGAGGTCCTTCTCCTCAGGGCTGCTCTCAGTCCATTCTCCACCCAGCCTGTATTTGTGCATGGGATTGCCGTGGCCCAGATGATAAAATTATCCTGAGGTCAGTCTTTCATTGCCTAGATGCCAATTTTCAGTTCCATTCAGGTCCCAAGTGCTGACAAAGTGCTGAAGTTTCAACCACTACAACTTTTCATATGGAAAAATATTTTTTGCTTACTGTAAGATGGAGCTCATATCTCTGGTAGCAACAGGGGTGATGGTTTTCACAAAGATATTAAAAAATGTTGAAACTCCTCAAGGTCTCCCTGAAAATTCCCACACAGAGACAACACTGTTGAGATGCAATGAGTCAGTGCCACGTCCAGCATCAAGCTCTCTGGGTGCTGACAGAGAACCTCTTTCCCTCTGATGACTGATCAGGTGAGAGGGTGCTGAACAAGAGCTTTGATGAGCATGCTGTGCAGCCATGAGCCCGAAGGCACCCAGGCAAAGAGCATCACCTACAAGCAAGGGCTCTGCAGGATCCCCTCAGAACATGCCTCCAGCTATACATCAGGTGTGGTGGCTCGTCATGGTGTCTCAGCCCTGGTGCATGAAAATGGAGGAATATCACTCCTTAATGTGCAGCATCTGCTTTCTAAGGTGCTTTGGTGCTTCCAAAGGCTCTTCCTTCCCTTTGGATATGGGCAGATGATGGTTTGCTGGGAGTTAAGAGGAGAGCAGCCCTCCTGAGGCTCCCCAGCAGTTCATTCCCTTGTTCTTCATCAGCCAGAGGGCAGGAGGACACTGAGCCCACTCTTGGGACAGGCTAGAGATCTAGATGGAGCTGCCAGAGATATTTATTCCTTAGTTACTACTGCAAAACAAAATACAACTACCAAAGAATTGTTTAATCTACCATGAAAAAATCCATTGACCTCAAAGTTTGCTACTTTTCTTTATATCACTACAAATGACACAACTTTTGTTGTTTTAATACTGATGGCACAAAAGTTTTCATAATCAAGGATAGCTAAAGTAACCATGTTAAATTTGTAAGTATGCACCATAAACAAAAAATAAAAATAGCTTAGCATGCCAGAATCAGTCCAAAGCAAACACAACCTAAAAATAATAAAGCTAAATTTAACAGAAATCAAATATATCAGGGTCCAGAAAATATTAAGCTAAAACACACACACACAAAACACAACCAACCAACGAACCAACCAAAAAAACTCTTTGCTTTGATTCTTTAAAGAGTTATTTCAGGAACATAAACACAACTCAGATTTATATTGAGCTGGGATTTTTTTAGATGCATGTATTATCTTCTGTTTGAGGTCCTGGCCTTTAGATGTTCAACCCTGGGCATTTTTGAAATAACCATTTAAAACAGACATACCCAATTGACTGTTATAGCTATATATATATATATATATATATATATATTTTCTAGGAGGAAAAGTATGGAGGACAAAGAAAATTCCTCCGTTTCAGATAGAGTCAGTTCAAAAGTTGAGCACTGCTCTGCATAAGAGAATTGTGGTTGAATAATGAAATTTTAAAACAACACAGAGACGTACACTGCCGCTTACTTCCCCCTTGGTAAAACTAACATGCAAGCGCAGAAGTAAACGTAATCTGTGATGAGAATTTCTTCTGGCTTTCAAAACATCAGCAAGGGGATACTCAGGCTGTACATTTGGGGCCTCTGCTGATGCATAACCTTCTCAAAATTTATTTGTGTGGTTGCTGCCAACAGGCCTCTGAAAAGCACCAATGTTTTTGAATTTCTGTTGGGGTCATCTTACTCAGCGGGGAAGCCATGACTTGGTGGATGTATCAGCTATCCCACGGCTACGTATGATACGTTTCCTTTTCCTTTTGTGTGTGGGCAGCCAATGTGAACTCAATCTGTTACAAAACCAGACATTAAGTTTTTCTTTTTTTTTTTTTTTTTCTTTCCTGGGAAACAGGTTTTACTCATCTCATAGTTGCCCATACTGGTGGGATTAGGTGGCCATTGTGTTTGATGGTTGGATGGATGGATGGAAGGGAAAGATGTCTGCTTAGGGTAAGACTGGCTGCGTCCATTCCTTAGGCCTTTGATTTGAAAAAGAAAAGACAAAGGGAAATGTCCTCAAGTTGCACCAGAGGAGGTTTAGCTTGGATGTTAAGAGAAATTTCTTTACTGAAAGGGTTGTTAGGCATTGGAATAGGCTGCCCAGGGAAGTGGCTGAGTCACCATCCCTGGAGGTCTTCAAGAAGCATGTAGATGTAAAACTTAGCAGTGTGGTTTAGTGGTGGACTTTAATACTAGGTTAAGGGTTGGAGTAGATGATCTTAGAGGTCTTTCCCAACCTGAATGACTATGATTCTGTGATTCTAAGTCCCCTCTCACAGAAATAGCACTGCCAGAGAAGCCCTGCTCAGGGGACGTTCCTGTCCTTACTGGGTGCAGTCTTTACTGTGATGAATCTTGTTGGCATTCAAGGTTTCTGGGTCATCACAGGAGCTTTCAGCTGTGTGGGCTTCTGATCACATCTCAGGCAAGGTGCCTGGATCGCTGATGGGACAGGAGATCCTGGGCTGCCATATGCAGACCCTTGTTGGGAGGGCACTGCCTGGGGGGATGCTGGAGCATCTGACATCCTGGCAGTAGAGTGGACAGTGCAAAGCAGAATGTCACCGTAGCATTTGGGGTACTTTCCAATTCCTCCTAGGTGTTTTAACCCAGAGATGGAATTACTCTGTGAGGGGAAGGTTAGAAACATGAAAGTGTTCCTCACGCAAAACCAAATCCAGTTTGTTGGAGGTCGAGTACATGGCTCTGTGATTTACTTCAGGCTGGGAGCAGCGTTTAGAGAGCCCTGTCACCACTCTTAATTATGTTGTGCAGAGCTCCTGGCTTATTTTAAATTGTAGCAGATGAGTGTAATTTGTGTGTTTAGGATCAGAGCGATTCACTTGGCCACACAAAAGCCCATGGCCAGCACCAGCAGTGGTGCAGCTCCAGTGGGGATCACTGGCTCTGCTGAGAGGGGTTTCTGCTGACACCAGCTTCAGCTGTTCTGTGACATTATTTAAAGCCAAGAGCAAGGAGAAATTTTAAAGTAATAGATATAAGTGAATTACTGCCGTAAACCAGGGGAAGCAAAATCCCACTACATGAAGAAATCCCTTTTAAAGGGTGGACTATGTACTGCTTACTCAGCTGTGCTTCAGCATAACCCCCCCACAAACCTTTTTTCTCCATACAGAAAAATAAAATAGGAAATAAAACAATTTCATTAATTATTTATTTTTAAAACTATTTTAAAACTTATTTTTTTATGATCAATTTGCAATTTACTGCATACCAAAGGCTATCCAGAAGGATGCTTATTTAGCTGGCTCTATATTTGCTTTTATCTATCCATATTCTGAAGGGATGTACTTAATTCAATTTTTCTTATGTTTTAAACATGGTCATGCTCTGATGATTGAACTAAACCCTGGGAATGGGAATTACATATATTTCTGACACCTGGCCATCACACCGTCCAATAAAGGAATCCTGCAAAGGAATCTTAATGATTTTTTGAAAGTGAGGTACAGACTCCACGTACTTACTGAATGGATTAATCGAGCAACTCACCTGTCAGCAAAAGCATTTTAAGGTAGCTTTACAGGATTAGTAAACTTCATGGGAAATAGCAGATTAATGACTGCATTTTTGATTATATAATTGCACCGGGCATGCCTGCATGCTTAGTTACACCTTTTCAATGCTGTTTTCCGTAGTGAGCCTGACTGCAGATTTCTGTTCCCTTGTCTGTTCCCTTGTCTCACCAGACAGAATTGTATTCACAGGTTTATACTGAGCAGCAAGCACAGTCAAAGAACATCCCGGGGAGAATTTTCCAGGGACTGTGCTACATGTCGTAATTCATTTCTACATCTGTGATTTGACTTAGCAACATTTTGTTCCTGCTTTTCATAGAAAGAACTGCACTGTATCCAAAGCAAAACAGTCAAGCAACCCACTGGTACAAAATGAGAGATGCCAGGCTTACAAGAGAAGTCTTCTGGTGTGCCAGGGTTTCGTGACAGATACAAGTGCTGCCAGCCCTGCAAAAGTGATGCCACGGAGGAGTCAGGCTCCACAAGCAGGCACTTGAAATACCTCTGTAGAGCAGCAGGCCAAGCTCACCTTGGCTCCGAGGAACCCTCTCCAGGCCAGGTTTTTGCACTTTCAGGAAATATTTTGGTAGTTCTTAACCCTACTGTTCTGTTTGCTTGTTCTGTGGATGCCTTTCAGGAATTACTTGTTAGCTTACAAGGGAAGAATTTTGAACCTATTTGATAAAGCAAGTCATTTTCACAGTGGCAAATTAACAATACCCATTTCAAAGTTGAGGCATGTGAGAACAGGTTTGCCAAAAGTCTGAGCTCTATCAGAGTTCAGTATTTGGTTGTGAACCTGTGGGATACCCTTACCCCTCCATCCACGAGTGACCACTTTGCCAGGCAGAAGTATCAAACTCTCTGCTTTTCCATACAAACTAGAAAAGCTTGCTTGTATAAAATGAGGATATTTTTATTCTCTTATTTTCCATACCAAGAAATCAAGAGAAGCAGTGCATTTTACAGATCAGGCTCCTTGACTGCTGGCATCAGTTGTGGGCTGGGAAGAATGTGGTTAATAGCCTAGAAAGGAAGGGATGTTGTTTTGCACGAGGTGGAAGCACACGTGCTGGGGAGCTCTCTGCTAACTTGACTGAAACACTACTTGAAGGGAACAAAGTGTTCTCATCTCCCTGCCCAAAAATAGAAGAGGGAGAGACAATGCTCCTTCAAGCATTTGCCAAAATGATAAGGGAGACCAACAGAAACCACACCCAGCGCCAAAGCTCTGGTTTCAGGTCACCAAAATGCTGCCTCAGCTACTCCGGTGCTGACCCCAAACATCCCATCCTTTCATTGCAGGGCAGGGAGAAGCTGCAATACAACCTCGTCTGCATTTTAAAATAAACCATTCAAAGAAAAAAAATGATAGAGAGCTTGTGAAGGAAGTGACAAACCCTTTGATGTTATCACTTACATTGACGTGCCCGGGCTTGAGACCTTGCCCGCCTGCATGCTGTTTGCTGTGCATTTAGCTCACTGAAGTATGTCTTCGGGGAGAGGCTGTCTCCTGCAAGCTTCAGGATCTATCGCTTCCTGCCTCCCTAATCAGCTGTGCGAGAGGGTAAATTTAGAAACACCAGGCAGCACAGCAGCAGCACTGGCAGGAGGGGTTCGTGCACATCAAAACCAAAAACCTTCTGAGAAGTCAGAACGGGTCGCACGTGCCTCCAGCTCAGCCAGAGCTGGCAGACCCAGGGTGAAACGAGTGACTCGAATGCATTCAGCACCCCTCGTCCCGCAGTGCGGGAGTGGTGCTTGCCCACCCGCGGGGCAGCGGCAGCCTGGTGGGGCCTACCTCCGCTCCTCAGGCCTGCGGGAGGGACTGGGGTGGGCACGGCAGCCAGCCAGGCTGGGTCATCGCCAGGAGAACAGCGCATGAAATAGCCCCTGCCTGGCAATAAGCACAATGAGTTATTTAAAGACCCTGAGTGAAACGCAGAGCATTTCACCCTAACTCACGGGAACGGCTCCAGAGTCCCAGGCAGGTCTGTATTCCAAAAATTCCCTTTCAAGTCTTGTGAAACGTATTTATTTAAGGGCACAATTGCAAACACCGGAAAGTCAACTACAAGAAAGACCTTTCCTCAATGGCAAATAAAAAAGGAAAAATCATAAAGAGAAAGTTTTTAGGGGGGAGACACGCCACTCCCTTAAGGGAACTCTATACCAGTAAACAAATGATGCTGTACGTCTGCAGGCCATCGTTTTTACCAGGCTGCTCTACACCAGAGAACGTGCAGAAGATTGTTCCATTAGAAGAGACCACACACTTCTTGTGTTGGATTTTTTTCCCCTCTTACCCAGTTTGATGCTTTTGTTTTTGCCAAGATTGGTATCTGGGCTTAGCTTCAAGCTCATCAGTAGTGCCCTTGGAGTTGCAGCCAAAAATACATCTTTTCCACAAAGGCTGGATGATTTTCAGGATGATTTTACTTCTCCGCAGGAGGTTTTTCTCCTACTAAGTGGGAGCTGTGCTCAGTCTATTGTATCTTGGCCATGCTTGGGCTCTGCTAGCTCAGTCAGTGCAGACAAATTGAAGACATGCAGTACAGTTGGTCAGAAGACAGATAGCACTACAGCTCCCTTTACCACAGTGGAAACACTTTGTGCGCTTTATTAAAGCAGCCGAGCTTAATTAAAGCATGTAAGTGTTTCCAACAGAAGAGAAGAGCAGGTAACTAAAAGACTTGTCAAGCAGAGAAAGAGCCAATGCTTGGAAACTGAGACGGGGCAAATGGAAAGAGCAAGTAAGGTTTTATCTGTGTTTAAACAAGCCGTGCAATTGTCCTTCGGAAGGAATTACTGAAGGAAGGGGTAGATCTTGGTGGAGTCAGCACTGCACATTTCTGAAACATTTACCCAAATGGATGATGAAAGGCAGAAGCAAGGGGTTAGCACCAGGACCACAGCTCTGTCTGTGGTCTTGGGCTTCCAGCTGGAGCTCTACCCGGGGCCCCCCATTCGCCCAGGCTGAAGAGCAATCCCCAGGCCCATTCAGCTCTTCCACACGTTTGCCAAACTCATCCTTTGAGCTCTCCCACCATGGAGCTACTGCAGCCCAGCCAAGGCACCCCTAAAAGATTTCCCAAACCTGTTTTCCTCACTGTAACCTTCTGGCTTCTTGTCCTGTGCTCCATGGATAACATCCTCAGTGGCTGCTGCTTTTTACTTCAATGTTATTTTTATTGAATTGCCTTTTCTCAAGCTGAATGGCCCAGCTACTGCTCCTCTCCCTCTCCCACATGGTCCTCATCAACACTGCTCTCCTCTGGACCACCTCCAGGGCTGGTCTTCCTTCAGACGCTGTGCCCACGAGTTGGCCAGCACTCCAGCTGCTCACTGCCCCATGGCTGTGGCTGGTTTTATTTACATTTGCATCTCATGAGAGCATATACATTTTTACAAGAGAAAAAAGTTAAATCAATTTTGTGATGTTCTCGAGGCACAAAAGCGATTTTATTTGCTGAGCTACCTCATCTTCAATTCCTGTAGCAAAAGTCAGCTATCTGAATGCATATCCCTCTACCTGTCTTTACTGGTTTGCCTCTTTTTTTTTTTTTTCCCTAAACACTTCACTATCTGATCTTGTCTTAGATAGTGCTCAGAGCCCCTCCAAATTCTGTGTATTTATTCTAAATATAGTTCACAAATATATGTAAAAGTATTAAACACACAAATGCATAAACTGCAAACATTCCTGCTGAGATCTGAGTATTTGAATAATACAGGAACCGTATCATTCATTTTTACAGATGACACGATGGAAAAAAGAGAAGCCTAAGAGAATAGCCACCAGAGTCAGGGCTGGAGACAGTCGGAGCACTCAGTTTGCCTATTATGGGATATAAAAGTCTGCTTGTTGTTCCAGTAGCAGACCAGATCCTATGCAAGCACAGCATGCAGTCCAAAAGGCTCATTCAAAACCTAAGGTCAGAGACTTGAGAAGCACACTGTATCAGCTTCAGATGCCTAGACACTGGCTTGTCACCTTATATACCAACACTACTGTTCTACAAAGGAGGCGCAGAAATAGTTACACTCCAATGTGGAATAAACCCACATTAATACATTTTAAAACATTCTGTGCCCACCCAGGGAGGCAGCTTACATCTACAAAAACAAAAGAAACCCCAGCAACTGTCATGGGATTTTGGGGATGGAGAAGTAATCCAAAAAATGTCTTAATCTCTATTTAAAAAGAGTAACTCAAGCGAGTAGCAAAGTATGTGCTGTGTATCAGAGGAACGTGGTTCCCTGTTACAGTTAGGCACCTATTAGGGCTTTAATCTCTGCTACGAGCAAACATCTTGCTCCATGGTATACCAGCTCCACCACCTTAGGCACACACACACCTGTGTGCGTGTACGCACACCAAGAGTTAGGCACTGCAGAACACACGTATACTGAGGTGTGCAGCCTGAGCCATGCCTTAAGCTTGAAGGTAGACTTCAGAGCAGACAAATCTCATCTGAAGCCAACTCACTTCCCTTATGTCCCAGCATAGGAGCAAGAGATGCGCTTTCACAGGAGAGGAAGGCGAGAAGCAATTCGTCTTCTCTTACCCCAACTCCTCCTTATTTTTTTTGTTTGCAAGGTGCCTGTAAGCTCCCCAAAGCTAAACTACCTTGCATATGGGTCTCTCCAGAGGCAGCATAGCTGAACAGCGTGTACATTCATATTAATTGTGCTGTTAATTGTGATTGAAACACTCCTGCATCACACCTAAAAACCTGGAGATTTGGAGATAAGCAACAACCATGCAGACTTAGTAATTGGGATGCACTTTTACTGCTTTTTTTCCTTATGAGTCTGGACCAAATGCTCATGAATAACTGAGTTGTCTTTAGGCACAAATTTAGTGTTTAAGTGTGTGTCTATACATAGATACGCACACAAATGGATGCAACATTACTCTATGCATATGTATATATATTTAAGTATATGCATAATGAAACAAGATTTTCTCACCTTCACAACGAGAATTAATCAATACAATTTTACAACCAAAAGCCTTCTCAGACTTCCCAGAAAGATGACTCACTAAAACTCCACCAAAAAGCTGAATCAGGGGAACAGCTAAAACCCAAGGATTTAGGCACAGAAGTTTCCAGAGAACAAAGAAGTGGTGCACATCGCTCATGCCCTCTTGCCTTGCAGCAAGCACCAGGTAGTTTAAATTTTTGTCTGGTGAACAGCAGAGGAAGGTAACTTGAACCAGCCCCCTCTTCCTCCTGAGCATCGCCATGCCAGTGAAAGCTGGTGTTCAATGTGCACTAACCTATTACCTTTCTGCAATGGATTTGTGGGATTAAATTAGTAGAATAAGATGCATTTCTCATACTATATTGCATGAATTCTACCCCCGTTTCTTGGTGATGCCACTCAGTAAAAATAGCCAAAACCAGCAAAGCACTTTTTTTTTTTTTTTTTTTTTTTTTTTTTTTTTTTTTTTACCCTCAAAGCACTTTGCAAACATTAACATTTCAGTACACCCATGAAACAAATAAAACCATGCCACACCACTTTCCTGTGCAATGCTAAAATGCCATGCTTAAAGGCTTTTTAAGCAAGGCATGGCCAGGTGGGAGTCCCCTTTATCCGGGGCAGCTCTTACTCAGCTAGGGAATACCCAACACCATTTTTTAAAGGACATCTTCATCCTTGGTTTCGTTTGTCACCAGCACACTCACTTCAATAATGCGGCCATCTGTTAAAAGTTAGTGACATTAAAAATAAAATGCAAGCAAACATGCAGCCAGTTCACACAGAGATGAGTCCACCAGATGTCTTCACTTCATCAGAAGGGAGACATCGCTAAAAGCAGCTGCAGAACTCTGGCCAACACAGCAGCATGGATCGGCTGCCCTCCTATTTTCATGGACTTCCTCAGACTTCATTCACTGCTTTGCTTTCAAGGTGACCACAAAGCAAAAAGCACAGCACAAATTAAACTTCACCTGCAATGAGATCAGTCATAGTGAGCCTGAGCCTTACTGCAATCATGGATTTTTGATGTTAAAAAGCACCTTATTTTCTCAGCCCAGGCTAGTATACAGATGAGAGAAACTCGGTGTCACTGTTTGGCTGACTGGTTTTGTAACTAAGCTGCAAAGAACTTTTATTATTATTATTATTTTCTGATCTACTAGTGCTTCTCTCATTCAGATAATTCTCAGAGGAACCCATATCCATATAAACTTACCAAATTTAATTCACCAAGTGCCTCCAAAAGACTGAGTGAAATGCGTGCGGGTCAAAACCCTTGCTACTCGAGTAAGAATGCAGGGAATGCTAAGAGGAATGATCTCCTTTTCTCGTTATTTTGAGCCGGGACCAGGTACATATTTCAGTGTCTAACAATAAACATGCTTTTAGGGGAAACTCTGGGGTATTTATCATTGCGAGCTCTGCTTTCCCTGGACATTACTTCATGCTCAGAAGGCTATTTTAGTCTTGCATTAGAGAAAGATCCTGAAATGCTGTTAACAGCGAACTTTAGCAGGAGTCACGCACTACGTGAAAACAAAAAAAAAAAAAAAGGAAAAAAAAGAAAAAAGAAGAAAGGTTGGTTTAAAAATACTGCTGCCTATGAATGCGAAAGGCCAGGCTGCAGCTGCAGCAGGGGTTTAAGTCCTACAGTTAGTTAAGTCCTGCATTTTAGACGCTGGGACTTTCTCAGCAGCAGCAGCTTCAAGCTGTCCTGCTCAAATCAGGGCCTGCCGGTGAGGCGGGGCTGCTCTCACCAGCTTCTCGCTGGGCACAGCTCCACAGTCCCTTGCAGGACCACAGGCTGAAAGCCACCGGTCTGACCCCCAGGCACCTCACAGGTGCTACCATTGGCTACAAGATGCTGCCATTTGAATGACACAGCATAGCTCTGGAATTTTGCCATACAACCAGCATCTCCTTAGCTGGGGACATCGTCCTGTTACAACTGGACCCGAGAGGCCTCTGAGCCATCCTTTCATACCCACTGTCCTCAGCTGAAGAAGCAGGTCACTTGGTGAAGTCTGGAAAAGGTCTCAGGTCAGCCTGCCTTCTGCTACAGACTTGCACCAGGGTGACAACTGCGGTCCGAAGGGCAGCAATGCTGGATGATGAGCCCTACGGTCTCAGTCTCGGTTAAAGTCTCCAAGCGTTATATCAGAACTTGCAGATGGCCAATACAGTAACTAAATTCAGAAATTAAATGAAGTTCAGAAATACCATACATGGGAGAAGGAGAATGGGATAGTACACCCCACCTGAAATGTACTTTTTAAAAATAGAAATATTTAGTTGTTGCCTGACATCAAAGAAAAAACTTCTCGTGCTACTCTTGACCATTCAAACATATATATATATATATTTTTTGAATGCCTTAATAAAAGGATAGGAAAAGCCAATACCTTGCTCCTCACATTCCAATACAAGCCCATTTAATGTACAAAGAATTAAGATCTGAGTGACCAACTTCGTCCCCATATATAGAGAACATCACCGGTCAGCCTGTATTTGCGGTATTCACCATTATGGCATCTTCACTAGAGAGGAGCATGCCAGGAAAGAGAAAAATCATGAGTTTTCTACAAAACTGATTGGGCAGCTTTATCAGATACACGGGTATTTATATGCTTCTTATTCAACGTGCTTCCTCAATTACTTATTTCTTTAGAGGGAAAATACCCTAGCTTTTTTTGCTTAAGAGATATTAAGTACTGGTCATGGTAAAGCTCTACTCTACACTCTAAAGACAACTTGATTTTTCAGCTGGCATAAATTTTTACCATTTCACATCAGCCAAGGTTTCTCATTACAGCTGACTTCCTATTTTGATGATGTCTAAATTCAGAGGGTGCAGATGACGACTGCTAGCAGTAAGAACTGGTGGTGACACAGCTCAAGCAGCATACCTTCACTTTTCTACAGGAAAACACAGGATACTGACACTGTAAATAAAATTGATGTGCCCACTTTTATCCCAGAAAGAACCTCCCACATAGGAGGAGCTTATCAGATTGTAGCTTGATTTCAAACAATTATTTTCTTAATGATCCTGGGTGAAAAATGCCTTCCTCCCCTCCCCTCCTCCTGCTAACTCACACATTAGCATAAGGAAGGCTCAAAGCTTCCTTGGAGGCATGCTATTTCTGGCTCAGTAAAACCACTAATTTTTAACTGTGTTGAAAATACTTCAGCAAGAATTCCCAAGGGAGCCTGGAACACCTGGACCAGATATCCTGCTTTGCTGTAGTGCAGCCTGTCTGTTTGGGGCTGCCTCAGAAGGTCACTCGCACTCCAACTGCTGCAGTATGTCACCACCTTATAAATGGGAGATAGTGATAGTGCTATCAGCAAATAAAACTGGTGCCCTGGCATGCCCTGGCACAGGCTTCCTACTCCCAGGTGCGAGGTACGATAGGTTAGGTTGTAATTTAAAGGATCGGAATGAGCAAACACAGCTATGAGCTCATGAGTAAAAGACAATAATACGGAATCATTAAGTCCTACACCTTTAACTAAGAAAACACAATTGCATTGAATTTTGCAGGGCTGAAGCATTTCAGTGCTCAATCCTAGTAACTCAAACTGCTAAGAAACAAAACTGCGACTTCAGCCATCAAGAATTGCATCACATTTAAGAAAAACAACTTCTCCAAATTTGTTTTATAGGAGGTCAAAATTAGTGAACCCCATCAAAGCTTTAACTTGTGCACTTTCAAATTATGCCATTACACATTTCACATTTCATAAGTCAAAACTTGGGAATGAGAATAGCGTGTCTTTATTGATGGTCTGCCACAAGTTATTGTGTATGCTTTGAGTTAACCAACAAATGTGGAAAATCCAGAACATTGTAAGTGTATCTGCAAAAAGAGGATGCTTCCTTACAGAAGGGATTTTGTTACCAGCTCTCGCTATACTGCCATATGCAACTGCAGTGTTGTTTTACACAAACAGTACAAGGCTCAATAGAGTCTCTCTCTTCATTACTGCAAGCACACGGAGATGTGTACTTCAACACTAAGAGTTCAGTGGGACTCCTCTGTCCCTTAGGTAAGCTTGTACACAATGTTTGCAGGACTGGAGTTTATGAATACAAAAACTGTGACGAGGAGGACAAGAAAAGACAAATTAAAATAGGAATTCAACAGTTCAATGCATCCATCTCACTGAAGGAAATCGATGTCTTTACATTCTATTGAATGTTAAAAACGAACCAAGATGTTTAAGCACAAAGTATATATTTATACCAAATAAAACAACTGAAAAAGTATTACATAAAGAAAAATAATGTAACAGAATGTACTTAAGTACCTAACTTACAGTCATGCTCATATCTAAAAAGTAACATGGGTAACTAATATATGTAATTTTTGACAAGGGTGCATTTAAGAGTTCTCTAACATACAACATTCTAAATGTGTAGAGTATTTTTTCCAAGATACAGAAAACAAATTATTTTACACAGGCACACTTGTTAATTTGTATAAAAAACATGCTTGTAAGTGAAAAGGTCACTTTAGTACTGATTTACCAGATGTGTGAGAGCTACGTAGTGTTAATCATGTTGAAATCGTCTCTTCGCCTTTTGCATTGGTGAGAGCCAACACTGAATGGTACAATATTTGATCCATGTGCTTTACTGACACTGCAACCTGTTCCCAAGCAGGAGCCCTGCCCAGGTGTTGAACAGTCCAGTACTGTACAGCCCCATCTGTCTGCATGTAGTGTATTTAAAACTAAAAGCTATTACAATTATTACAATGATTTGTTTCAATATATACATCAGTATAAAATACTACCCAAAACACTTTTGCATTTCGAACAATTTTAACCACTTCATCAAACAATGCATTTGCAGAATAAAAAAAATCCAAATTAGTGTTGATTGCCAACAGTACAGCATGTCTATGGTATGTTTCCTAATAAATGAGAGAACGGAAATGTATTAAAATCAATTAAAATAAGTATCACAAAACAGAATTAATGTTAGAGCAGTTCAAGGATTCCCAGTTTGTCACTATCTACCCTAAGCAGTGCTACCCAAATACAGTATAAGCCATTTAGTGTTTTTACAATGAGAAGAAAACATTCAAATATTAAAGCTGCAACAAACACACAAAAGCAAGGAAAGAAAACCTGTTCTGTACACATCCCTGTTGTACCAAGGTACAGCATGTCAGGAGTCTGCACTCAGTGCATTGTATGTGCTATTATACCTGGATACAACTGTGGAAGACAACTGAAATGGAAACAATGCTGAATTTCCTTGCTGTTGTGGTTTTAAGTCATACCATTCAAGTTATAACAGCTTAGTGTCATTTTTTCCTGACGGGAAGAAGAGAGAAGAATTCGTAATGAAATTGTAAAAATGCTACTAAAATCCCTACCTTGGACACAATATACTGCTTCAGGAGCTACTGTGTCATTGCACAATATATAAGTGGCCTATTAGTCTCTGAACGTAGCAGAATATACTCGTCATTGTGGAAGTGTTTTGAACATTGCTATTTTGAAACCTGCCTGTATTCCATAGCAAGCCACAATTTTGCGTATTTCAAATAGTAATATCTTTATGTAAAGTACTAGAAGTACAATTATAGTGGCAAAAGTCAGATCTCTGCCTCTGCTGCTTCAGTTTTTAAGATGAGACTTTCTCAGAGTTTGTTCTTTAAATTTATCCTAATGGAACAATTTCTGAAGCACAAAAATCCAAGTAATGACAACGATTTTTTTTTTTTGCTGATCCTTTCCTTAACCTAAAAAAAAAATTAAAATGAAAAAGAAAAAAGAAATAAAACAAAACAAAACAAAAATAAACCAAAACCAAACAAAAAACAAAATAACAACAAAACACACCAAAAAGTCTCCCCCTGGGAGAAGTCCCTGCTAGATGAGATTTTTTTTGAAAACCAAGTCTCATGCTTACAGTATCTTTAAAGTTGAGTTATACACCCTTGAAAATAAAGGCTCACGTTGAGAATGGTGACAGGCCCTTAGTTTTAGAGGTGCTAACTGGTGACACTATTTTTCATCAGAAGAAAACACCCCCCCCCCCCAAAACATCATAGCTTATACTGAAAGTTTGATTCATGCTCATTTTGTTCATTTAAAAATACTCTTTGGAAACTGTCAACTCCTGCAGACAACTTAGTGATACATCTTTTCCTGTTAAAATAAAGATAACTCATATTCACCTCTACCCCATGCTAAGCTCTACTACTAATATACACTTCATTACTTGCTCATGTCACCATCTAACACGTATCTTTACAGTCTTCTACATAGTGTCCAGGGCTTATTTTTCACCAAATGGAATTTGACAACTATTACACTTAGGAGTTTTTAATTGAGGATTATTTTTTTTTTGGTGTTCTAGCCTTTTCATTGCAACTTACGAGTGATATTAATAGTTCAGACTATTTTTCCATGCTAACTTAAGAGAAACTTTTCATAAAGGTTTTTTCCCCCCTTGAAGGATTCTAAGCTCACTTAGACATCAAAACTGAAAACCAGAAGAGAGATAAGATGCATCTGTCATTTTAAAATGGTTTCTGCTACTTTAAAATACATTTTAAAATTACATATACCACACTTAGATTCTAATTTAAAATCTTGCAAAGAAACATGAAAAATAAGCCACTGGTCATGAATTCTAATGATTACATTCAAAGCTAGCCTTTAAAAAATAAAAAAGTTACAGGGAAAACATACTGTTTTATGTACTCACTAGCTTATCAGGCTACAATAGGCATGTTTTAGTTATAAAAAAAAGCAGACAATTCAGATTTAAATAAGACTATGTGAAATCGGAAAAAAACCTTAAGATTTCACTATTAAAAAAAAAAAAAAACACCTAGAATTACTTCCCATCCTACAGCTACAGTTAAACCAACTAACAAAAATAATCAAACTATTTTTGACAAACAAGAGTTAGGCTAGAATAAGTGGCAACAATCAAAGTTCATATATGTTTCTATGTAAAATGACTCATGATTTACTATAACATAAAATATGAACAAGAGCACTTTGTGGCTAATGAAAGAGCTATTGGTAGAAACTCTTAATGCCAAAGTCTTCAGCCCTCCTTTAAGTCGTATCTCCAAATCAGTATTGACTTCTTTTGACCAGATACATCATTTTTGGCTTGTCACCCCAGTATGTCACGTTTTACCACTTGCCACAGGCAGCAGGAGACAACTAGCTGAGCAAACTACAAGCAGTGTCATGCAGAAATTAACTCTCAAATCTGAGTACTTAGATAAAATGATATGCAAGCGCACACTAGGACAAAAGGAATGGCATTCGTCATCCAAATAGGCTCATCATCTCCCCCTCACCCCAACAGTAGTTGCAACAGCAATAGAAAAAAGATCAAGATGTCTGTTCTTCAGAGTCAACTGTGGAAAAAAGTCAGCAATATATAACAGCAGCGATGGACAAGGAAGAGCAAAATGAAAGAATCTTGTTGAATATTTGTTCATTTACTTTCTCTGAACACAAGCCAAAGTGTGCCACACTGGCTTGTTCTGAACTTCAGATACAGGTGTCCTATTCTCCTTAGATCCTTCACAGATTTAGAATTCAGTCTCCCTGAGGCCCCTATAACCAAGTAAGAAAACTCTCTTTATCTAGCTTGGTGGCTGCCAAGACAGATTCCATGTCATTAAGGATGTCAGAGCTCAAAGCCTCTTGCAGACTTGGCATCAGTTCTTCTCCTTCTATATTCATTCCATCTCCTTCCAGTGTCCCAAGGTCCACATTTGTCCCTGGAATGGCTTCAAGGTAGTCTGGGAAACGGTTCTGATGGGACGGTATGTTACTTTGGCTGATACTGTCACCTGATTATAACACAAAGCAAGATGGACGTTAAATACACTGGAAGTACCAAACCTACAACTTATCACAACTGGTTAAAAGTTAATCCCAGCTCTCTTGCATCATACAAGTAGTGTGATTCACAGAGATCTATCACAAAAACCCAAGATGACTTGACTGCATGCAGACATGCAAAGAACTTGCCTTTGTTCAACTTTAACCTACTAATCTGAATCTCTACCTATCTTTGATGTCATTTAACATATTTTTTTAATTATAAGACAATGCTCAGTCAAATCCTGTTTTGGAGTAATATTAGCAATACTGGATGAGGTGGTGTTATAACAAACTTTTTTAAAAAAGCCAACTCAAATTCCATGTAACTACAGGAATTATACTATTTAGGAGCTCTCCCCCACCCTCCCAATAGAATTTATTACAAGTACGCTTTTCACAAATTTAACTACATTTCTGTTATAGAAACAGGAGCAGAAGAACAACTACGCAAAAAAATCTGAGTTTCTCAGAGTTGCTTGTTTCCATTGCAATGGGGCTGAGCATTTGACACGAGCATATTTGGAAAGCATGCATTAAGATTGCTTAGAAAAAACAAACCTGTATCCATCTCATCAACACTGTTCAGGAAGTCATCGGGGGTTCTGGGTACACTGTAACTGCTCATGCTAAGTCCGCTATCTGTGCTTTCATCTCTGGAGTGATATGTTCCACTGTAACAGAAGAGAGGCAGGAAAAAATGAGGGTAGAGTACTGAAGAAATCAAAATAGTTAATTGTTTGTGTTAGAACAAATTCAAGGGCTTTGATAACATTGCTGTCACAAGAAATGCTCTTTTCTAATTAAAAGCTGAAGTCTGTCTGTAAGAGACACCTGGTTTTTATTTTATGCAGACCTTTTCCAATTAAAACCACATTATTTAGATTCAATTTAACTCAGTAAGAACATAGTTAAGCAGCTTAAAAAAATGCCCAATGTTCTGCATTGTTTTAAACTTTTCACACCCACCCACAGATAAAAACCACCAGAAGCATATCACAGTCCTTAATGATTATGAAACTTAATAATGGTGTACCATTTCACATTTTTATAAGGTTTTTTAAAAAAATCTGATTACTAATATCCCCCTAGTTTAATCAGTCACTGAAGTGTATTTCTAGGTCACTGAATAGGAGCTACAGTTGGAACTCTTTTAGCAATTTGTCCATTGCTTCCCACTGTTGCATTACTACTGGTTCAGTCACACGTCATAACAAGAGAGTGCCCTAATATAAATCAAAGACTGGTACAGAAGCCATCCTGTAAACAAACCCTCTTCAGAATGATCTTGTTGACAGAACAGTTAGCAAAACAGATGGCACGGGGCCTTACATACATTAGTTTTTTTACTGCCATCTTACTGCCAGCAGAGCAAGCAAGACCAAGACTTCTGCAGTGGGAAATTTGGGACAGGGGTGAGGATTAGGCCAGTCAAATGATCAACTATTTCTTTGAAAGCAGAACAGTAAGAAAAGCTGTATTCAGTAGTACAAATCATTATCCCGGCTGGAACAACGATTTTCAAAAATGGGGAGGGGGGTTGCTACTTGTTACACAAACGATACAGATCGGCATAAATCTGAAAACATTTTGCTATGACAGCTAATGGATGAAAACAGTCAAACCATACAAAATGAGCAGAAGCAGCTGTAGGAATACACCATTACTTCTCTCCCCACGTCTACCAACATCCACACTTCACAAAACATTTTCAAATCCGTATTTCTTCTGGTTCTGACTGCATTCACTGAGGACCTTTACAGATTTTCCATCTTGAATACCAAGTGCAAATCAGCTTCAAAATTAAGCTGTACATCAGCTCAATTAGCATTTGAAGACATACTGATCCTGCCTGTAATGTGCTCGTGAAATCTGTAGTGTATGCCTTGTCAAGTATGCAGAACCAGACTGAAAATAGTTTAACAGCTGTTCAACATCGGATGCAAGTCAAATGCCATCAACTGTGCTTATATAATATATATTACATACATTATACATATATATATATATATTATATTCTAGATTTCATGAGGACATCTTTGCCACAGAAGAAAGAAAACTAGCTTTTCTATACCATTTTAAAGCACTTCTTCCCCCCCCCAGATTGATTTAAAAATAGCATCACCACACATTTGATTACACTCTTAACAAGAAAGCTATTTAAAACTTATTTGAAAAAAAATGCTGGTTTACTTTGTGGGACAAAATACTAGGAACAGAACTGAGACTATGCTGAACTAAATCATTCTGGTTGAGAAGGCTTTTTGGCTGCTGCTGTCCTACTTGGAATGTCCAGCCCTCCTCTCTCCAGATCGCTCTAATATACATTTCCCCGCTTCAGCAAGGACTTCTTCATCTAGTCGTCACACTACCCAAAATTACTGCATGCAACTAAGCTGCATTACCCAAAATAGAGCAGATGCTTCTTCAATAAATACTTGTCAAAACGTCTGTATACAAAAGAAGAAAGCCCGATTTAGGAATTAAATGGAGAATTACCATCACTGCCAATATAAATCTAACATCCAAAAACATAACCAGAGTGGCAAATCAAAAGGTGAAGTCATTTAATAAAGTCTGCATTGTTAAATATTTCATTTAAAAATAAAACATAGCATAAAGATAGTAAGTAGTGAAGACAGTAGGCAGACTGACTACATAAATGAGAACACCACTGTACATTCTTTCAAATTGCTTCACTGTAGCATTGAGATGTTTTGGTCTGGATATGTAGGGAGTGGAAAATATTCAACTACCTGAACTCTGGAATGTAAAGTTAGGAGGACTGTTTCAGCAGGAACTTTATATACACTGTAAATAAAAAGAAGCATTCCTGGAAGTATTCCTGGAAGTCTGAACTTCCAGGGACTTCATGGAGACCCTTAGGACAAAACTACTTGACCACCAGACTGCAGCATCTGGTTCTCAGATCCACAAGTGAGATCCACTCATATCCACAAGTGTACTTTAAGAAGTTTCTTTCCCTTACGCATATGCCAGAATTAAATGCAACGATGTGCATAAAATTATCTAGAAGGGATCAATGCTCAAAACAAAATGCAAATGAAAAAAAAATCTGAGCTCAGCTCAGGTACAGATTTTTCAGTATTCGGTGTGGGCTAAGGGCTACAAAAAAAAAAAAGGCATAGCTAAACATTTGCAACTGGGCAAGCAGTAACTTTCCCACTTTACAATAAATACTCTTTGCTAATTACAAAGTTCGCAAAAAAAAAAAAAAAAACTACTCATAACTTAAATTTGTCCTTTCTGTTTTTTTTGCTGTTTCTAATTCAAGGCCAAGATCCATCATTTTGCATTTCATATGTACAGAAGCACAACAGACAAATTAGTCCTTTGCTGGTATATTTGGCATAGAGAAGAGTACAGTGGTCATTTGAAAACTAAACATGCAGAAAATAAGTTTAAGATGTGAGGATACTACATTTTTAAGAATAAATTTTAAAACATACTTGGGCTTGATGTATGATGGCAACAGCCTTCCAGAAAATTCAAGCTAGTTTTTACTACAACACACCAAGGCCATCTTCCATTGTCAAGAATTTCTTCATTTTATAGTCACAGTATGGAAAATGATTGTCCACAACTGTATTACTCAAAATACAACTCTAGATAGATCAGTAGGTAGTCAGTTTTAAGATTACTTGTCCTTTTTATTCCTTGGCACAGGGGTAGAACAGCTAAGGATCACAGCAGATTCCAGGTTGAATTCCATGGAAAACAAGCCCTCCTCCTAACAAAAAAATGAAGTTTTCTAATCAGATTTGTTTGCTTCTAATCAGATTTGTTTGTGTAGGAGGTAGGTCTGCCTGAAATACTGACCCAAAATCTGGAAATAGCACTTACTTCCTTAGAGATTTGAATAACAAAACACCACTATTTTCTTTTCCATATGCAAGGCCTAATTTTTTGACTTGCTTTTCTCCAAAACACATAAAGCACTATGTACCTTGAGAAGTCAATTCCTTTCCCTCTCCAACGGTAGCACGCACAACATTAACACACGCGATACTTCATGTAGTGGGAGAAAGACTTATGAGCAACAGGTTTTATTTACATTATCTAAACTGTATGAACATATTCTATTGGCAAGATGCTATAAAAGCATGCCATACATCTACCAAACTTTTCAAATCCTCATTCTAATTAGTACAGATGGACAGGTCTCCTAGAAAAAGTAGATTAAACTGACATAAACTAAGACCTCAGAATATCAAAACTCAAAAAGTTACATACAATGAAGATAATTTTTGAGGGATGAAGAACAGAGATGTAGAGATGTGAGAGATCAGTAACGTTCCATAATATAAAAGAACGGAGGAAGAAATTTGTAATTGCAAAGGTTTACAATGATTTTAAGTTTTCAGTATCTAAAATTATAGCAAGTATTTAATCTTGCTCAACTCCAGAATTATGCCAGTCCTAATATGATGTGGACCTCCTATCTTGCAAGCAGAGCAGAAACTATATTGGTGGCAAAAACATGGAAGTTAAGACTTACATCAAAAGAATTAAGATTAACATGTGTTCTTTCTTTTCCCCATACATATAATAAAGCACCATAAAGAGAAGGACAAGCATGTTGTTATACTCCGTAAGAACTTACGGAAAGCATCCTAAGGTTGGGCTAACATTTCAAGGTAATGCAGAGAAGTTAATGCAGAGAAGCACTGATAGAACGCGTAATCTTTCTGCTTAATGATAACAGACGCTGAGTGGGTACCAGTTTAGACCACTGAAAAAATATAGTTCAGTAGAGCACTACAAAATTAATGACTACTACTTAAGTTCAACCACTTAATACTGGTGAAAATAGGTACATTTTTTACTCCATTAATTAAAAAAATATATGTGGTTCAGAGATTAGATTATTTTGTTGTTTCCACCTTTCCTTTACAGCATGCTAAACAAAAAATATAGATGCAACTTATCACAAGCTGCAGCAGGTTTTCCAAAATTGCGATTGTTAGTATGAAGTATTTGCAAGCTGCAATTAGAATAGTATTTCCAAGAAAACAAACACTCCTCAATTCAGATGGATTAAGGAAAAAGTTATATAAAAACACCAGTCTATATTGTAAAATTCTAACTCTTAAATTAAAAGGCCCACACTTCAAACCAATACAGTATTTAAAACAAAACATTCCACTGTTTGCACAGCAAACATTTAACAGTGTAAAAATACTGCTAAATTAAATAACTGAAGCGATGGGGAGGGGTGGACATAGAAACCTTAAAATGAACCTCAAGGTGTAGTCCTAAATGTGCCTCATAGTTCATCTGATCTCATAGCAAGCTATTCACAAATTCTTCTGAGTCAGTAATTTGAAATGACTGTTAGTCAACAGATTATGCAGAGGCAACATGTTATGACTTTGAATAAAAAACCTTCCTACAAGTCTGAACAGACTACTTCCTCCCACAGGAGACAGCTTTTAATCCTCAACTTTTACTAGACTTGCCATTTAAGGAAAGATTCATTTACAGCTGTGGCTTTTGGCACAGACAGATGTTCAAAATAAACTATTACATGTACTGAACAGAATTTTAAATCAATTTTTTTTCCTCCAGTAGCTACTCCTACAAACCTGTTAAGAAAGGGATCAGAACTATTTGTAGTCATTGTTCTCAGTTCCTGAGACATTCCAGGAGATGATACGGGATTTTGAGATCCACCATCTTGTTCCATTGTTGGAAGCTGGCTACGGAGAGCCAATTCCTAAAGCGGGAGTGAAAAACGGGGAGAAAATAAAAAATCATGTTAGACATTCAAATATGTTCCAGATACATAAACATATGATATTCTAGGATAACTGATGCTTTCAGTGTTTTCAGTTACAAGATTTAAATGAAAGTAAGTTTCTGAAGACAAAGCAAGGATTTTTACTGGCTTCAGTGGTAAAAGTTCAACTAGTCAAGCCCAGTATCACAGGGACTTCGCTATAAATATATTTATGTATATAAATATCAGTACATATATTTTTTTTCATTGCACTTCAATATCCTTTTACTAAGTTTATTCTTAAGATCAAAAAGAATTGTTAACACTATCTGACCTCTAAAACTTCACTGTGACTAGCTCTTTTTCCCCATTTCTTTTAAGTTCCTATTTAGTCCTTGATTTCCTTTTTACTACGTCTATTTCAAAATTTTTTTCAGCAAAGCATTTTCCTACAAATTCCCATTTACTCATTTGATACACTTTGAAATTTGTGGTTGATAAATTCAATGATTTCTCTGATAAATAAATCTTAAAGCTCCTCAAATTCCTGATAATTCCTTATTAAAACTAAGGAAGGGTGCACTTTTGAAGTCACAAACTTCAGATTACATATTTATTTTTTACTCCTCTGACTACACGCCAAATGTACAACCATACAATCCATCCATAAAGCTTATCACCATTATTTACTGAAATTAAGTTTTAACATAAAAAAAAAAAAAAAATTAAAGGTGAGTGGAGAAAAGGAGCATTTTCTATAGTTTCTACTCCCCCCCCCTCCCCCCCTTAAACAGATAATCCACAAATTACCCATTATCTTTTGACTATCTTGTTACCATTATTAGTAGTACATGTTATCCAATCTGTGCCTGGGAAGCTAATCTCAAGCAAAAGTGATCTTGTCAGTATTAACAATACTCAGTATTTCTCATTTGTAAAATGAGAGGTCTTCATCCAGTTATACGTACTACATACACACACAATAATATATAAACGATATATATATATATAGAATACAATACTCTTTCTCCAGTTCTTCAAAGTGATTTCTTTAAAAATAACATGTAAGGTTATTTTATTTTCCAGCAGATTGTGCCAAATACACAATGCTTCCCCACCATTTCTTTCCTAAACTTGCACGTGATTCACTACAATGCCTGTGAATTTATTATTCTACATGTTCCTTTAATAGCAAGTTCCATATCTTGTTCTAGGTTTTCTCACTCCAGTTGGTTAGACCTTTGTAGAACCAAACATACCAAGTGTCTTTTTTCTGAATCTGATACACCTGATTGTCTCCCCAAGTAAATATAGTCTGGTGTTCACCAACACTTAATTGGCTACTGCCCTAATAAATACTAATATTCCTTGTCCTTGTTTTCAGATCACATGATGGTAGGCATCTTTAACCCATTTCTAAGGGTTTATCAATATGATTTTCATTTTCTCACTTAATAAAACCAAGTGCAAAGGCTATGTAATGAGGTGTTGGTTTACAGCTAAGTTTACCAGCTTCTATCAGCTACATTGGACTTGATAAAAAAAAAAAAAAAGGTTGGTATGAAGAAAAATCTTTCTTGAAACGCTTCAAAAATGGTGATCTGAGGAAGGTCTTAAAACATCCAACCCAGAAACAACTGAAGAACTGCAAAAACTGCTCACTCACATTTCTACCCTTCTTCTGTAGACTAGAATTCTTCCAAATGTTACTTGAATCTTCCCTTCTCTGAGAGACTACTTTCAAATGATGCTTCATATGATGCTACTAACTAAATTCATCTTGCTATTTTGTTCAACAAGAAGGGCAGGGGGTGGAAATCACTTGAATTTGCACCACTGCTTTTAGAATGTTTTCAGCCATGGGTTCACACCTGGGAGACAGGTATGACACACTTTCATTCTCTGCCAGCAGAGCTGTCAATCTGTGACACCTCTGCTCTTATGCCTCTACAGCCACGTGGTTGTGGCAAGAACTCTGGCCTTTCTGGTCCCTCCTGATTTGATCCACACATTGCATTTTTATATCCTTG
Organism: Oxyura jamaicensis; assembly: GCF_011077185.1. Classification (NCBI taxonomy): domain Eukaryota; kingdom Metazoa; phylum Chordata; class Aves; order Anseriformes; family Anatidae; genus Oxyura; species Oxyura jamaicensis. Next base: position 190,476,783 of record NC_048893.1, read on the forward strand.
GGCTGCAATCCCTGCCAAGGACAAGGAAGAGGAGCCAAGTGCCAGCAGCCTGCGGAAGAAGCTTCATCAGAGAGCAGTGCCAAAGCAAAGCCAACATGTAATCGTTTCTGTATGTAAAGCACTGAAGTGACATTTTATCTCATTGGGAAGACTAGGCCTACCATGCCATCAGCACTGCCTAATGATGCAATAGCTTTTAAAAAATATCTATATGGATCCCTTTTCTAAGGGTTGCAGCCACTCGTTTAAAATAAAAAAAAATCTCTGTACCTTAAGAAAAACAAGTCACTACAACAGAATAAGGAATTTGGAAAAGAAAAAGTTACCTTTGTATTTTCTAAATACTCAGCGGGTAGTAGAGATTGAAATTTCGCAATGCATGACCTTAAATATTGTGTTAAAAATAAATGTTACTAATATACTGCCCAGCTACAAATGAAAAAAATCACATTTCACTAAAGACACACTGAAAGGAGATTACACCAGATGAGAGAACAGTATTTTGCCTATGATTAGCTGTGTATGACCTAGGAAAGTAATTCTTTATAAGTACTATTTTTGTCCTTCTTTCAACAACAGCATCGCTCAAGTGCAAAACTACAGCTGTTTGCACTAATGCTACTTATTCAGGATCAGAACTACATTCCCACTAGAGAGAATGTTATTCCATTACTCATTCAAGTAATAAATTTATGTCAATCTGGGAGCCTGGAAGGGAAAGGAATTATAGAAAAACCAAGCTATTCAGAAACAAATGCAGAATGACTTTTAATAATTTCCTAAGATAGGCAAAGTTTTCTATAAATCTTCAAGACCACATTAAGTGTATTTTTCCTAAAAGGTGCACGCAATGGAGGCTAAACTTGGGTAGCTCGAAGAGTAGTCTTTTTATTTCTTCCTTATAAAAGTGACTTTCAATAAAGAAACTATGTGCTTCCTATAATTAAAAAACATGTATGGGAGTGCATAAGCCTGTCCCAGCTCCAAACAGAGCAATGTGAACTCTAGGCTTTTAATTCATGCTTTAAAAATATATCCTTTATTAGAAGTATTTAAAGTCTGGAGGCAAAAATAAAACCATGACAGAATCCTGGCTTAGATTTCTATAACTTGATCACATCCTATTTTTGTAAGTGTCTCAAACTTTTTTTAAGTACCTCTGGGAAAATAAAAGCTTAGCATTCTTATTGTTAACACAGATTCTGAAGTTTGGATATTACAAACAAGACCAAAATGATCTGCTATCTCCTTAAGCAAAGTTATTTTAAAAATAAGGTAAGTATTGTGTAAATCTATCAGGCTGACTTTATCCAGTATTTTTCACAGTCATATACAGTTTTACATCAAGTTCCAGGTCACACACGCCATGTTCAAATTACGTTTATAAAACTACTCTTTTCAGAACACTTCTTTACCAAATTCCTGAGAAAAGGTAAAGAGTCCCTTGTGCAACTCATGGATCATGTTCTTGATTGACAAACTGGTCAACTTCAGTGGATATTTATTTTGGTAAACTGACTTGAAGAGGGCCCGTTTCTGTCTCCAAACACTGCTCAACTATCAAGCCCTCCACAGGCTTCAGTATGATGGGAGAGAGGTGTTAGTCTACCCAACACGCAGTCTTTCCCCTATCAGCACCAATTATTTCATCACTTCAAATATTCTAGGTCTTATTTAAGAGCCACAAAGTTAAAGCATATTTAGGAAAAGAAACAGGGAAAATGCATGAACAGATGAAGACAAATGAATTCGGCAATGAGGAGTTATGCAATTAGCAAAGAATAAGGGGAAAGCATACATCATTCACTCTTGCAATCATGAAAACCAGCAAAATTAATTTAAGAGGTGACACTGTTAGAGTGATAGTTAATTGTGTAGTATACACTTGGCACGGACTCCATTCTACGTAATGTCTTTTGCATAAACATTTTGTTAACAAAAGCTTTTAAACAACAGCTTTGCAAATGTGGATAGGGCAGCATAAACTGGAAAAGACATTTGTAAGTAGTCTGGTTTCTTGTCTGGTTTTGCAGTCCTCTGCTGTGCCACTGCTTCCTATTCCTCTTGCTATCTATTAGTCCATGCCTCCAAGCACTGCACCTGCCCAGATGGCGTGTCCCAAAAGAGTCAGTTAACCAGGTATGTGTCAGCAATCGTGAAAACCATGCAGAGCTGGATAGCCTCCCTCTAACAATTCCTGCTTCCTTCTAGCAAAAGCTGGTATGCACTGCCTGCCATCCCATACTCAGGTCAACGTGACTCATCTTCTGCTTTAGCAGTACTTCTGGCCTTTTTAAAATGCAAAAAGGCCTTTGAAAACACTCCCTGTAACTCTTTGTTGGGAGCTTAATACCCTTGATGAAACCAAGATAAATCATTTTTATTTTGTCAATTTAGGTCAGCTTCAAATAACACATGGATGGCTGAGAAGTGAGAGAATGTCAATGGGCAACACTGGGATTCACTAGGAAACAAAAGAAACACGTTAAATCTTAGTGAAAATGATGTGCATAAAAGTGTATCTTAAGTTAAAATAAGCACATGAAATTTAAAGCCATAAAACTGAAATGTATCAACAATACAACACATCTGAATCTTGCTTTAAACTCCACAACATTTTTCAAGACCCAACAATAACTGCACTCTAGTTCATTCCCTAACAAAAGTTGCAAGTCAGCAGCTTAATACAATACCATCACACTTAACCATCATATACAAATTTATGTCATTTCCTTTTTTTTCCCTAATGACACATGGGAAAAAAGTGCTCAATAATACTTCCAGCTTCACTAGCACCAGAGATGATGCCAGCAAAATCTAAAAGTGGACTTGTTTTTAATGCTGCCTTCCATGCTTTCTAGGAAACATCACAAATCTGACACACAGCTTTATATCGATGTACGTACAGACTGACCACCAGATAAAATGGAGAAAAAATAACTAAAGGACACTGAGGTAGCTTTCAAAACCAGTACCTATTTAGCACCATAAATGCTTATATTTTATGCAGGTAGGAGCAAATATCAAACAAGAACAAATGATTCAGAGAACAGTGAGAGACTGGCCAAGTGTCTTTGCAGATTCTTCCAAGAACAGAGGAGTTTGCAGAATGTCCCTCATAAGTTGGTAGGAAATAAGCCTGGGGCAACAGAACAAGAATGTGAGAGCGGTACTTCATAAAATAAAAATGGACCAAAAAAAAAAATGAAATGATGAACACAGAGCACATTCCAGGTCTGCAGAACTACCAAGAAAGCAGCACAGAGATAACAGAAAGGTAACTCAGAAGGCAGAACTGAGCAGACAGGGCAGGGTGTGGGGCAGTATCTGGTTCCAAGACAGGGCTCTTCATTCAGTGCTGAGAACAAGCTGCAGATATGAAATAAGCATGAATACCCAGAGGAGCCTCGCACATAGGCAGCTGTGTATTAAGCTGATCTGACTAGCAAATACCTCAATATCAGTGGCAGACAAATAAGAAATCTTCCAGTCTTATCACAACTAAGTAGTCTGCATAACATCCAAGAATAACACCATCAGTTCCCTCAACATTATTTGCCTCTTTCTTTTTCCATTGTATACTGGAAGACAAGGAATCTGTTACCCAGTTATGTAGCCAATTTTATGATTTATGCACAAGTTGGCTGACATTAGGTGAGATGCTGAAACCGGATGCTAAATGCAGGAAAATACTGGAGGCAGGGAGAAGTCAAGTCACTCAATCTTGTAACTAAGACAGGTATGCATCCTTAGGATGGTTCACAGATAATTCACGATGAGAATAATTAAGTGAACAGATGCTTGCTGTTTTCAAATTCCTTGGATGTAACAACAGCCAAAAGTACTTATTTATATGCAGTAAATATGGAAGTCAACTTTTGCTTCAAATACCTTTGCCTTGGACATTTCCAGAATTAGAATAAGTATGTCCTCATTCAATCAAGAAGAGTATATTACATGGCTTACTACAGAAGATGAAGCTGAGCAATTGTTTCACCTTTCCAGGAGGCACTTAAGTACCAAAGCCTTCATACCTAACACTGAGTATTACTACAGGCTACTGCAGTATCATGGCAGAGAAAAACTAGCACAGACAACATTCAGAACCAGAAAACCTGACCAAAGATAGATAACAACTTTGTGTCCAAGTTAGGTGGACAAAAACCTCAAGAATGAAGAGAAGGTTGGGTGAGATGTAAGATGTTAGACTAGATGAGCTCCTTGAGTGCTTTCCAACTTATCTGATGCTATGATTAAGAAAATCTCAGAGATCTAGTTGAGTTGAGATACATTTCTCAGTGTTCATTCATATAAGAGATATTTCATGAAAGACAAGCTTCAAGAATGCTGGTGTGAGAAATTTAGCAACAAAAGCCATTATTCTTCCCTCAAGTGCATATTTATTATCAGAACGCAGAACACTCTAAACTTTGTGATTTTTTTTCACATGGGAATGTATCTGTCAACAAGGAGTTGACTGAAGAAGTGTTATTTCTTTGCAGATTTTCCAGATTCACTAGGTTGACCTGACCAGATGTGCATAATAGGACTTCAATAATAGCACCATTAGAGAAGACAGACAACATTTGATCCTGTAGCGTAAGGCCTCAAGAAACATTTAGAAAACGATTCAGAAAACTCCTTGTTTCACATGGACACTACATTATTGAAGTGGCAAACAAAGGCACAGAAAACACATCCAAGTTATGTGACATGAATAAGCTAACATAACAGAACTAAAAGTTGGCACGGTTGCATATTTTACTATCAGACTACTCAAAAGACAGCTTGGCTCATCAACTGCAGACTGATCAGTCAGGTGAGTGAGTATACATGGGATCCTGGTATGAAGCCACTTTAAATGTAACCGGAATTCCGATTTTTGCTTAAGTCCTTTCAGTGGTTCCCCGCCCAAACCCCAAAAAACGAGTGATCAATACACGTTTGCAAGTTATCAATAAGGTCCCTTGAGCTTTTGTAGCTTTTAGTTCGTCAAGCCAGAATTTCACTAAGTTCAAGAAATCTGATCTTTTTGAGTTACGTATAAAACCGATTCCAAAGACTCCCATTCCCAAAGACTCCCATTCACTGCATATTTTTAAGTTGGCAACAGGAAGGAGTAGTTACTGTAGAAGAGGGAGCAACAATATGATAGGGTTTCAGGCATACCAGGAAACACAGAATACAGTTTTGGCATTTAGTAAGAAAAGCATCCCTTCTGAATGACTTAATTGTAGCAGAAGATAAGGTGTTTCCAACTGGTGTGAAGGAGTGTGCTTCTCTGCTTATTTCCTTCTATACCAGCAACCTTCAGTCATTTTTTTCTTCTTTTTCATAACAGGATCTAATATTAATCAATGAGAGCATTATGTGGTTAATGCTCTGTAAAAGGATAAAATAGTTGGATAATGATCGCATATCAGGTTTGGTTTTAGAGCTCCACTTATACTGCCGAACAAGAAAGATTTATTTTTTTGTTTGTTTGTATTGTTTGTTTGTTTTAAGTCTGAGCTTCTTATTTTGAAGATGATCTTCTCGTAAGAACTAGTAATGTACAAATTCTGCAGTACACCTCAGAATGCAATAGTATACCAGTACTCATGACTTCCACACACAGGACATTTTCTTCTATTCTGGTTTTCTTGCAGAGTGCATAATACTGTTTTTCTTAGAAATACAAAGTACAATACAAGCCAATACAAATATTGTCCTAAGAACCAGTAGATTAAGAATAATGTTAGCAATAGCAAGCAAGAAGCTCTCTGAATGCATCCATAAATCCACCCTTTCAGGGATTCATTCCATATTCAACTTCTTAAGCATTCAAAAGAAGTCCACATTCAGCTGTTGATCGCGCTACAGTTTTGAACATTTTCATTTGCTCTGAACTTCGAAGTCTTTTAGGAATTGTTGTTTCCAATAAAGAAAAATGTATCTGTGCAGGAGCCTGCTAGTATCAAAAAGGAGTAATTATATATTATAACCCCACAGCAATTATTTTGTTAGTCTGATCTATTAAATAGATATTACACTGCACACGCTTAAAAGTCATAAATATTTTAAGTGAATTTTTATTAACTGATTTACAGATATCCTTCTTTAAGATCATACCTGTTTAAGCAAACTGGTAAGAACATCCATATGAGCAGTATTTAAAGTCACAAACTACTACCTTCAAAATAATGGGAGGTTTCTTTAAAAGAAAATAAACATCTTGACATCAGGACTGGAACAGCAGTATCATCAAGAATGCTGAATAGGAAGGTTGTTTCATGTGTCAATGCAGAAAAACGTGCAATGAATTCCTCATTTGCTTTTAAATATTGATATAAAGTTGTGGTAATGCTGCACTCAAAAACAACTTTAGGGTTGTGATCAGAGAAGTGGTTCAAAAACATGTATGGCAGAGCTTGTTTTTTTTTTTTTTCTTAGAATGCCTTTATGTAGCAAAGTTCCTCTGCTAGCCTAATGCTTTCATGTTTCTAATTATGCTGAAACATCAGTTAAGAGCCTACCTGATGTTTTGGAGAATTTGCTGTGCTGGGATTGATATTCCGCAATGCCTAAGAGTAAAAATAAGATGGATAAAAATTACTTTAGCTGCATGGTTTGCCTATGCAGGCTGTCTTATAAACACCATCTTGTAGTATCAAGCCCCCAAGACAGGCCAGATCAGACAGGATAAAGGAGTTAAGAAACTATGAAAATCATGACACAGTGAAACAAAATAGATTTACCAAGGATGAGTATTTGACAGAAAAGCTGGATAACCAGGGAGAACAACATGAAGGGAATTGGCTGTCACCTGGTCCAAAGTTAGTCAGGTTTTCAATGACAACTGAGGTAAGAAGAAAATTAGAAGACCTACCTAGAAGCATGCTAGCACAGGGTAAAATGTTTGTTGGTGGATTAATAGCAAAGCAAGAACAGCAGAGGCCCAGATGCTTAAGCATAGAGAGTCCTGATGGCATCTTTGCCATGTATTCTTACCTAGAGTACTATAAAAAGTAACAGCTTTAAAGATGACCCATCTGATACCAAGAGATGCTGAAGATTCCTACAAAAACAAGCTTTGACTACAAAAGAGATAACACAAGTCAGATTCCAGGACAGAATACTGTAGGTGATGAAGAAAGAGAAGAGCTGTCTTTGAGGACTTTAAGATGTTATCCTCTCCTGATACAAGGCCCATCACCCAAAGTGAAAAGGGAACAGGGTAAGATTTTAAAAGGTTTTCCTCAAATGAAAGATTAGTGCTTTCTTCAACAGTGTCAAAAAAAAAAAAAAAAGACACACCAAAGAATATCTAAAGTATCTAGCACAGATGGCAGTCACCTTTTCTAAAACATTCAGATGGAAAAGTGGAAGCAGAAGGCTTAAACAAAGTGAAGTCAAGCCCGAATTCAGGATCCAGAGATTCCAACATCCAACACTACACTTTGACATTCTCTATGGCAATACTTATACAGTAGAAAAGCACTAAAAGGAATAGTTTGCAGCTTAACTGTGAAGTTTGAAATTCCTCATTGTAAGAAAAACCACAGGTTCAAAATGCAGCATGAGTGATTCAGTTATTCCATGCTCCCCTCCACTGCTAAACAGATGAGATTTTAGCAACAAGCTGTCTCCTCAATGTATCTTATATAAACTGTAAAAGTGCCTTGGAATCCTACAGACATGTTATGAAAGTGAAAGACTTTCCTCCACTTAAGAGGGAGAACTAAAACAACTGTAGGAACCAGCTTCTTCTTTTTGCATGTCTCAGAACTCAGTGAGTATGAAATACATTCTCAAGAGGAATCTCCAATCAGATCAACAGTCCATGATGTCATCCTAATAGCAGAAACCTGCTCTCAGAAAGTTTTGTTAGGGAGGGAGGAAAGCAAAATCCTTCAGTGTGATAAGTCAGATGCTTTCACTACCAAGCTGACACCAATAACGGCATGACTTCAGACCTTTTTAAATCTCAAAACTTTTTGTACTGTAACTGGTCTTTAAGGCTCACTGAAACATCAACTTAGCCAAAACAAAACAAAATGTAACATAACATACAAAAGAAATAGTGGAAGTAGGTGTCTAACCTGTGGCCTCACCTGCCGAAGCAGTTCTTGATGCTTCAGTCTCAGCCTTTCCTTCTCCATCTGTAGCTGCTGAAGTCTCATCTGTTGCTGCTGATTGGAGCTACTCCCACCCATCACACCACCTTGGGGACTCTGAGGAGCCAGAGGGGGTGGCTGTTTCACTGGAGCACTTTGGCTGATTCTCTGATTCATGGCTAAGGAACCAAAACAATAAGCATTTAAAAATAAAATTCAAACAGATACAGAACAAGCATTGTCCCAAGACAACACACATTAAAATATTACAAGTTCCAACAACACAAAACATGCAACTATACTGATTATCAGTGTGAAGTGTATGCTTATATGTATTGTTCCTGTGAAATTAATGCAACCTTCTCATGTTTTAGAGCACATACGTGTTCTAAAAGCTTCTGAAAACAGAGTTAAACATACAAGTAGGTGAACGTTTTCAAAGTGGTGGTGAAATAATTCAATTTTAATGTTCTCTCTTCTTTACAAACTATTCTCAATTCAAAAACAAATAATACAAAATCACTTGTTCACATGAAATCTTAGAATTGCGAAATTTGAGAAGACAGGATGACAAAACAGATTATCACACTTATATCCATCTACATTTGATTACAGGCTACCAGTCTTCCTGATGCGGTGCAGCTCATCTGACAATCATTCACATCCTTGTCACAAGTTTTGAGTATTATAGGCTCCAGTTAGGGCATCTTGATACACAAAATTAGAGCTGGTACGGAAATGGCAGATGAATTACACAGCCACACGTACTACCATTTGCACAGGAAACATTTTACTAATGCTTTGTTTTCCTCTTCCCTACAAAGGCTATGTGGTACACCATGCTTGTGTGACTAATATATGAGAGCCAATCTCCCCTTCCCCAGGAAAGCAACATCTAACAATTTGGTTTTATAAAATAATGCATCTACTTGACAGACCTGCTCCCCCCACAACCTGTTCCCCTCAAGAGACCAGTATGGTGAAAGTCAGAGGCACTGGAGTTCCCATAGAGGAGCAAAAGGCCGGGAAAGGCTGATATATAATAAGGGCACAATTTCCAGAGACTTTCACTTTTGGAATTAGCTCCAATTCTTGCTTAGAACAGCCTGAATCTGTTAACATTCACAATATGCTGCACAATGCATTTGTTGAAGCAGTAATGGGAGAGGTAGGATTTTTTATTTTCTGGGAATGAGGATTATGGTTTATGAGAACTAAGAAAAAAAAGGAGTGAGCTTCTATTTAGGATGACAGGCTGCTTTGGTGCAAAGAAAACCATCTGGTGTCTTAGTTTGAATTAATGTTTTCATCACATGAAAAGGATTCCTGGAACACTAACACTTAACTATTTTAAGAAAGAAGCATTATCTCAAAGAATTGGTATCACCTTTTCTCTGAAAAGCCCTTCAGTCTGCACTGTCTTTTGAGTGTTCAGCTTAAGGTATAGAAGTGCCTTTGTTTTGTTTAAGTCTAAATACATTTATTTCATAATAACAATAACAATAGTTGTTGCTTCACAGCTTGTCTTTCCATCAAGAGGTAACACATGAGGAAATGCTGTATTTCTTGCTATACTGAGAACAGAAGAGACAAGAAAAAAATTCAAGAACAGTTAGTCAACTCTCTAGTTTACCCTTTTTACTATTCCATATGGCGCTCATGTCCAGCACTGAGCCAATATTTTAATGGAATGGTGTAACACACTTTCATGGGTCAAGTAAAAAGAAAATGAAGTGTTGAATAGCTTGAAATAATGTTTCATACATATGATCACAAACAAGACATAACTTCCTGTAAGGTAAGGGAATACATGAAGAAGGAATAGAAACCGGATCAAAGTGCAAGTAGAAAATACACAGTGAACACAAAAGAGCTGGGTATTCAGCTATAACCTGCAAGTCCCATCCTGACTCAGTGAAGAAGAAAAGAGCAGGGAAAAACTGAAGATGCTGTGGATAAAGCTTAAAATAAAGCGGGTGTTGTTGTGAGATTTCCAGCATCTGAACTGTGTTCAGCTCTGGGCCCCCCCCGCACAAGAAGGATGTGGAAGTATTAGAATGAGTCCAGAGGAGGCCACAAAGATGATCAGAGGGCAGGAGCACCTCTCCTCTGAAGGCAGGCTGGGGGAGCTGGAGTTGTTCAGCCTGGAGAAGAGACGGCTCTGGGGAGACCTTACAGTGGCCTTCCAGTACCTAAAGGGGCCTACAGGAAAGCTGGGGAGGGACTCTTTGTCAGGGGGTGTAGGGAGAGGACTAGGGGGAATGGATTTAAACTACAAGAGAGTGGATTTAGATTAGATATAAGGAAGACATTTTCTATGAGGGTGGTGAGGCCTGGAACAGGTTGCCGAGAGAAGCTGTGGATGCCCCATCCCTGGAGGTGTTCAAGGCTGGGCTGGTTGGGGCCTTGGCCAGCCTGATCTAGTGGGTGTCATCCCTGCCTATGGCAGGGGGTTTTGAATTAGATGATCTTTAAGGTCCCTTCCAACCCAAACCATTCTGTGATTCTATGATTCAGGAAGAAGTGACCAGGAACAGCCAACCACCCGGCTGTGCAATGTGGGCTATGAACTCTAATCCAGCAACAGGACAGCTTGTTCCTCTGCCGCACAGGACACAAAAGGTTCACATGCCCCAAAACATCAGAAATTGCTAAACAAAGGTGTTTTTTTTTTATTATTATTTATTTATTTTTTTTCTTCCTACCCTCTTTCACCTTGAAAAGAGACAATGAAGGGGCCAAGGGGCCAGTAGGGGACAATATCTATCTCCTGCTTCTAGCTAATTCTGTAACTCAGGCAGAAGTCTGTGCTGCGCTTCAGAAGTTCCAGGATTCAGACCCTGTTATTAAACAAGATGGAAGGTCAATTACTGTTGAAAATAAAGAGGGACAAAGGTTAGAAGATTACGACTACCTACAAAAAAAGGTAATTTAAGTTGAAAGCAAACTACCTAGCTTGTAAAAATTAAGTACCTAAAAGTTGAAGAACGTCAATTTTCATTTGGTTAAAAAGGCCACCTTTATGGTCTAGTCTCCCATTACATAATCCTGGTTTCCAAAGTCCCCGCCTCATACAATTCACAGGCAAGTCATGTTACAAATAACCTCACATACATTCAACAGTTTGTGACCTCAGTCAAACACAAGTGTGGATTATTGACATCCCTTCAACATGTTTAAAATTTGTTTTTCCTGCATGCAACGTACAAGTACTACTTCCATCAGTCTCTTTTCCACTAATATGCAACTCTGGGAATTGTTTTCCTCTCATGTCAAATTTTTCACAATTTATATACCTGTATCTTCCTGATAGTTGCTTGTATTACACCTGCTCACCCTGATCAAAGTTTGCTCCATTTCTCCTATCTGTTGACTTTGCAATTTAAACCGTAAGAAATCACGTTTGTCTGACGCTTTTCATTCTATTCCATCATCCTAGATCCCTGAAATACCTTGTAATTATTTTTTTTTCTAACTAGAAATGTATTTAAAAAGGAATATAACAAACTACTGATACATCAGTGTATATTATTAATATTCACCAATAAATATTTGGGGAAAATTATGTGATTTGGTAACTCTTCAGAAACAGAACCTAAGATCTAGTTTCAATTTTTTTGTTCAGGTACTCACTAAAAATATTTTCCAAGCATTTTACTGTTTGAAGAATGCCAGAATAAAAGACTTCAAAATTGGCAAGATTCTCTCAACAGATCATAAAGGTATTTTTATGTAATGGGAGTATTTTACCTATGAAATTAAAGTTTGGAGATTAAAAAAGACTTAATAAAACTCAACCAGCAAATACATCCACGTGAAGACCCAGTGGAAGAAGAAAACACTACTAAGATCTGCAATCTTGACTGATTACACAGTTATGCAATCTTCAAGGTAAACAAAGAAGAATGTAGTTTTCTACCATTTCCTATACCATTTCTACCATTCCCTTTTAATTAAAAAAGGGAAAAAAACATCTTGTTTCAAGTGACATGGAAAAACAGAGGCTTTTAAGTTGTTTTGTGTGCACGCACGTTTGTGTTTTCTGTTTAAATCTCAATTCTCCATCCATTACTCACTAGGGACATGACTATAGAAATTTGCACTCTAGAGAATATGCTTATCAGTGAAATCTCATATATGCACATTTTATTTTTTCACACCTCACAGGTTTGTCATGATCCAGACACACACAACTCTTTTTAAATACCTTGAATTCAAAGGCAAAGTTATCTATAAGAGTTAGGACTTATCAGTTTTCTGATGCATCCTGTTCCTTACCTTCCACGGGTATGGAAAGCATTTAAATAAGGGGCTCTGCACCCACACAGTGAAGGCTGCAAAGACCTCACAGGCAGAGGAGGAACAAACAAGTCTTTGTTTCTAGAAGAGGGGGATTGGAGAGAGGAGGAGGAGGGGCAGACAAGTTAAAAAACACGGGCAACTTAAGACAACAAAAAAGATCGTGCAATCCTATAATATGACTTAGATTCAAAATCTGCAGAATGCAGTCAATCCTAATAGCTGTAATATGTTTTTGAGAACAGTTTAAGAATTAGTGGTCTTCAAATGTTATACATTAAGCGTTCTACTACCTAAACTCAACAGCAGAAAGCCTGTTCTGTACTGTAGCAGATAATACTTGACAGTTACTGAAAGGAGTTTAGACCACTGACTATAACATTAATGGAAAAAAAAACAGAGAAACAATTACCAGGCATTGGTGCTAGAGAGAAAAGGCCAGCATATTGGTAACAACTTCAACATAAAAGGCTAATTCTCTCTCAAGATCCTATGCCAATTTAAATCACGTCCCAGGACACAGACAGTTTGCAGCGACACAGTACCTTTCTCCATGCAGGATCACATGCAAACACTGCTGTAGAGCACCCTTGCTGGTTACGAGACACAGCTGAATGTCTGAGGGTCTCCCTTTTGTTTTTATCATTTCACTCCTGAAAACCAAAGCTAATTTCCATCTCCAAATGTGAAGACATTTATTTAAAAAAAAAAACAAAAGCACTCAGTATCTGGACAAACTGTAACTTAACAGTCAGAATCAATATTTTGTTGAAGGAACTGAAGAAAAGAGCACTTTTCCCCTTCAGCTGTACTTGGAAGTTAGACAGTTCTTTGTGGATCTCTTTGGCTATGGCTCGGCTTTTTAACGATGCTAGTTTGTACCACTGCAACAGAAGCAAAAATCCTCTGATCAAACTGAAAAGAGCTGCGAAGAAAGTTACCAGCAGGATCTGAAAGAATGCGTCTCGGAAGTAATTAAAGCTTGTTCCAAGTGCCTTTTTAGAGAGACTTGGTACAACAATTTCTTGGCTTATCAGGATACAAGCCATGTTTCTGAACTGCATTCCTATATTACTTCAAGGAAATCCCAGTTGGTGTTTCCTAATGCAGCTGTTATAATGCAACCTAAAAATCCACAAAATAAAATATTCTATTGTTTTAAATTCAGATTAATCTGAGAATTCAGGAGCTAAAAGTGAGGTGGGGAACCCTACATCTTTGCTGCAGTAAACATGCAAGGAAATCTTATCATCATAGTTAAAAAGAAATATTCACATACTTCGGAGCTAGATTCTTGGTTAAAACGATGTATCTGATGAAAACACTATTACAGAAGCATGATCAAACTGTGGATTGATTACTCTGCATTTATTATTTCTACTCAAATAAAATCAGTATTTTTCCATTTGTTCTTTTATCGCTATGGTTCCCACTGATTAAAATACTATGAGTTATAGGTTGTTTTCCTTTGATAAAGCTGCCATTGCTTTTTTGAGTCTTCTTGTATCCTAAAATGCAGAGGTGCCACAGCTTGATTGATTGACCACCATTAAGACCCTACAGCATCTCCAGACTCCATACCTGTCAACTGAAGATCTGTCAAAATATATTTCAAAGCTGGCCTGCATTTTAGACCAAAGTTTAGTTGGCAGAGAGCTACACATAAAGGTATGTTCCCTCGTCACAAAACACTTCCTGAGTTAATTAGGCCAAAATGTAAGCTTTTGTATAATTTCATTTTTTTTTTCCATTTTTTTTTTTTTTTTTTTTTTTTTTTTTAACGCACTTTTCCTTCAATTCATTTTGTTCACTTTTTGAGGTTCACATACCTGGTGTAAAAGCATGCACACTTTTTTTTTTTTTTTAATCTCCACTATAAATCCCTTGGAAATCATTAAACGGGAGTTACACAGCCTGGCAAAAACTGTTATAAAAAAAAAAAAATCAGTGTTCTATCAAGAAGCAGCGTAAAACTACATTCTGTATAAAAAACTGAAATCATGTTTCAACACGACTGAATTGAAGGAGGGAAAGAAGAAAGCTAAGGCTTCTTTGACTTTTAGATTATGTATGATTAGATTTGGAGTATATAATTACTGTGTGTATATATATTTAGATTATAGATAAACGATGTGTTCAAAATGATGCACCTTCAATTTCTAACACAGCACATTCATTAACAGAGAAAAACTGCAGTGCTAGAAGAACATGGTGGCAAAGATGGCCTTATTAGGAGTACAGATTTCTTTTACTGTCAGAGCTGTTCTAGCTATGTTCATCCAAAACAGTGGAGGTATACTTTAACTACCGATATGAAGATAACCATTACCAACAAATCTTTCTCAAACTGGTTTAAGTAATTCTGAAAAAGAGCAAGTGTAAACTCATGTAAGCCTACTGTCCCAAGAAATCTTCCATAAAAGGTTTTATTTTTCTTTTTTTTATTAATACAGTAAATATTCTACATAAAGTAGTTCACACAGTACTTGTGGGCAGATTTAATGATTTTTTTCAATGAACTCTATTCAGTAAAGAGGTCTAAATACATACTGCTTTTGAACAAAACAAGATTTCTGATAGATAATGAACAACTAATAAGCATTTAATGTCACTACCATTTTATAAGGGCAGCATCTCAAAAACAATGGGATGCTCACCAGTGAAATTTTGTCTGGCTTGCAGATTCACAATGAACTTACTTTGGCAGAAGCCACTGGTTCAGTGAAAATTGATGTTGCTCAGTATGTACACATTCTGACAGTCGTACCAAAATAAGTAAGTCTATTCCCCATCCTAAGTGATCCCTGAAATTGTTCTTCAGGAAAGACAGAAGCAGGAAAGTGAAAAATCTAGTAACAGACCTCTCAGATGAGTCAAATCCATTTTGTTTTGTTTTAGTGACAGAGCACGTAAAAGATATAACATTGAATTTGCAGATCAAAACCAACTGTTGCTCATGTTCTGCTTTTGCACAAAAATGGAAGGTGGATCTGGAACTTGCAAAATCTGTAAGGCCACTGTGACTAGGCAGAAGGCCTGGGCTTCTTTGTGACCAGATAAAAACAAAAAGAAAAAAAGTTCTCCAGACCAGAATTCTAGCTCTGTCTTGTCCACAAATCTGCCTCAGTGAGGCTACTACAAACTAATATGAAGAAACACTTATTAAACTATGCATTAGACAGGTAAGTGATAAGAAAACACTACAGAATACCTCCTTTTAATCTCCTTCAATAGTCCTGCACACACCCTTTTTGTTGTTTTAAAGGTATAATGTTCTTGCATTATGAAAGAAGGAAACAAAGTCCTGATGTGTATTCTCTGTACTTCAACTGTCATGATTACTCCTTTTCCTACTTGTGTAGTTTAAGCAGCTACTGTACATCAAGCCCCTGTGGCACTTTCCATAATGATGTCTTGCCATCCCTTCCTCCTCATCCAAAATTCATACAGACCTTCATAAAAATTTTAACATGATCCGTAAGTGGGAGCAATAAAAATAACGTTGTGGCAATGATTTCAATCTGAGGTCACATCTCTTGCTTCATATCCCATTTGGCAGTTCCAACATATGAAAGAACAAAAGGAAAAAGTCTGGGATATATAACATTAGTCTGATCGCTAATAACAAGCCTCTAAAACTGAAGTTTGGAATAAAATAAGAAAACAAACAGTAATGTGTTTTATTCCAATTCCTGCAGACAGGTTTGCCTAACTTCTCTAATGGAGTACTACATTCAAATGCAAGGTTTATATTAACCCAATAAAGACAGAAACTAAATGCCAGTTTCCAGTATTTTCCCACTTCAAGTTCAAAGGCAAATTATTTCTACTTGTGTTTCAAAAACCAGCCCTGCCATCTGCAAACTGAACTAACAGTTAAAATTCCTTTAGCAGTATTTGATACGAAAGCCAACTCTCGGAAACCTGTAGCAATAAAGTTGAATAATTCCAAACTTCAAGTGGTTCTAGGAAATTTAGTTTTATAGAAAAAGCAGATGTTCTTCTACTTCAGTAGCTCTGGCCACTCAGAGTGCTTAGCTGACCTGCTTTGCACCAAGACAGTCTTTGACTATCAAGAAAGCATATCAATGCTCTTTGGAAGGCCTACAAAAAACATCAGGATCTGTGAAGAATGAACAATGCACAGTAGCAGAAGCTAGTAAAAGACAAAACATCACAAAACACAAGCTCGACCTGACTATTTCTCTTAAAGATGTAACCTTAAAAACAGTAACTTGAAGCCCTTTCCTATGAGGCCTGCAGAGGCACTGCGAAAGGCTGGACAGCATGTTTGTACCAGATGCTCCGCTAGCACAAAGAATCCTGCTGACACAGGCCTAAGGAAGCCCCTTTCCCAACCCCCATCCTTTGATACCATCTAATCTTCTAAAATTTGTCTGTACTTGGCATGAGAAGACCCTCCTTTCATATTTCGTCCTCTCCTAGATTTAAACTTTGTCAATTCTCCTAACTCACAACTATTCTAATGCCAAATACGTAGCCTTGGAGGATCAACATCTGAGAGAGCCAAGGAGACTTCTGTGCCGTTTAAGCAGTGTAGCCAAAGACTTTGGGCCCACTTCAAAGGTGTTAGATCTGGGTCTTCAATCGAAGCTGTTATCTTCAACTTGGAGCACTCCAATTTTAGACTCAGTCTACCTCACAGCACCGTATTCTGACAAACTCTTATCTGATGCATTTGTCTTAAAGGCCTGCTTCAAGAAAGAATCCATATAAACAGAAAATAAAAAGGTGCTGTTGAAAGGCATGAACACAATACCCAAATTCCCTTTACCAAACAAGTCAGTAGGTACGTCTGCCTAAAACAGTTTCTTTAACCTGATCCTCCTTCCCCCCTCTTTTCCAGCCACGTTAATGGAAGATTCCAAGCACTACTTTTAGAAAAGTATATGCATACCTACTGGAGAAAAGAAAGATGAATACAAAGCTGCCAGCTGATGAGCAAAACACAGAGAAATAAGGGCTGTCTCCTTGGAAGCTGGGAATTCAAAAGCAGTAAAGGCAAAGCCTCTTCAAACCTTCTGTTTTTGAATACTGAAATAGAGGAGTATGTTTGCACATACCATTCAACAGTTTTACTGTTTTCAGTGGTTCTTCAGATCAGTCAGAGGGGTACTACTGAGGAAGAAATGAACTTCTTAATTTTCAATTAATGTTAGTATTGTAATGATCGAAGACTTGACTATTACAAAGAAGAATCCACCTAGGTTTTCCCTTCAGAAAGTATCAGTAGACAAAAAATAGTGAAACCCAAACCCTTGTATTAAAACACAGTGACAGAAAATAAATATGGTGATCTGGGGGGCGGGGATTGGAGTGGGGATTTTCAACCTGCATTAAGCACTGAAAGGTAAATGTCTGAGTCATTTGTGGTCTATTTAGGGTCACAGCACTTATTAGTTGAGGATCTCTATATGATAAATAAATGCAAGGCTCACTAAGTTAGCTCTGTCAAACTGATTTTTTCTTCTTTGCTGGAGTGGTTTATGAAGGTCACAAGTGAGAAAGCATCAGGAAAAAGATTCAGTATTTTCTTGGCTTGAGTGACAAAAACATAAACCACAATACGATGTGTACAACTTCAGATTTCAAGGAAAACTCCTTCAAGCTCAACAGCAGCTAGCAGCTTGTCTCTATTTGCCGTCACTCTAGATCAGAAGAGCTCACATGCTTTTTTTTTTTTTTTTCCTTCTTCTTCTTTCCTGCCCCTTTCAGTTACACTTGAGCTCTTTGACTGAAAAGGTCTGGAACAGATTAAAAGTCCGACCACAAAATAAAGAGCCTTGGCATATACTCAAGCCTGTCTGGGATACACATACACAGTGGGCCCAAAAAGGGAAGCTATGCAGCGAGAAACCCTTATGCAGTGTTTTGGACATTTCTAACTTCTTTCAGTGTAACTGCACAGCCTTCACATTCGATGGAGGTTCAGTATGCACAAGACAAGTAGCTTTTACCCCTACGGTTAGAGTGCACTATTTACAAAGGAGCAGAACATAGTTCTGAGAAGTAAGATTCACCTCACTCATGACCTTTGCCAATTAAAGCCTTCCCCCCACACTCCTTTTTAATTCTAGCTGGTATATCCAGCTCATCATCCGAAACTGCACAGTAATGCAAAGAAGAGCAAAATGCGTATCTTGCAAGATTACTTAAGTGAATGTAATTGACCTGCCCATTTTAAATGCAAAAGGTAACATTGATTTGCAAAATGACTGCTTCCTTTTCAGCCTTATTCACATGATTATGTAATTGTGAGTTGCGAATTACCCACACACTCCTCCTGCAACACGCAAACAGGTCCACAACTCTGCTGTTAAAGCCAGCATGGACGCTTGCCAAAGCTGACAACCTTCAATATACGCCCCACCTTTGTGCTCAAGTTGCACAGTGGTTCGACCTGTCTACAAACTGGAGAGCAGTTTATAAACAAAGTGTGACAATCTAATGATTTCCATAAGAGCAAACGGATGTTTAATGTGAGCGCTCAAGCCTACAAAACAAAAAAGCTGAAATTTCTAACAGTCATTTCAGAAAAGCAAAACAGAACAGTGACTGTTGAGTTGTGCAGCTCTGTGTTTATATGGCATTCATGGAGTTAATGCCTCTCCCAAAAGGGGCCCACAGTTGTTGTTAGGTCAACCCCTGTAAAGCTTCAAAGGCTTTGTATCCCCTCAGCCTGACCTACTCAGTGATCTGCACACTGTTTTCATTTAGTTGCACTGAGTCCAAAACTAAAGCTTGAAAACCACAATGATTTTTTTTTTTTTTTACCCCTACTGTTCCTTCCATGTCTCTGGAAAAGTTAACTGAAATCCAAAGGAGTTGAAAATAGTAAGTTGCTGGGAAAACAAATCGAGCGCAAATTAATGCATCTAATAAAGCTCACATATACAGAGACCATGACTTTAAAGAAAAAATGAAGTTGTAATACCACCTTAAATACATCGGAACAATCCCTTGGACCATCTAGTAAACCAGTCTCGTAACATTATTGCTATTTGTATTCATCAGTGCCAATACTTTATTGAAGTGCTTGCAGCTCTGCTTTTCATATAGATCAAAGAATTGCAAAAAGCTGATACCAGTTCTGTTTTGTTACATATTTAGATCTACACCTTGTGATGCCTAATTTACGTTACTATTTCTATTTTCAATAATAATAGTCTGCTTAATATTCTTTACCTCACACAAAGGAGATTAAAGTAGAAACGACACATCTAAACATTTCTCTCTGTATTGTTTAAAACAAAGTTTCATCATGATCATCACTGTGACAAGCTGGAATTATAAGCTGGTATATGTTTCAAGTGTATTTAAATAGCACAAATTATTTGACAATGCCCTCCCTTAGGGTAGTGCAAAGGAAAATAAGTAGTTATTTGGGAATTAAAAGATTCTTCTGTTGTAGAGAATTGCAAGTTTAAGGGAAGAGTGAACATGGCTGGGACTGTCTTTAGATGAATCATTTCTGAAGGCCACTGAGTTTGGGAACGGTATGGATCATATGGCAAAGTCCCAACACCAAACGTTAGAAACTTTGGTGACATATTTCTACAGGATGTATGCTAATCCTTTTTTATATTTTATTTTTAAAATAAGGATTTAAATAAGGTCTATGTTTCAAATCAAAAATCTATTTTAATTATACTATAAAGAGTTTTCAAACTATGCCTGCATAATTAAAGCTAAGTGAACTGAAGCGAATCAAAAATTCTGAAGCGAGATGAACTTTTACCAAAGCGTGGGTCAAGCCTTGGGTCTAGCCAAGATGTTGTCTTGTTCTTATGGTTTATGTAGTAAATTTCTCCATCCTGGGTCATAGCTTGTTCCCATCCATCGGGGAGTGGGCCTGCAATATAGAAGGAAGGAGTTCATGGCGGGCTCTTGTTTGCTCCAGCTGAAATTGATCTAAAAAAAATTCCAACATTTTACATATATAACAGTACATGAAACAAAAGAGTTTCAGGCTCATGTCTAACATTTCTGGGATAAGGACAACGAAATGGAGGGTGGGAAATCAAAGCACAGAAAGCACTATAATTTTGATTTAGGATTTGGAGTTTTATTTTATAATTTGTTTGCATCCTTTCATATGCTTTTGACACTATATTTTGCTATAGCATTATAGTACAAAACCAGCAATAAGTCAAGCCTGCCAGAATGAAACCAGCATGAGCACCAGAAAAAAAAGAACAAGCGCAGATATTTTACCTTTCATTGGAAAGTTTAGCTAGTGATTAAGGCCCAGCAGCAGCAGCGGCAAGATAATAGTGACACGATTCTGAAATACTATTTCCCTAATCCTTCACAAACAGTTAAAGAAGTGACAAGACTTATTTGCACTTTCTTCACACTGTAACTTGCTGTAAAAGTGTTAAAGGCTTAAGCAAGCACAAGCACAAATTGGAAGAACAGGACGCAAAAAAGCAACGCAAAGGTAAGAAAACACCAGAAGCAGACAGAGACAAAGCGCTATGGCCAGAAGTGCTACACCTCTATGCGCAGGAAGGCACATTCAGGGAAACCTACATTTAGGAAATGGTAAAAGGAGTTGTGTGACGGTGTTTTGGAGTCCAAAGCTAATGTCTGAACACAGCGGTGTTTCCCGTATGTTCCAACCAGTAACTTTGGAGGAAGTAACCTTTCAGCGCTCTACAGTTCAGAAAACTCTCATTCCCACCTCTGTATGATCATGAATATTCATCTATATTTTGCTTAGACCAAAAACTATTCTCTCAATTATGTTCACCCCATGCTATTTAGCAGACGCTTTACGAGTGTATGTTTTAGGATATATAGATATGGACTTCTGAAATTAGATACAGGAAAATCTTGCCTCCATTTCCTTAGATTTAAATACAATCTCAAAATGACATAGCAAAAGATCCACTGCAAATGTTAAGAATATAAAAGAAATTAGAACAAGACCTGCTCCAGGAAACCAAATACCACCTCTTCCCACAGTTCCTCAGCGTGATACAGTAACACACTAGCAAAAGCCATCCCTCTGCTAGACTCAGACTAACAGACCACTCTGCATAGGATACATTATCCACAAAGACTGTAATTTCACACAGATTCAGACATACTCCCAGAAATTAAAATATATGCCTGAAATATATACTATATCCACATTCAAAGTGCATTAGCTCTTTGTCTGTTGTATTGTGCTACTGCTGAAGATTTTCATTGTTTAAAGCCTTGGAAGGGCGGAGAATAGATTTTTTTGCTTAATCTCAAAAGATGTTCCTGGAGGAATGTCAGAGAGTAAAATCATCATTCAATTGCATTTCAGTAATATCCCAAGGCATAAGTAACCAGGACAAGAATTTCTTACTGTAGTCTTTAGCCCAAGAAATCCTCTACAAACTATATTTCTAACTCCCTCATTTTGGCCCCAAAAGCTATGCCTTTCTTCAGCAAACCCTTTATTCCACTATCAGAGCTACATGCTGCCAAATGAGGAAAACCAGTGATCTAGGCACTGGGTTTTCCTTTCTTACCCTTAATGGTCACAAGCTTTAAATGCTGCACACAAGTAACACCACTACCTCAGTTTTTATCAGAGGACAGTGGACAGAACAGCAAGAAAGAGTGACAACACTGGAAAACATTCAAAAATCTTACCACATCCACAGTTAACAGGACTTCTATGCAGAACTCAAAGCTCGAGCGCAAAGAACCCTGTACTTAGTTACTATACCCCAAAAAGCAACCAAGCTAATCAGATGCTATTTTATAACATGGGTACATGCCCCATATCATCCAACTGTAAAATCTGATGAACTGAAAACCTTCCTTGACTGCTAAGCCAACACCCTAGCCATGTGGGCAGACCTTCTAACCCCTGTTTGCCCAAGAGTCCTTCCTTCAAAGCCACACATCCCTAGAAGATGAAACTCAGCAAGAATATCTCTTTTGAACTGCAAAGCCAAAAACCAGCTGGCTCTATGAAAAAAACAAAACTACCCTTGGGGTGTCAGTCCTCTTGAACATTGAGTAATGTATATTCTGGTCTGGCATGTTTCTTTGTAGAAAGAAAGGATAAAATGCCTTTGAAGAAGGGTGCCAGGAGCTGATCAGTCCACCTACTTACTGAAAAAAATCTGCTTATTAGATTCAATGATCTGATGAGTATTAGCTTGGCCAAGGTTCTCTTTCTAAATAAAACACACAGCTGCAGACAGGACAGTAAAGGTCTGTCTGCTCATCTGGCTGTCAGAGTAGCCAGTGGTCTTTGTTAAGTGCCATCAAAGCTGCAGAAATAGGTTTCTCCTAAAAGCATTTGAAATTACGCACTATGTTGCTTCCTTCTCTAGCCAGTAAAGCACTTGTGTTCTGCTGACATCCCTAAACGTTGAAATGGTAGATTAAAAATTGATTTGTACTGCTTTCTATCATTTCTGTAATTCCTATTTAGTTTTGTGAGCAGTTACAAACCCAAAGACTTTCAAGTCTGATTGCACTCCTGTGCAATTACGTCTCCACATTTCCTCCAAAGGCTCAATAGGAACAGAATTCCCAGAATTGGCTTGTTTTAGGTGACTTAAGTTATATAAGCTCAGTAATGCTGATCTTCAGACCTTTTCACTAAAATTTCAGTAATTCCTGTAGCCCATATAATACAACAGCCATTCTGGGTCTAACCAGAAATCTTTCTAGCACAGGCACTTAGCCTGGGTGGATGGACAGCCCTTATTAAATCACTGAATGATAAGTGACTGAAAGGAGACTGTTTACTGTCAGACTCCTAAATCACATCTAAATCCAGAAAGTATAGTGACTGTGAATCCCTTGGCCTGCAGGTACCTCAGGTGACTTCCTCAGTCAGATTCTGTCTATTTACTAGGAGCCAAGGTATCTGTCTTTCAGATACTTTTCCATTTCTCCTCTTTAACTTTCATTAACATTTAGCACCCACGATATCCTTGTAGCATGATCTCCTACTAGCTCTGTTTGATGCCTCCTAGGTCAATCAAATACAACCACAAAATTCCATTAAATTATTTGCACAGTGAGAGACAAGCCTTCTATTTCAGCTCACTGTTTACTGAAGTATTTTTTGGGAGGGGGGGAATTTTTCTATTTATCCTTAAATTAGATTCCAACTTCCAAAACGTAAGCCATCATTGGAGAACTACTGATAATGCATACCTCTAAAAATAAATATTTATGTATTGCTGTAACTTAACATAAATACATGTAGTTTTAAAAGTCCGTGTGCATGCCTCCATTCAGTGCAAGTCTTCATTTTTTGTTTTTTTTTTTTGCCCTGAGATGGAATGAGTCTTGAACACAAAGCAGAACTCACTGCTGGCAGGTAGAAGGCAACAGAGTAACCAAAGCAAAAACATAAATTCAACCTACACTGAGATACAAAAGTAAATCTCACAAGTCCCTACAATTCCTGATGCGTTAAGTATAAAATGTAAATAAAGCTGTTTTTTAATCACAAGACTAATCCATATTAAAGAGTATCTGTATATAGCTATTAAAAGGACATGCACTGACAACCAAGGAATCAACACCTATAATTAACAACAGGAATCACCCAGTACATTGATCTTTAAGGACTTTCCTAATCTTCTATGAAATCACTGTGATTCCCAAACTTTTTAAAATGATATCAAAATCTACAGAATTCACCAAGAGTCCAAGTTTATCTCATCAACTGAGCACAGCTTACAAAAGGATATTATAAAATGGCAGGGCAGTAAGGAGTGAACATTACTGTCCCGCGTATACTTCGAAACTTCAGTTTCACAACAGAAAAAAAAAAAAGCAGCACTTGTAGCACAACTGGTTACACAGAAGGGAAATCTGCAACTGAAGTGAGCAAGAATCTAAGACAAGAGAACTTGTTTTAGTTATTGGCATATTCCTCCCTGTACCACAAAGGAAGAAAAAAACCCACACCTTAAGTTAAGGATTAGTCCATTTCCTACTAATCTTTTACATGTCTCTGAAACCTTACCTGAAGGGGCAATGGAATAACACTAGGCCTACAGATTTTTACCAGGAAGCCCAATTCCAAACTGCAACGCAAAGGGAAGACGAAAGACGACAAAGACAGGGAATCTGCTCCAAAGCTAATGATCTATGTGCAAGCAGAAGAGGCTGAAGTAAGCAGTGCTGCGTTAAGCATGACTCAGGAAATAAAATTATGTGAAGAAGGGAAGTATATAAATACACATTTACTTATCCCATCTATATTATCTCAACTACAATTATATAACAAACAGGCATTGTTTCATTTCATTGTTTCATGTTTCATTACTTCAGTCGGAACCGTACAGGACAGGTCCTCAGTAGAATAACTATAATTTTATTACTACATATGTTCTTAAGATTAAAAATAAAGACAGAGCAACGTAATTTTTCCTGCAGTATCTTTAGGAAAAAAATGTTAAAAATGCACCAAAAAAATCAGAACAGTCAAAACTAATTTTTATATACATTGCATATTTAAAATTAATAGGCATATTTTCTTTCCATTATTGCTGCAAAAATGCAATCATATTTAGCAGAAGATTAAACAACAAATGGCATCTAAAAACATGCTGTGCTTCTCCATACACATTTGGCACAAAACATTTTAGTTGATTACATGATTTAGTCGAGAAAGCCAAGTACAGCAGAATTGAGACAAAAACACAAAGAACCAAACCAAAACCATCCTCCCTTTCACATACTGATACCCTCCTGTAAATAACGTATGCTTACATATTATATATATACATATATAAATATCTTATTCACATAGCACTTAAATCACAAAATCATGCTAGGAATAGATGAAGCTCATTCAGATGCCTTTAATTTCCTTAAAGAAACATAACTTGCAGCAAGATACCTGGCTGCTCTCTCACAGTCTCTGCCTCAAGAGGTGGGATTTCTCAAGAAAAACAACTTTAAAATCTCCAGCCACATCCTACCAATGCCAATCTTGATTTCAATCACTTTTTTGACTTGCCTTCATCTTTACCACTAATCTTTTCTTTTTCCTCTATTCCTACTTCCCCTGAGCTCCATTTATCCTGCTTATCCAGAAAAGACAACGGGTTTATCTTCAACTTGCAGCAGCTTTCCAAGGTCTGTTCTATCCCTCCCTCTTCAGCTTGTTTTTCTGTTCTTAACTCTAACTAATTTAAGCCTCTAATGGCTCTTAAGGCAGCTCCTAAAAATCTTTGCTTTTGTATTTTACCACAGCAACTTTACTCGCAAGCTCCTACGGCAGTCTGCAATTAAATACACTAAAAGTCAGTTAGTAATTTCTGATAAAAGGCTACAATTAATTGGTGCTATACAAGGATGAACTGTATAGAAAGAAAAATTTCCTCTTGCGGCATTTCAGACTTTTTCTTTGTAGGTCAGTGACCCCCAGCTGCCAGTGCTTACTTGGTTTTTCCTACCATCTTTTCTGAAAGGCTCTCAAAGCACTAGTGCGTGTTTCACTGCCAGCAATATTTCATAACAGGAAAAAATTTGACTTGAAGGTCTCAACTTTATTTCCCAGTTTTTGAGGATGAATTTCCAAATTAGAACATTAAGCAGTCCTATCTATATGATGCTAGCACTCAGATTTAAATTCTACCGTTCTGAGGGGGTAGTTACTTGTTTTTTCCATTTCTCTCATTCTTTATGAGCCACCAAGGAAGCACAAATTACCATAAATTCAGTAGAAGAAAGTAACAAAACCACATATAAGAAGCTTTGGTAAAAACAAATATACAGTTACAATTTAAAGTTAGTACATGAAAATTTACCAAATCGGGTATCAGAAATAGAATCGCACAATACAGATTCAATATTATTTAATACAAAATAGTTTTTTGTTAAACACAAACAAGTTAAGAGGGTGCATCCAAAGAGTCAGTTCCAAGCCATAATATTTCAAGTAATTTAAGTTTTTTTTTTTTTTTTTTTAAAAAAGAGCATCATTTAAACATGTAATTATCAATGTACAGAGAAGTTTTGGTTTCTTCATGCACATGATCAGTCAAAGCACTAGGGAAAAACCCTTTACAAGATTTCAGTTCATGTTCAACACGGTATCATTTGTGAAATTAAAAATGAACGTTCAATAAATTTGTATTCAAATAAAAACTTTCTCAGGTCACAAGATAACCCACAACCAACTTTCAATTTTTCTTTACTGCATGAGCAGCAAGATCTATGCAAGATCACTTACACATTTGCGATTACATTTAATTTCTTTATTTTCTTTTTGAAATAATCCTTGAGAATTGCTATTTTTAGATTCTTACCCCTGACAACTAACCATTTTCTTTATTTTTTCCCAAGTATTTTATACTTATTTTTCTAAGTATATTACATGTATCCTACTTCACTATCAAGATTTTTTCCCATTAATTCTATGATGCAATGGAAGGTTTGAGGAGTTATCTTAAAACACAGAATTTGTCAGCATTCAAACAGTCAGCAGCTAGTTTTAGTATAAACAAGAAGATAAACCAAAGAAAAGAACACACCAAGGAGGAGTTTTCTTTCTCCTATTCCCTGTTCTTCAGAATGAGTCCCATAAAAACACTTCATCTCTATTGCTGTAGTTTCCTGGGATATATTTACAGAAAAAAATAATCACAGATTGTATTTTTACATTAGAGACTGAGAGCTTAATTGCTCTGAATCATGACTTCCTGAACTTGAACAGGACTCTTTCATTTGTTTCAGGATAATCCAGACTCCTGGCCTAGCCAGCAAAACTTTTGATCAGCTTACCCTCTAATACTCAGCCATGAACAGCGCAGTTTGGTCATGCCTGTTAATCTTTCAGTATTGTCTGCAGCATATGAATTGTAGCAAGAAACAAAGCTGTCTAAACGGACAACAAAAAGCAGCACCAAAGACTAACCTTTGTGAAATACAGGAACAGCAGACATACACAAAATGAAATCAGACAAAAAAAAATAAATAAAATGTGAACCCCAGAGACAAATGGTGACAAAGCACAGAGAAGAGTGCAGCCGCAAAACTAGCATGGGGCCAAATTTACCTGCTTGCTCTCTGCATCATCAGGACAATTGAGCTATGAAAACATGTAGCAGATTTTAGAGTAAGAATAAGCACACTTTACTACTGTCTAGTAACAGCCTCCCCTAGGCTAGCTGAAAAACAATTCTAATTCCAGGAAAAGACATCCTATTTCCATAGCTGGAGGAATAATCACAATACAGGGTTTTGAAAATGATTGGAAAAGAAGAAGAAAACCAAAAGGTCTCTGCTTCAGAATTTCCAGGTGTTTGCTTTATTTGTTTAGTAAAGACAGAAAAGTGCAATGTCTATTACAAATGTGAGAAATATAAATAAACAGGAGTACACCAAGTATAGCAAGTGAGCAAGGGGAGGCAGAAAAATATTGCAGAAGCAGTAGCTTTAATGTAAAATTACACCTATATAACAACATTTCATTCAGAAGAAATAAATGCAAGAATTCACTTTCTTGAAAACATTTGAAGCATACCTTCAAAAAAATAAAAACACGGACCTAGAAACTACAGCATACTTTTTACTGACAAACGTTACATGTTCTCTTACCTCAAGTTTGATGCATCAGGTTTTATAAGTTTAACATTTAAAAGTATGCAGACAATTGTGAGATTTTAACTCCCCTACAGCAACCTCGCAGATTAAAATAGCTACTGGTATCTTTGTTTGTATGAACTTCTCCACAAACACAGATTTTGCTTACCTGATGCTGAGTTCATTAAGTTCTGTTGCACGGGAGGACTGGTGGGAGCTGTGACGTTCATCTGGGAAAGCATGGCCTTCCTCGGATCTTGCCATGTTGTTGTTTGATCAATATGACTAAGGAAACAAAGCGAGAGTTAGGACAGTCAGACATTCACAATAATGACTTGCTAGCTCAAAAAGTTTAGCAACAAAAGGTTAAGGCTGCCAACAGCAGCCACATTCAAAACCAAACAAGAACTTCTGGATTCTTTCCAAAGAACTCTCAAACCCTTTACTCTGGTCACCATCACTTTCCCAGCAAAGAGCTGTAGCGATTAGAGCTGCAGCAATAGTGAGATGTGGCTCAGGATGAATATTGGAACCTAGATTATTGTACCATAACACATCCATGAGCTAAACATTATCTTCCTTTCTTGTTTAGTTACTTGTCATATTTAAACACGACTTCAGTCTTTCAAACCGAGCCAGTTATGCCTGGAATCTCAAGCACAGTTGAGTAACTTGGTGTGATGAGTTCACATCCAGTGCCTGGGGAGCTATAATGAACTGGCTCATGAGTAATCATTAGTCTTCCCAAACTTTCTGTGCGTAGACCGCATCCTCAGATTATGTGAGGCCTACTCCCCTCCCCACCAAGGGCTGGTTACTTAAGTTACCACAGAGATGTTCAGTCACACTAGAGCAGTAATTAAAAAAAAAAAGTGATGTTCAGTAGCCTTTCAGCTTCATGTGAAAAGATGAGGACAGCTGGATTGCCAAGGAACTCAACTTAGTCCTCTCTAGAACCTAATTACAACGCTTTGGGAGCTTTGATTTATCTGTTTTGAAAAGAAAAAAAGCCCTAGAAAATACATTCACCACTGTCATTCACAAAACTGTTTAAGTCAATGAAAACACAAAGTGTAATGAATGATTACTTCACCTTTGGAGTATGTGATTAGCATGCTTTGCTAATCTAATGAATAACAAATGCAGGCTATTCACAAACAAGCATCACAGTATCTTGATGCCATTAATTGAGATTGCTCTGAAAAGTACATGTGGAACAAAAATAAAACTAATACATACTAAGCTTTGACAGCAAGGTTTGTTATCAATTCATTTAGAATTGGTATCAATTCAAACTCATATCCAAGTAGCCCTATATCAATTAGAATCCAACACAACGCTAAATTGGTGCCATTCTTTCCTTACAGGAATCAAAGTTATGTCTGGCTGGATTACGTGGAATGTCCACTTCCACTTCCTCCAACAAAAATACTGCATTTAAAGTTTCAGTGTAGATTCTACTAGTGAGCTGAATTCAAAACTAGGTACTCCAATTCACATCTGTGTGTATACCCATGTTTTGCATGGTTTGGTACCTATCTCGTATAGAACTACTATAGTCAGGCTATAAATTTTCCATCTTTACGTCAGGATTAAACCACAATTGTGAATTGGGAATATTTACTGCACAATTAATGCTACTTTAAGGCATATTTAAGTTTAGGAGGTGGTACTGTATTATTTTAGAAATCCTACAGGGACAGATAATTCAGACTTGGTCACCTCAACATCTACATCTTTGTGCACAACAACATCTGACCTCGTCACCCTGCTCCCTACTAAATCGGAAGGAACCTAAAGAGCACTGTTAGGATGCTCATTTGATAAATTTAAGGAATGTACTGAAGGTGAATCAGGCCTATTTTCTCCATTGAGAAAGGAACCTAAGGTAACTAGGTCAGATCCACTGACATCAGAGGAGGTGAATCTCAAACTTGATGTATTTGCATTGCCACAGCACCCCAGCACACTGGTCGTAAATTAAGATCTCCTTCTGGGTCAAACTGGCTTAACAAAACAGAACATCTCTCTGCCCCAAGCAACCAATTACTGTGTCGAGGAACTTACTAAGGAAACCCTTGACTCTGATTAATAAAAACACATTCTGCTGAATTAGTGTTTTTAACATGCTGGTTGGTCTTCAAAAATGTTTTCTCTTTTTTTCCTGAAATACTAAATTCTGTTCATAGCTATTAATTTCAAACAAGTGACAATGAATAACTACAACTTCAGAAAATCATAAAACGGGTCATTAGTCAAAATAATTACTTATATACAATTATTTATTATATTGTAACATGAAGTCCCTTTAATGATTATAAAGTGGAAGGTATCACAAAGTAATTTTGAAAAACAAGTTTTATTTTAAGCTAAGTATCTTTTCCCTTGTATTTTACCCTCTCTAAACACACACGATTTCTGGCCAAGAATTTACAGGCATATTCTACGAGGATCACAAAACAGGCAGGAATATTTTACAAAAATCTAGTAGTAAACAAAGCCTTACTTTCTCTATGTGCGGCAAGTAATGCCAGCTTTCCCTTGTGGACAGGAAGCCCCCCTGTTACTAAAGGTTCAATTAAAATGGTGTCACTGCCATGGTGTTACTTTCCATGACACAGCTCATTTAATACAGGCACTATTAAGCATACCGTGTCTTTGCTTGCATACATTTTTCAACATACATCTTAACCAAGGAACATGCCACATGCAGCGAGACTTCTTTATTTCCTTTTTAGCCTATTTATTTATAGAACAGGGAAAAACATAGTAAAGACTGCCATATATATACTGGAATGTACTTAAAACTTTTTTTCCCCCAAAAAAATTCATTTTTCTGCTAGTCAGTTTTGCAAAGCAATGAAAGCAGGAAAAGATAATACAGATGTAAAAACACTGCACAGTAATGCTTCACAGACTGTGTTTAAGTTACAGTACCAGCATGTGCCACTCCTCCCCTCTATTTCTAATTTGTTATATTTGCTCAGTTCAGTTCTGGGAACAGAGGAAACTGGGAAAACACCACTGCGCCCATGATTACACATTTTTTATTTCCATTTAACTCCTATAAAAATACTTGCAACACTACACAGTTATAAAACATATTCCAAGGGTACATATTTTATAGCCTTTGTTTTCATACCCTATTTGAATGTAGAGCATAAAACAGAGGGAAAAATGTTGCCTCACTGCATTACAGAACCGTTTTACAGTTACCTGTAGGGACACACAGAAGTGACAGTCACCAAACTTTTCCAAACATATCTGAGCACGGGATAGATGAAGGGACTGTGGAAGAAGCCATCTCAGAAGCAGTGCCAATTTTGAGCACAAAGGCAGCATTATCAGTGCCTCAAAACTGCGCAAGTATACCGTGCAAAGTACAGTTAATGTTCAGATGGGGTTGTTAACGTGGTTAGCTATTTCAGACAGCAGCAGCTTCCGACTTTTCCCCAGCTGAGTATCACTTAATGAAAGTCAGCACGTTCCTTACTTCACCAGCACAACTCCAGCCAGGATTCTTAGAACAAAGAGCCACAAAACAAAAGCCTCAAAAAGTGATCAAGCTGATTATGTTCAAGTCATACGAATCACAAGGCTGGTTCAATAAGGCAACTTTGTCCCATACAATTCAGTTTTCTGCTTCTTGGCCTACATATACATTTTCCCAACACCTTCACTCAAAAATTCTCTATTTCACCTCAAACCATAGTCCACACACATAATTTTACCTCTGTGCTGAATCCTGAGTTTTTGGTTACTACATATATTAAAAAAAAAAAAAAAAAAAGACATCACAACGCATCAATTCTCTCCCCAACTTCCAAATCATGCTAATCAACTGAAGGAATGTGAAGCAGGCAGGCACCCATTCATGAGGATGAAAGGTTTAAGTAAATCCCAGTACTACAGTAACAATGACAGGTTTTAATTTTGTTAAATATCTGCAGCATGTGCACCAAGGTAACTTACTGTAAACATCATGCATTCCTCATTATCAGAGGTATGAAAGCAGGACTCTCTGCAGGTAGAGATCTTTTCCCCTGTTTTCAGTAGCAGCACAGGAAAGATCTAAAATGAGAACACTGGCACCAGTGCCACGTTATCTTTCCCTGCATTAAACAGACTTTTTGCATAGTAGCTCCATTATATACTAACTGCCCCAATCTTTACATTTAGTAAAGGTGATCTGAGCCACTTTTTGATTAAGTACTACTGTCAACCTCATCAAAAAAATAATTATTGACATATTAAATCAGTCATTATATTTAGTACAATACTACCAGATTCAAATTAAACCTACTCATGAGGTAGAATCACAGCTCTG
This sequence comes from Oxyura jamaicensis, assembly GCF_011077185.1. Taxonomy (NCBI): domain Eukaryota; kingdom Metazoa; phylum Chordata; class Aves; order Anseriformes; family Anatidae; genus Oxyura; species Oxyura jamaicensis. The sequence continues at coordinate 190,509,072 of NC_048893.1, forward strand.
CAGTGTGCACAAAACCAAAACACCCAGAATGTTAAATATTTGCTAACAAACTTGTATCAGTGCTGGTATCAAGAAGATTGACTGTTCTAAGAAACAGCCTCAACCAAAAAGCACTTTTGAAGCGCTATGAATTATGAAGACAATCCCCTCATATATTTTATATATATATAACAACTTGTAATAAAATGTTCTTTTTTGCATGCTAAGAGCATTTCTGCAGTTACTAAGAGCTGGAGTTCTTAAGTTAAAAAAATATTTTTTGGCATTAAACACTATCATACACCAGATTTTTCGTATTCAATTCCTAACCTAATTTTAAAGAAGAAAAAAAACACACACTGCCACATCTGTTACTTCCTACTGAAAATCACCTTTAGGTGCTGAAAGACTAATAAAATAAAGCCATTTCTAAAAATGGAGAACTGATCTGCCCCTGTAGTAGTATTGATAGACCTTCATCTTCGTACTCCAGTTGCTCCGCTGAAGAGACATGAATGGTATTACAGGAAGCCAGGTCAGAAGTGAGCTAACACAAAAAGGACACTCAAAATGTACTTAAATGCTCCAGTAATGGTTTAATTCTTTAGGCGTTGCATATCCACTACAATCCAGGAGTTACATGCAACCATACAGTCACCAACTATAAATATTACCTAAGAGGCCTTCAATTTTGATATACTGGAGTATTGCAACTGCAGTCCCTGTTGCTCAACATACACTTCCCAAGGTATGTTAAGGACTTAGTTCATTTAACGAAATTCTCAGTCATTACAGAATTATGATTATTTCTTCCCTTTTTTTTTCCCCCGAATTGGTACAAATATTCCTTATATACAGTGTGCACCTCTATGTCATCTGTAATGAGAATTTTCATCTTATAAGAAAGGTTCCTCTCAGAAAATATATTATTAATCTGAGTGAGTCAGAAATTGCCAAATCTTTACCCTAAAATGTGAAAGAAAGAAAAAAAAAAACACATGCCATTAGGAAGAAAAGATGGTACCGGATGAACATAATATATAAAATTTCTGCAACAGCAAAAACTGAAAAGGCCTGATCTACACATGAAAGGATGTACACAAGACAGAATAAACAACCCATCACTTCTCTTTGCAGTTTGGACATGACTTCATTAAAGAACATTCCAAGAACAATAAATAGGCACCAACATTCAGAAAAGCAAGTTGTCGTTCAATATGAAAGCATCCATAAAGAACTACCTTAGTATCTGTCAATGCAGTCATGCTTCTATGTTTTACTATGTAGACAAGCCTTATATTTTATGCCTGCATGAGAAAATTATTTCCACCATCTAGTGAAGTCACAATGACTAACGAGGATTTTGGTGTTCAGACTTCCAGGACTATTTTAAGAATTCACTGGAAGTCCTGTTTTATTAGAAACAAAGTAAGAACACAAGCACGTACCACTGACCGCATTGTGACAAACCTACCAAAACTGGTGACTTGGCCTCATGCACTTTTTATATATTTGGGGATGAATAAGAAAGTCTGTGTAACATGAGCAAGTGGCACAAAGCTAAGCCTAACTGTTTTCTAAAGTTGGAGTGAAACTTCAGCTTTTCTTTATACCCCAAATGTGAACTGCTCCATCAGCAAACACATCACCTTTGATTCTGTTTTATCCAAAATGACTGAGCCACAAATTCTGTTCTTCCAGATTTTTTCCCCTTGTCTTCTTAACCAGCTGGTTTCCTCAATCTACATAACACATAATGACCTGAAAGGTTTTTAGAGCTCTCACCGGTGTATTTCAGTACAACTGGACTGGATGTATATACTGAAATCTGGTTCTTCTGCTGGCACCGGGAGAAACGGAATGAGCATTTCTGCTCTTGGAACTGCCATACACTGCCTCTCATACACAAAAATTAATTTCAAACTAAACCTGGTGCCAAATCTTATACAAACTTGGCCTGTGCCTAAGCAGTTCATAGGTTACCTGCAAGATAACCAACCTGTATATAGTGCTAGCAGGCAAAAAGGAAACCAGAATATCCACTTTTGTAAAGGCCTAGAGGAGCATGAAAAATGCAGCAGTGTGACTGTAGAACAGTTGTGAAAGTGATGGGATCTACTAATTCAAGAGCAGTGGTGAATGTAAATGTCTAAGAAGGGGGGTAATAGCTAAAAGGCCAAAATCGGTCTGACACTGTAGCTGTGGGGTCCCCTAGCCCATCTATGTTTTCTAAGGTTTGACTTAAAAATGGGATAAAAGAAAAAGTTTAGAGTAGAAACAGCCTCAATCTGAACTGCTTTCATTACCACTCTTGAAAACTGGAGAATAGGATGTAGAGATTTCTGAGTTATGACTGATACGATGCTCTTAGGATATTATTACACAGAACAGAGTGGATTGAGCTTTTCCTGAGGGTGGAAACGATGACTTTCTTCGTGTACCTTTTTTTCTACCCTATTAATGGTACTTCCAAAATCGGAAGGATTAAAATGTGAAATCAAGTCTTCAGCTCTATTGGCCATTTTTAATTAGGGGTTGCTAACTTAAAAGCGAAGGACAGCTCTTTGCAAACAGTGTAACAAAGTTACAGATTTACACCTTACCTGCATTAAAACACTGGAATGACACAAATTGCAATGCCAAGCAGCAACAGTAAGAAGAAAAGGCTGAAGGGTAAATGAGCTCTGTTGTTAGCAATGATAGCTATCTCGATCCAGTACTCCATAAACACTTTCCTAAATTCAAACCAGAGTTATACAAGATATGCTCAAAATGACCCAAGATCCTTTAAGAACCTTTCATTTGTCTTTTTAAATTAAAGAAAAAAAAACTAATCAGAAGGAAAAGCTGTTGTTCACAGCAATGAAAACAGCATCCGCAGAGAGATGATACTCCACCTATTGCTGGGAAAGCACGGTTTCCACTTGTCCTCTCCCACTAACTTGCAAAGTTTCCCTAGGCTCCAGGATTATTACAGGCTAAAATGGGGCACACAACAGTAAACTGAAAGCCTCTTAATCTGACCTCCTCCCAGAAATGGCAGAAAGAAACTAGAATTCCTACCACAATCTATCTCAAGGGCGGCATGGCCCAACTGCTTCACAGAAATAGGAACAAAGTTTCTAAATATTGCAGCAATACATAATGTGTGAGTATTTTTTAAGTCTTCTTTGTCAGATCTGCATGTTAACCAAGCAAAACTTGCGTTGGACTACTCGCCTGACACTGCTGCTGATGTCCTCACCGAACCACACCATCAGCATACGACGACAGAGCACACTGGTGATAGGATGACACACACAGCTCTATCCCACTTAGAGCTTGCAAAAGCACATCCCCAAATCAACACGCAACTGGTAAGTGTACAATTATGTTGTGCCACAGCTGTGATTTCATTAACTTTGAGAAAGAACATAAGCAAAGTGTATTAGAAGAATGATGGGCACAACATTCCTGTTGACAGCTCCATCACCAGGTGGGGGGGTTCTTCCCACCTGGTGATGGAGCTGTCAACAGGAATGTTGTGCCCCCTCAGAGTTGTGTCCCCTCAGAGGATCAAAAAGGCCTGGGCCAGATACACACTATGTATGCTTCATGAATACAGTCTTAGGCAGCAGAAATTCATTCCACACATGAACAGTTTGAAACTGAACTAGAGCAATGCAATAAGGAGCACCTAAATGACTTAAATCGCGCTGACAAAGGCCAAATTGGTGCAGAAATACATTTTGCATAAACTCACTAAGAGTCAGGCACGTTCTTCAACAGAGCCCTCCGCAATTTGTTCCTAAAGTAGATCCAGCTTGCAAGATGATAAGAACTAGCAAATTCCTGAAAGCAAATCCCATAAAGCCACAGACATTGGTATATGGGATAAGAGTTATGGAATAAGAGTTTTTAAAACATACACCAAATACTGTGTTTAAAACAGAGTATTCAAAGGCAGCCTTTATTAGCGTCGGCCTGTATGCAGACAGCGCACAATGCAGATACGCTGAGGATTTAGTATTAGGCTCACTGCTGTAATTATCATCATCTCGCTCTTTGGGGGTGGCAGAACCGCACAGCCCTTCTTAGGAAGGCACTCTCAGAAAGGCCCTTACTTCAGGGGAGCATATAACCCTAAAACAGTGGGCAGCAGGCACTCTAACCATATGGACATGCCTAACATGACACGAAGGCACAATAGGCTCAATGCTTTGCCAAAGGTAGTCTCGCTTTTATTATAATGTGCTTGTAAAACAACTGCCATTTGTCAAGTAAAAATGGAAGTCATGATATGATGATTACTGGATTTGCTCTTTTTCCTCCTGTCCCTCTTCCTACTCTGCACTCAAGGACCTCACATACAAAAAAAAAAAGTACCACAACACTTAAAGCTTAAAGACATTTAAAATATTTTAAATGGCTTATGAAAAAAATATGATTCTTGAATTTCTCTGTGGATCTTCCAAATGAAATTACATTCTTTTCCGAGTTTGAGATTAAAGGAATGAGGACATTTTAATTTCCACGTCTCTTTCCATTACTTTGAAATCTTTAAGAAACAGCAGTATTGCAGAGATTAAAAAGAAAAGACCTTGCTTTTACTTTTCTTGTATCAACTCAATCATTTTCCAAACCCTGTAGAGGACTAAATGCTGGTATCATGGTCGATACCATCAGATGTATTTGATTTTATTTAAACCTGCCCTCTCAGTCCCACAGAAGATAGACAGACCGTATTTAAAGGAAAGCTTCCCCTTTTCTCCACCCTGCCCCCAGGAGTTAAGAAGTTTGTTTCCTTATGGTTGAACCACTGAACGTGCTCAAAATTTACATTTCTTTCCTTAACTTAAAGTGAAAGAGATCGAGATATCACTGAGGGCAAACCTAAAGGAAGAGCTGTCTCCACTGCTATTTCAAGTGAAGTTAATGGATATTTTTTAACTTTACGGATGCCCTCCTACGCCCCTACTTAGCAAGCACAGAGAAGACCTTCTCCAGATGCAACTGTTTTGTTTTCTGTAACAATAAAGACGAGATTACACAAACACTAACTTTCACATTATTAGGGGAAGAGCAGACCATTTTGAGAAGCCATGTGCCATACAATCCCTTATCACTTTCCTGTCCTTTTATCTCTGAGATTCTATCTCGTGTTTCTCTCCCCAGTTAGCTCATAAAGGAGACAAAAAGCAAGAGGGAAATCAAATGCATCTCTGCATGAGCAGGAGCCAGTTTTATGCCCCCTTCCATATACCTATTTTTGGTTGCCTGAAGGTTTCAAGTCAGAGAGGCTTGTCTAAACATGCTGCAATAAAAGCTGCTACAGCCAGCTGCCCTAGGATCTAAAGGGGGTTCCTAGCAATCCTGTTGAATAACCCTTAGGCTAGCCATCACCAAGGAAAACAAAATATTAAGATAAAAAGATTCTTTAGCTTGTTTCCTTATTGCTCTAAGTAGGAAGTCTCAGAGGGCAGTTCAAACTGGTTGCTTGAGTGTTCAGACGATGATCGCTCCCAGATGGCCCTGGCAGGATGGGCTGGCTAAGAAACCATTAGGTAGGGCCTACTGGAAACAAATGCACAGCATTTTGCTGAAAAAATGAAATGAAATTGTTTTTCTTGTAATTCAAATTAATATCAACTACTTTTAATGTAGTTATACACACATGTAATACATGCTTCAGAACAGCCACTCCACACCTTACGCCAATCGGTTTATTAGATGTTCGCAGCTTTAGTCAAATGAACAGCCTTATAGATCATCGTTTTCTCATTTGAGACTGAAAAAAAAACCTCCACACAACTCCTTTTTTCCTTGCTCCATACTTAAGCGTTTAGGCAACTGTATCCACCTCACGTTGTTAATGTTTAGTTTTTCCTTCTAGTTATTCAGTATCCTTTTTCCTCCCTTTCCACTTCCACTTCCTGTATTACTGGATTTTTCCTTCCCTTTTTGACCCCTCCTTATGATCACGTCTCAGGCAGAGCTTGTTCCACTTCCAGTTCAGACACTACGTGCCACTGAGGTTGGAGGCAATTATTCATGTCCCTGAAGACTTCACAGGTTGCCACGTAAAACAAATAAGAAAATCTTGACTGAGCAGGTAGCTCAGTCAACCCTAGGCAATTCAGCACATTGTATTTTTCACTGGCAGATTATTCCTTTTTTATCACCACGCTTCAACCCTCCTGCCAACAGATTTCCCAAGCTGCAGTGCACCAGAAGCAACAGATTTCTCTGCACCCAGACATGACATACTGTCTAAACGCTACACTTTGAAAAGTTGGTTTTATTTACCCATTTAACCTGGACTGGCAAAGACAATACAGAGCTAAAGTGTAGGAAGAAATTACTTAGTTTAAATAGTTCAAAATTATAGCTAAAAATAATTAAAGATATAGTATACTTATATATTAGATCTATTATATTTTTAAGTGACCTAAAAATGGTTTTCAATCTGAGGATTTTCAAGTTCCAGGACCTACAGTCCCTTCACCACAAAGAGCATCAGTTTAAAAAGCATTTTAGAAGCCCACGTTAAATCAATAATGCAAGATAAAACTGATTTTGAACTCAAATTTCATTGCAAACTTTCAGAAACCATCAAATTTAAAAATTCCATTTGAAATGTTTGAAATAGCAATAAAAACAGTTATTTGGGTTACACATATGGGGAAGCAACAGAGAAATTTGAGACAGTGAAATCACTAAGAGCAAAACAAACCCTACTTTCTTTCTAGAAGCAAAAGGTAAAGACCCGTGCAATCTTTAAAAGAGATCTTAAGTTTTAATTTATTCCATGAAATCAACATCGTGATACCAATAACTCAGCTTTTATACATTTGATTTGCAGTAATGTGACTTGCTTTCTGCTTATCTTTTGGTATATAGGGAATTAAAAATGGCAGTTATAAATTGTGATGCACAGAAGTTTATTTAAAATCACATCAGGTAAACTACTAACAGTTCTTAAAGTACAAGGAATAGGTAACATTTTTATCTTTGCCAAAGACAGCGACTACCATGTCTTATCAGTAAGTAGAGTGAAGTACTTATTTAGGAACTGTTCAACCCTATCCTTAGGCGCAAAACAGACCACTAAGTAAGACAATGGATCTTCAACTTTCATTAAATTTCAGTATGGGATTTCCAGTAGAGTTGAAGTCACCAATAAATCCTAATTAATGAATACAATGAATATATACCTTAACTTAGTATAAATTAATTCCAGCTTTGGAATCCCTTCAGTCTTCATCCACCACTTACCACAATCAGCATTCATCCATTACCAAGAATGGGAGGGGAGGCAGCATTGGAATAAGGGGGAAGAATGTAATATCTGTTTGTTTGTTTGTTTGAATTATTTACTTATAAAAAAAAATGTATGTTTACTATTTAAACTCTGGCTTACTAGTAACAGACTTTTCCAGTACAACAAAGACAGTAACACAGATAAAGATGAGGTTTCTCTAATAAAATAGACCCTACCCAAAAGAGACAAGAACCCAGGTCACACCAGAAGTTTAACTGTCTTTTTAATGGCTAAAAGCATCATCCTAATCAAGCCCTCCTTCCAGTGTAGCCCCTCCCCAGCTTCTAGCAGTCCAGCTTAGACTTCCCCAGGCCAGATCGTATGCCTGAACAGTGTGGGTTTTATTTTCCTTTTAGGAAGTGAAGCCAGCTTTTAAACACAAGAACTCCCTTTGAGTGTTTGCTGACCATTAGTCAGCACTTCCCTGTGACCCATCCCTTTCCTCCACTCCCTTTCAGTTCCAAAAGCCAACATTACTAGCTTCCAGCTTTTCCTTTCTTTGCCTGCAAAATTCACCAACTGCTTCAGAAATTCGCTTGTCAGTGCAGGACCCTTCTTACAGAGCTGCACTCTGAATTCTTGGACAAACTGAGAGCCTTTAATCTCTTCTAAAAGATCTGCTTTCTGTGCCCTAAAGTGTTCTCGCTCTTCAGTGCTACTTTTGATCTGGGCTCACCGACCAGGTGGCCAAAGTTCTTTTAGGCCCTTCATTTTAAGCAAGGATGTAACTGCAACAACCTCATATGTTTAAGTTCTGCCTGTTTGCTTGCATTTGACTTGCTCTGTAACTAGAATGTAAAATTCTGGGGAATAACCTGTGTGTTTTATAACCTGTGTTCGGAGCTGCACTGACGGGGACCTCAGAAGTGCCAACATGTGCTGTCTTATCAGTGATTTCAGGAACTGAGCAATAAGACACAACTTTTCTGAATTTTAAGTAATGAGTGACTTGGAACAATCTTCACTCCAATTCTACGTCAACTTGTCACAGGCAAGCCTTTACACCGGTTATAGGTTACCAACATACACCTGCCGGGACAAGCAGCGTGAACTGCACATGACTGCAGTTTGAGCATGGCTCCATCCCATTGTCACAGCAAACTTCAGTGTCTCCACTGCTGCCCTTTAAACTCAGTGATCTAGATTGCTATCTGTACTGTAATCTCCAAATCAGGAGGTGTAAAACAGCATTTGCAGGCAAAGAGGAGGATATGCCAAGAGAACAGACCCCACAATCTTTTTGATTAATATTCCTTACCAGTCACTCACAATCAGCCTCCAAAATCCTCACACTGAGCTAATGTAATCCCTTCAGCCGGCCCTGCTCCAGTAATTTTCAGTACTCTCAAAAATGCCTGATCTGTTTCAGCGATCTGAATCTATGGCTGCTAGTCACCACTTACCACGAGTTTTTAAAAACAGATGTTATTTTCTCACATCCAGTTTGTAATCACAGCCATGGAAGAAGGAAACAAACCACCCTGCTCTCTTCAGCTCCCAGTTTCTTAGTTTTGCACTGAAAGGCCGAGAAAGTAAACATGCACTTGGCGAACGCCTTCTGAGCTGTGGGTCAGTACTTACCCAGCAACTTCCTTCCAGAATTTATCACGCTCTCAGAGTTCAGTAGCAAACATGCACTGGTTAGTGTTATCTTTAAAATTTATTCTGCAATCATTTTGAATCACTACGCAGGTCATAACTTCAAGTTTTATCTCAAGACCTTTTAAAAGTAAACTAAACATAAAAAATACGCTTTTCAATCCTGTGACTAGTTCTAAAAATTTGCACATTACAATGTGTAGTTATTCTTCTCTCATAGCTTATTATATTTTAAACATAGTTTCATAAATCTGTTCAGGAAATTGTTACAAAATATTTATGTTCCAATGAGAAAGGGACTGTTACAGATCTGATACCATGTTCTTCTCTACAAGAAACCTACTTTTGTATTTGGTGATGATGAAGAAAAAATGCAACAGCGTAACAAAGGCAAAAAATAAGCCACAGAAAAAAAAATCCAGTGTGAAACTGTAAGAAAGTGAGCAAGGCCGTGGAGCTGAGTGGCTTTGTTTCAGAGTCGCCAGTTCTTTGTGCTCCCTTTCTCCTCATCTCTGACTTCACTGCTTTCTGAGCAATTCAGTATTTCAGTCTACCTAAACGAGCCTTGACTGCTGTAGCCCTTTAATCCAGCAGTCTGTCTGGTAACCCATGTATCTTTTAGTAAAGGGAACATCTGCTTGGATGGCAGGCAACATCCCAACAGCCAAAACCCACCGCGCTCTGTGCTGGAGCACGCCCGGAGCTGGCTGGAAGCTGGTGCTGCCAGTACCGCCTCCACATCAGCCAGGAGCCGGGGAGGGCTGCAGGCATGCTCCTCCTGCCCACCGAACTGGCCAGGAACGGCTCTGCACTGATTTTTGTCAGTGTAATACTAATAAAATCAAAGGGGGAGGCAGAGGGCAGATGTTGGATTTGCCCCCCAAAATACAGTACCTGCAGTAAGACCATGCACCATCGTCAAGATAACTAAACCTGCTGAGGAGCCACTCAGCCTTGTTTCACTCAGAAATGGGTTGGTGAGGAGGGATTTCAAGCAAGCCCATTTCCTGTGCATCTTCATCAGATACCAAGTATCTTATCTGAACACCACTGCAGGTGTTGGAGTAACAGATGCCCTGCAGGTGAAAGGTGCTGAAAAAGAGTTTGCACAGAAATAAATTACCTTCATGGAAAAAGAACTTGCATCCTGTCCAGAACTGTGCAAGGATCTAATAAGCTGTTTAATTACTGAAAATCTGTAGCTATTTTGTTAGGTGGTGAAACTCACTTAAATTTCTCCACTTCCGTAAAATTGAAGGGCACTGCTCCAAAACAACGCAGACCTGCAAACAGCTTACCTGGCCCCAGCTGTGGAACTGATTACTTATTTTCAGACAAGTAGGAAAGAAAAAAAATCACTGTCAACTACCACAGCACAGCACTAGGGGTGATTAACTAGGGAGTGGCTGAGGAAAGGATGAAACATCAAAAGAAAGTGAATAGTGGAAGTCTAAAAGAGGAAACATGACTTGCACAGGAATCTGGCAATCTGGAATATCAAAATCTGCTAAGGAGCCAAGTGTCACGAAGGGAAACTGAGGTAGCAAAGGAAGGAGGTAGAAATTTGCAAAGTTTACAAATCACAGGAAGAATTCTTGCAGAGAATGAACAAAGCCTGAGTTCACTGGACAGAAATCGTCTGGCAAACTGAATTGTGAGGCAGACTCTCACTGAAATGGAAGGAAGTGCTGAATAAAAACAACAGCAACCCTGCGCTACTCTCAGGCAGAGGAAGGATACAGAGCTCTTAAGTTCAGGTGGAAGAATTAAGGCCATGTGCTGAGCAGAAAACTATCACACAGCAGGAACACCGCTTAGCAGAGGGCCTAGGAACTGTATCAGAAGGATACGGCTGCATTTAGAGATCAGCAGCTGAAGAACAGTAAAAAAGAACACAAGAAAGACGTGAAGCTAAAAACTAACATAAAATATTGGCAATATAAGAACTGATTTTTTTTTAATCAGTACAAGTTAAAACAAAACCTTACATACTTGCAAAGTAAAACCACTGTTTCCTCCAACTAGGCATCTGAAATGCATTGTAGGCATCAACCGAGAAAAACACCATCAAAAGTTGGAAAGCAATAAATAGCACAGTAAAAATATATGCCAGCTGCATACAAGAAATGTCTGCCCCTCGGTACCAGAATTATTTTTTAAAAGTATTGTGCAAGTCCTTCTCTTTTGAAAATCCTGCCCAAAAAAATAAGAAAGGAAAAGCTCCCTCACTCACATTGCCCAACTATTAGATGAAACACTTTCACCCCAGTGCAATTGGTAATGACCACAACTTTCCCTTATTTCTGAACAGAAGGATTTTCTAAAACTATACAACAGCTATCCCCAGACCCTACAGAAATGTGCATGTGTTCTATTTAAGGTGGTAACACTGCTCCGGAGCAGAGAAAGCCAAGCACTGACTTAGCAGTTTTGTGCACAAAGCTGCCCATTTGCTCCTTGCTCTCCTTGTTTTTGCTTTGCTGATCAAAGCAGTTGCCAAGTTTTTTCTTTACCATTACAAGGCAGGAAAAATGGCTCTCCTCAGAGAGGCCCCTTGTGAAGGTCAGAAAGGTTAGCTCCACAAGCCCTGGAGTCTGCTCTGATGCTGGAGTGATTGGCTGGCTTCCCTGCAGTTACCCTGCATTTCCCCTCCTTCACAATAGTGCGCTGGTTATGGAAACTAAATATGAAAGAACATGGTGGGGGAGGAAGGAATTTCTATGGAGACAGTCAAAAACACTCTGAAGTTCTACTTCTTTCAGCAGCCTGAAAATCCAGCATTCTAAATGTTTGATTTCTTCCTGGAAACTCCAGAAAAAGTTCACTATACACTAATTTTTTGACCCTCCCTTCTCGAACAAAATTCTGAAGAAAAAGATGTCAATAAGTGTGCTTTTTCTTAGAATACGAACAATTGCATACTGGTCTGCCTTGGTCTGGGAAATAGTTATTTCTTAAGATGTTTACTTGCCCCATCTCTGGATTTAATCAACTGGAACCCACAGGTCACACCCTCTTAATGAAGCTTGAAACAAAGCCAGCTAATCACAGCCCACATTTGTAGCACCTTTTCACTCCTGAGCAGCATCACACTGGAGTCATTTCTAAAATCCTGCAGCATAATAAATGTTTATTTACAGGCACCGGACCCCAACCAGACCCCTAGCTCCTAAAGTCAAGGAAGGTATCTTGGAATACCCAGCAAAACACTGGGTACATTTCAGATGGTTGATTAAATACACTCAATGCTTTCTATAAATTCAAATCTACCAATCCAGAGGCAACCACAACTATTTAGTTTTTCTCTTAAGCATCACAAACGTAAGTAGTAGCACAGACAATGAAAGACCGAGCCTCTCTGAAGCATCTACTTCAAAGAAGCAGATTCAACTCTAGTGTAAGCAGATGAAAATACCACAAATTTTCGATTTTGAAAAGGGAGATTTTGATATTTCATACTTGGTGCTACCATTCCATATCATTTTAGAACTGAAACTGACTCCCAGTATTGTTCAAAAAGCTTTCTTGCCACCCTGGAAGTCAATCCAGGCTCTCTCCTCCCTGCATAACCGTAGGTGTCAAGTTCTGCCTCCAGTGCCATCACCCATGTTTAGACAGGTGTAGCTAATTAAAAGTCAGCCCATGTGTTTGATGCTGAATGCACCTCTGCAGCTGTTTTCAGTTCATTACGTTACCAGGAGTCAAAGTACTTCCAGCAGTAGTCAAGTTGTACAGCCTCACTGTTTCAGTCTCATTGTTTAAGTACTCGCAAGATTTACCAACATGCTGTAACAGAGAGGCCCTGCACTACAGCGCTCTCATCCTAGGAGGAATCAACAGGCTTCTTGTTCTTCCACAGCCATCCCCAAACATGTAGGAAAACAGCCCCTGAGCTAGGAGACAGCAGTAAGCGACTGACAATGACAAAATCCTCAAGGAACTAAGCCAAAACCAGTAAAAATTGCATTGTTAAAGAGGGAATATCACACTCCGTACAAAAGCATAGAAGTGGGATTTTGTACAGACACCTCAAAGGGTTTCTGGACTGCTTCACCAAGTCCACATTGAAAGGCAGAAGCACCAGGACAGCAGGAGAAATCCTCACGACAGCTGTACCATAACAAAAAGCAAAAGGTATACGTAGCACAACAAATGGTACACGTGCACACAATGCCACATTTCTCTTTTGCAGGACAGCTTTTATGACCAACCCTTGCACTTCTGAAGCTTATTTGGGGAGGGTACAAAGGCCTGGACTGTGAGCACCTGCTGACCCTGCAAGCATCTCTTGATCTCCCACACAAAGGCCAGGCACACAATCTGCTGGCCAGCACAAGGCATAGTCACCAGAAATATTTATTTACAGCTCCTTCAAACTGCTCATCCTCCCAACATGCCTGACAATGAAACCTGAGAGGAGAAAGCATCAAGTCAGAGTGGCATAAGCTGGACAATCATTATCTCACCAGTGGGCGCAAGCGCACCTTTCATAGAATCACAGAATGGTTTGGGTTAGAAGGGACCTTAATGATAATCTAATTAAAACCCTCTGCCATGGGCAGAGACACCTCCCACCAGACCAGGTTGCTCAAAGCCCCATCCAGCCTGGCCTTGAACACCTCCAGGAATGGGGCATCCACAGCTTCGCTGGGCAGCCTGTGCCAGGGCCTCACCACCCTCACCTCTGACCACCTCAGCTGGGGACACAACCTCTTACCTTCTGGCTGATATTGCCAAGTGGGCACAGGTCTCCCCTGGCATGTCCTTCATCCAGTGAAGGCACTTCTGCCCTGCCTGGTACCCAGATGACACAAGTATTTTGGCAGAAAACTTTCTTTTGCCATCACCTCCTGAATCCACGCTAGGTGGCTCTGCTGATGAAATCTCATTTTCTGAGAGGCCCACGATGCATAACTTCATTAACCTTCCTCCATTAATTCACTCCTGTCTAAGGAGTTTTATTCAGCATCTAGAAGAGGTGAAGCAACACTGCTTTATTGCAACTCCTGTATTACAGATGCCATAGCTAAGAGAAAAAAAAAAATGAAAAAAAAAAAGAAAAAAAATATCCAAGAGTATCAAAACCAACTTTAGAAACTAATAAATGAACAACAAAAAAATCTCTGTCAGCAGCAAGACCAAGACCCTACTCCAATCTAAAGCATGGGAGGAGACTAAAGCTTTGGACTATGTTTTTCTAAGTTTTTATGTTAAAGGTTCAGATTGCAGTAATTCTTTAACAATGACACAACTGGGCCAAGGACCGGGCACACTGCAACCAGCCCCTTCTCTCCACTGTATGTAATGCAGGCAGAACTTCCCTGACAACTTCTGACAGCAACCCCTTCAGAAAGATATTTTTAAGAAAATGCTGAATATTTCCCTGACACAAGACCCCAGTTATGCAAAAATCCATCATGTGGACATAGTACCATGTGCCCTATATCAATCCTGAAACTGTGCAGAAGAAAGATGTCCAGAACTACTGTCCTTCTCTGAAGAAATTAAAATTAGAACAAAATTACTAAAAACAGCTTGAACATCTATCTTTCTGAAAATTTGAATTTAAAAGAGTTTTGAGTATGGCAAAACGCTAAAACATTTCATTAGGGTGCCTCAGTTTCTTTTAGTTTTATGACTTACTATGTAATCAACACCTCAATAAGCTCATAATTTCTAAATTAACAAATTTATGTAAATTGATCACACAGAATATTAAGAACAGACAAACAAGTACGGAAGCAAGGATAGAGTAAAGTAACTAGTTTCACTACTTCTATTTCAGGAACAAGGATGGCTCAACCTGCCAATATCACATCTGATCTTCTCCAAAGTTAGGTTTTTAACTCAGTAACTTGTTTGTTTTTAATTCAGCCTATAGACACCAGTAAATGTAACATTCATATTTGTATAAATTGTATAAATGTGGCCAGCATTTCTGGGAATTGTAAATTTTGACAACATCTCAAAATGTAACTACTACAATTTTTATACCAGCACAACTGAATCAAAGTGATATTTCCATAGGCTAATTGTTCACTCCAGACAACCTCACATATACCAGCACAGGTTAACCTGACCAACTAAAAACAAAACTGCAAAATGCTTTGCTCCTAATGTTTTAAAATAAAGATATATGAGAATATGAGGGATTTGCCAATAGCAAAAAAAGCATGACAAAGAACCCAGCGTACCAAAATATTAGACCAGTGGTCTCCAAACTTTTTTGATCATGCACCCCATCAGTAAAAGCTTGGAGCACACATCCCCCAGTACATGCATAGTTATAAGTTATATAAATGTACGACTGCATGAATATATTATACATATTACAAAACATATACAAAACGAGAAATTAAAAAAGTGGAAGATTAATTAAAGCTATATTTTTTTTTATTTATTTATAGTACCAAAAAATTTCTTCCCATGCCTCAACAGGACTTGGAAGCATGCAGACCACTTTGGAGACCACTGGCTTAGACTGTCCAAGTGGTGAATGTCATCCTTAAGAAATGTACACCATTTCAGAACCTGGAATGTTATTTCCCCTAAAGTAACCAAAATGAAGTTAACTTTTTTTCTAGTTACACAGTTTGACCAGGCTGCTCTTATATGTTTGTTGTTAAAAACAGACATGCAAGAGAATCTTTGTATCATGCTTTTATTTTTAACAGCAATCATATTTGTTGCATTCCACCAAAAGCTGAGACTTGTAGAGGTGTAGGCAGGACACAATGCAAAGATGGCAGCATTTAACACAGCAGAGATTCTGCTGGAGATTACATAGTTTCATGTTTGCAACAGGTAAATTCATTTAGGCACATCACAAAACCTACCTGAAATTAGCAGTCTCACACAAAGCTACTTAAATGTTTTCTGCCTTTCTATTCTCATAAATTAAATGAGAACGCTGACCTGACGTTCATGCTTAAGATCCATCCCTAATAATTCTCCATCAAATACAACAGTATTAAAAGAAGGAGTGAAAGGAGGAAAAAAGGTTGTTTTAGTACAAGCCAAGTCCAAAAGCCAACAATGAAGACAGGCCTGATGTGAAAGGTAAAAGTTACAAAAACAAGTTTTTTCTCCCATTGTCTGCTTTCTGCAGAGAAAGAATCCTTTAGTTTGCCATGATTTTTGTATCACCAATTGTATCGGGTTTACATGGAAAGGTTTGGGTAGCAAGGGGCTGCAGGTTGGCCTCTGTGAGCAGAGCTCGGAAGCAGCCCTGCAGCCCCCAAGGGCAGTGCAGCAGGAGGGCAGGAGGTGCTCCAGGCACGCAGCACAAGTTCCCCTGCGGCCCGTGGAGAGGCCCCTGGTGGAGCAGGCTGTCCCCCTGCAGCCCATGGGTCCCCCATGGAGCAGATCTCCACGCTGCAGCCCATGGAGGAGCCCCCGGGGGAGCAGGTGGATGTGGCCTGGAGGAGGCTGCGGCCCATGGAGAGCCCCGCAGGAGCAGGCCCCGGGCCGGAGCTGCAGCCCGTGGAGAGGAGCCCACGCAGGAGCAGGGGGTCTGGGGGGAGCTGCCGCCCGTGGGGGACCTGTGCTGGAGCAGTTTGCTCCTGGGGGATGGACCCCGTGGGACGGAGCCGTGTGGGAGCAGTTCCTGAAGAGCTGCAGCCCCCCGTGGGCAGCCCCCGCAGGCTCAGCTGGGGAAGGACGGCATCCCGTGGGAGGGACCCCACGGGGAGCAGGGGCAGAGAGGGACCCTGAAGGAGAAGCAGAGACAAAGTGTCAGGGACTGACCCCAGCCCCCATTCCCCGTTCCCCTGTGCTGCTCGGGGGGAGGAGATAGGAGAGGGTGGATGGGGGGAAGGTATTTTTTTGTTTGCTTTTAGTTCTCACTAGTCTGCTAGAGATCAGCTATGAATTACATTAATCTCATCATGCTAATTTTATTTTCCCCCCCTGTGATAACAATTGGTGAGTGGTGTCCCTGACCATATCTCTACCTTTGAGCCCTTTTCCATCATTTTCAACCCTTTTTACTTTAAGGAAGGGAAGTGAGAAGTGGAGTTCAGCTGCCTATCAGGATAAAACCACCACACCAATGCTTTTCATTGATCACCCGCTGAAACTACTACATTAGAAGATGCTGACATTAGCTTGCAGATTGGGCTATTAAGAAAGCAGAGACCTGACAATCAGTAGAGGTATTCAATTCATGTAATCATAGAATGGCTTGGGTTGGAGGGGAACTTAAAAATCATCTTACTCAATCCTCCCCCACCATAGGCAGGATGACACCCCCTGGATTAGGTTGGCCAAGGCCCCATGCAACCTGGCCTTGGACACCTCCAGGGATGTGGTAAAGTTCTTCTAGTTGTTCGTACTTCTTGCCTGATAAAGTGACTAGGAGTTTAAAACGCATTCAAGTGAACAAGTGGGACAGGTAGTAGAATCAGCACTACTATTAAGGATTTTGGGTACCTGCATCCCACATTCCCATTTCTGCATATGGATAAGCAGAAAAATACCAGCAAGACAACACTTTGACCACCTTAGCCTTATCTTGATCCAACACTCCCTGAGCACGGAGTAGCAGCAACCTAAGACAGTCATCAGAAAGACTAACTGCATCAGTACAGTTGACTCAAAAAAACCGATGAAGTGGCAGGGGAAATTATGGCCCACTTACCAAGCCTACATTTGTTATGTGAGAATGCTATTTACAACGTCACATGCTGGAACTTGTTCCCAAGCTAGCTAAACCTACATGCTTAATTGACTCAATAGACAATGCTATATTGTCAAGACTAATCTTTTCCTACAGGCTACAGTTTCTAAACCACAAATGCTTTTATCCATTTTTATTTTCTTAGCATTTCCCAAACCAGAAAACTTGAAAATAGACGCATACAAACTGTGCATTTCAGTAACTATTAAAATGCACTTATTAATATGAAAACTGACTCATCAGAAAGTTTAAGCATTTTTAAAGAACATGACAGTCAACAGGTTTTTTAGGTTTGTATTTCAGAAATCCAAGACCGAAGTGACTAGGCTAGCAAGAAAGCTTGAAACCAGACTCACGTCACCAATACACACCATGTGATGCATGGAGCAGCAGCTCTTGCATTGTAGTAGATTTTGACTGAGCCAATGTATGAAGTATTTGTTTTGAGTTACTGCCAAAGAGTAAGGTTCGGAGACGAAAGAAATCTAGATAGTTTAAAGTCTGAGAAACTGTCAATTTAGAACTAATTTAAACAAACATTTGCTTGGATGCTCCAGACTACTTTTTATTCATATTGGTGAAAAATGCTTCCAAGAAAAAGCATGTTTAGAAAAAAAGGGAGATCAGAAAATAAAACAAGGATATACACAGCAAACAAGTCTTATGAAGTGAAATAGTACTTGAGTTTTTCAGCTATCAAAATAACTGGTGAATTTTAGGAATTGAAGTGGTTCAATTACTATTTGTTTAAAACGGCAAACTGACTCAAGCTTTTCTATAAGCAGCTTTAGAAAGACAAAGTTCACTAACTTAGGAGCCACTAAACAATTTTGTTTAATATTTCTCCTACCTTCCCCAAAACTGATGAAAAGAAACAGCTCAGAGATCAACACTATTAAATCCCAAAAGCTGTCGATCAGCTTTGGGGTGGGGAGACAGGGAACATACTAAAAACATTTAAACTGTGCTTTCTCAAAATACTAACAGAACTGAAGGCATCATAATGCCATAAAACAACTGCAATTAGTTGATCAACTGATAGCTACGAATCACCTGGTCTAAAAGTACCTATAAACCACAGAACAAAATATACCCAACAGCCACCAAAAATAGGAAGACCAAAAGTCAAGACGAACAAAGACATCCACAAGCTTACGTATCTAAGTTTGACCATATAATAAATGGTCTTTTAATAAGTTTACTTTTAGTATTATTACATTTAATATCACAAAGACTGTCTTTGAACTTGTTTTTTTTGGTCATCAGTATCCCAACAAGATAGCACTCAACAACAAAACACTTTCCCTTTTAAATAGCAATGCCTCACTGTAGAGACTGCCTTCAAATTGATGTATTCAAGTATATGCAACAGTTCTTGGATTCATGACTGATATGGTTTAGCACGTTGCATCTAACACACTGCTGATAAAACCTGTGTCAGATAGTTTGCCAGCTCTTGTGCTTAATCAACTCAAGTTGAAAACAACCTTCTACAACAACAGAGGGTTAAATTAACAACCACTGTATCTTTCTTCTACTGCCTCTCTCCCCTCTAATTTTCCACATCAAGCTTCCATCAGATTTATACTGTAGGAGGATAAAACAGCTTTGCAAAAGCACATTACTCCCTTTAATAACATGCTGAAGAATATCTGGGTCCATTTGTTTCACTTTTTCCTGATCTTCACTAGATTATCCTTATTCAACTCAACTGCAAAAATTAAAGAAGTTTAATAGAAAACTATTAAATTAAATTATAAAAAATGGACTCAAAAAAGCTAAGCCATGTTGGAAAGATGTTCGTTCAGTTGCCACAGGGTCTAATGATACTCTGACAAGACGGCAATTATGCTTCTGTTACAAGAACCGATCTTGTTCTCCATGTCTTGCCAGGGTAATACTGCTTTTAATTAATGCTTTTGTTGTGAAGTGTACCCTCAGGCAGTAATAACTTTTATAATAATTTCAGTATGTAGCATGTATTTCCTCACACCATTTATTCAAAAATTCTCATCATTCAGCCTCATAGATAATGTTGAAGCCTTACTTCCCAGAACTCTTCAAAACATGGCTAAACTCTGTTGTGTCTACCAAGACACTGTCAAAACACGTCTTCCTATGACTGCTTTCCTCTGCTTCCTCAAGAAGGAAGGAACATTATGTGCCTATCAGGCTGGCACTACCACAAGAAAACCATATTTCCTTTTCAACTTCAGTCTCTTTTTCCCTTTCAAGAATCAGCACGTGCCTTCTTTTCAAATGGTTGATAAATGCTTTTAGTGTATTGTCCTTTTAATCAGAATTACAACCGTTGCTAAAGTGACATGAGGTGCTGATCTTCAGTTACGTTTACTGATCACTAAGCGCATTCTATACACCTACACAAGTGCACTTTTATTCTTACAACCCACCTCTCAAATTTGAATAGTCTCGCTAAATAAGTCAAAAACCAGAGCTTCAGCAAACAAACAGGCAATTACTGAAGCCACAGAAATCTAGACACATATTTATCCGAAGTCTGAGACAAGTAAAGTACTGTGTGGGAAATGTTATGAAATCCCCGTCAAGAAAACTAGGCCTCAAATTTAATCCACTGCCTTCTCTCTACCACAAACAGCTGTGAAGTAACGAACTCATTTTTCTTTTAAATAATATTACTTAATAAAACATGACTGTCTAATTAACTTCACAAGAAGGTGGGAAGTTTCAAACCAATTCTTATATACCAATTAAAATTAACTTCACAATGAGTTTGGATAGCTTGCATTGACTTTGAAAAGCACAGTCAATATGCAAGCTGTCGCCTTTTCAGATTGCAGGGACCCATTTTTGTCTGCCACATATGTTCTTTGATCATATTCTAGATAAGAAATTAAAATCTTAAATCTCATACTGGAGTATTCAAGCTTTTCTAAATTAAAGTGGTATCTTTATTTTAGTAGATTCAATTCTCCGAAGTGTTCAAGCACTAAAACCTATGCTAAGTTTATACCTTTCTCAGAGAGGAGTTAACGTTACACATTTTTTCTATTTCTTTTCCATTACTTTTGCATTCCGCCAATAACACGAATCCAGTATTCTGCTTGATCTCTCAAAAGACAAATTCACTTCAGAATCCTAACTCCATTTCATACGGAAACAATCCTCAATTTCTTCTGCATGGTTCTTGCATCACTTCAGTGAAGACAAACATTTAAATAGGACGTGATTTGGCACAAATACATTCACATATCAGAGAAATTCATGAATGACAGTATATGGCCTATATCAAGAAGGCCAGACTAGGTGACAGCCATCTCTACTGCTTCCAAATTAAATTCTCTTCCTTTTGCTGGAAGGTGTATCAGCCTAAAAGGCCTTGAATTTCAAGGTCAGGTTGGACTTGTTCACAGTCTAAATCTGATGTAGCAGTAAAAACAACAGCAGGTTGAATTCCAAGTTATGTTAATGTGTATTTGCAAAGCAATCAGTGCAAAAGTTCGAAGGCTCGCAACACCACAGAAAATTAAGTTAGTCTACTTAAACAGCCTAAACAGACATAAGACCACTCACACACACACAATTCTGTTGTTTGTGTGTACATATTTTTAGAATCAAACCTACCACAACTTTGATCTTTTTCAATCTTAACTGCCAGTTTCTTCTGCACCCTTGAGATACTTGTGCAGCAAATAACTACTGATGGACTAAATAACAGATCAAAGCCAAACCAAAAAATAAAGATCTTAAGTTCCCAGGCTTTCCTTACAAGAATCAGCGAATTACCAAAATCAACAGAAATCCACTGCTAACTTCTGAACCGCATGGTATCAACATTGATTAAATAAATTACCCTTTTGACCCTTCCCTTTTTCTTTAAAGGAAAGCCTGACTTGGTTACCCAGTTCTTAATGTTTCTTGGTATGAAGTAAAATGTAACCTTGGAATGAAAATGGATTCTCCAAACAGAAGCAGATTGAATAACAAGTGTTAAAGTATTAGACTTCTGGTAATTGATTTTAATAGTGTTAACACCAAATCACTCACTAAAGAAGGAAGTATTCAGTCACATAAAAATCAACCTGTACATTAGCTTCAGTTAATTTCAAAATCAAAAGGGATGTGTCTTGATACAGGCATTATTTAAAAAGGAAATTAAAGCCATTAATTTTTACAGACTACAGGGTGACGTTATAACCAATGGTGTAGCTAGTGCTTATAAAATGAAGAAATAGGTCACAACCTAGGGTATAAAAATACAAATAACTCACAACCAAGATCTCACAATCAAGATTCTCTCTCTCTCTCTTTTTTTTTTTTTTAAATGATTTTGGTCATACTGGCTAAGCTGCATAAAAAGTTACCCCATAAAGACAATGAAAGACAGACAACCCTACCTCACAAAATAACTTCAAGTACAAAAAAAATCTAGAATCAGAACTACAGCCTTTAGATCTCAGACGCATCTGAGAACTCCTGCTTTGGAAGAACAGAAATGTCACGCTATATATGAAGTCCTTACCTGGATTTACATAACACACTGAAATATAAGGCTGTTAGACCTTTTCACTCCATGGGTGTGCCAATCACTGCAATTCTAACATTGAGAATTTTAGTGACATTTATTTCTTAAAACACATTTGCGTGTTGTAATTCCAACTTCTGAATAAAATTAAATAGTTTACCTTCTCCTTTATGTATCTGCTGTCAACCTTTCATTCTCCCAGAGTTGAATACATCTTTCTGTAATGAACACACGCACTGAAACTATTTGCTCTATCATCATGTAGTAGAAAAGTTAATTAAAACATTCAAAGTTTACTTTAGTTTTACACAGCACAGCAGTTAAGCCAAGCAGGTCAACTGGAAGAACAAGTCATAAATCAAGAAGGAGCTGTGTATAGCAAAAACAGCTTCAGTTTTTATTCTGGTTTTTGAGATTAACCACAACTACAGCAACTATTTACACAAGGAACAGAGAAAAGACTAAAAAAGCACTGAAGTTTTTACAGTTCATAAAATATCAAGGTGTATTCACACTTCTAAACATCTAGTAGAATATCGGATGACAGACAAAGGTACAGGCTTGATTTTTTTTGTTATCATCAATTCCCCCAAGAATAAACCGTGACCAAATCCTATATTAGCAGACCTGCACCTACACATCCCTTCTTTTCTTGCTTCCCCACATCAACTCCTGTTGGTCAGATACTCAGTGTTTTTTATCATCCTGCTTGATAGGCCTATGGCAAACAAACCACCTGTATTTTCATAGCAAAATACATCATATAAGAGAAGCTCATCCCTCAGGCTGCTAAATCAAGCCCAGCTCCACTGCAGGAAATAGTAGTGTGCAAGTTACGCTGCTGAGAAGAGTAATACACCATCATGCTGTATAGGCATCAGTATATACACCATCATTACTACTTACAACTAAGTTAAATCATTCCCTTTTCTATTGCTTTTGTGGAAAAACTTTGTTTTGTATACAAGGGAGAGAAATGAAGAACTGCCAGTTCTGCATTATTTCTCAGTTCCCTTCTACTGCAGTTTCCCTGTAAGCCCTCCCCATGTTACCTGCACTACGAGTTTGGACCTTGCTCCACACTGCAGTTCTGCTGGTAGCTGTGCTTCAGGGACTTGCAAGCTCATCAATAAATAACTGTACCTACACCACAACTTTGAACAAAATTATGCTATTGCCCTTTTCTTACTAAAACTTGATGTTTATTAATTGTTCCACTGACGCACACTTCTACATCTGAGATTTTTGCTTACATGAGTGTACTGATAAAACTTCTGAGGACAGACAGTACCAATTCTACCTGGACCAACAGTGGTCAGTTACAACAGAGCTACTACTGAAGAGTTGTGCATTTTTTTTTTGCATAAGTACACTAGCTTCTGTGTTAAATATCCCACTTAAAAATAGAGCAACTAGATTATTTTCCAATAGAAAAATAATACTTAGATCTCAAATACTTCTATTTTATAAAAGCTTATTTTCCTCCATTTTATTGAGAGTATGCTTTGGTTATTACTGGAAATAGCTTTGCAGGAGTATTAAGTCACTCAGAAGTCATTCATTAGTTAAGCTGTATGTTTTTCCTGTCATAAATTTGAATACGAGGTGCACAAGATCTGTAGTGTTCACAAACTGAAATTAGTTTTCTGATGCCTTATTAAAAGTTGTTATACTAACGTATTTATTTCATTCAGATTTTAAATCCCATTAAAACACAGGACAGACCAAAATCCTGTTCAGTATTCAAAGGCTAAAATATACAGATATAATTCTATATAAAATATAGCTTGGATTTTTAATCAGTCCATCTTCCTCCCAGTGCTCTTTACAAAAAAGACACTATTTCAGGCCTTCCAGTTTAGCTGGAGTGGTTTTTATTTTTTATTTTTTTTTAACTCTGATAAATTACAAGGAAAAAGATTCTATACAAAGGCAACAAAATTGAGTTTCTAACAGATGTTAGCTACCTTAGCGCAATACATCATACTCAATACCCCAGGTAGCTGCTTAAAATAAATACAACACATAAAAACATAAATAAAAAACCCACACAACTTGCTGACTTCAGTTAAACTTCATTCAAACATCATTTGTAACCACAGCAAAGCTAAGGTTATGAATATTGTTAGGATTGTTTAAAAACAACCTTGGACATTCGAGTATCAGTTACAGAATGTATACTGGACTACAGCTAAGAATTGTTATATACACATTTTTAAACATGCCTGTCCCACATAACTATGATCTATACTGGTGGGACTGGAATGGACTGGAATTACTGAACTTTGGTTCATTTTTTGTGCAACAGGAAGGTGGTAACTCCACACAGATGTCTGCAATAAAACTTCCCCAATTTCAGTTTACAAGTCAAACACCTATGTTTTTTTTGCTGTTGTTTTCTTTCTCCATACAGCTGCTTTAGAACTGCTTTTTCCCATTATTTTATTTGCTATTTTGAAGTTCATACGAAACTAAACATTAACACATGGCTGTATTTTAAAAAAAGACTTGTTACACCAACTCATCTGTGCTGTCACCCACGTACGTATGACGTAGTCCTAGTAGATGACTGACATTTACTGTTAGACACTGAAATAGAAAATTGTGGGCCATATTTCAAATTCCTCCATTCAATGAAATCTGCGCTTCTATGTGGAGCATGGAAATGTAAATTCCACAACAGAAAGAGGTGCAGATAACATACCTACAGGAGCTCACATACAAGGAGGTTTTTGTTGCTGTTGTTTCTTTTTTAAAATCAAATATCCCTAAATGTAATGTTACAACTGAAACTTGGTAGGCTTTCTTTCACTACAATTCTCACAAAGATTAACTATATCAGCTCCCTGAATTTAGATTAAGAGTAGCTGGTTGACCATCACCATCACTGATGGGCTGTGCATAGAGGTTTAACTGGGAAACCCAAAAGAACTGCTTTTCTGGAGGTTCATAACAGAATTGGATTCAAGGAAGACAAAGTATAAATGTTATGCCTATTGCTTGCTTACTCTTGAAATGACTGTGTTTAAAAGTCACAACGAATTTGTTTGCAACTAGCAACAGAAGAATATTGCTTAGAAACTAGAGTCAAGAATTAAAAGGAGACATTTAAATAAAGCTTGTTTTTTAAATATTTATATAGTTTCTCCTGTAAGTGTAGTTTTATCATTCAACACAGCCATTATACAGTTGTTAAAAATATCATTTTAGTAGAGTAAAAACAGACTCCTATGAAATCTCAGATATATTTATTGCAGACAATACAAATGCATCAAAGCCTGTCTGAAGCTGCCAAAGATAGAGCAATAAAACATCCCTCTATTTCTCCATAGGAAATGTTAATTTGATGTAATGTTATAGAGAGTAGTATTGATAGTAATTTTAAAAAAGAAAAAAAAAAAAACCTCCTCAGAACATCAAAAACACATTTACTGTGTCCCAAAGAGTAAAACAAAACTGCTTTATTGGCTCCAAAACTGCTTCTAATCTTCTATGATGATATTACTAAAAATGCAGGGGACACGAGAGGAGGAACAGGACCACATACAAAAAAAAACAAAAAACAAACACACAAAAACCTATCACACTCATTTACTACAATTCTGTTAAAAGTCACTAATACTATACAATTATTTTTAAAGTTCTAAGAAATAATTGGTTTATGTTATATTGAGTATTGAATTAAAAGTACTAAAATCCATCAGCAATACATTAGTTAAGACAAGTCACTACGCTGTAAAGTAAAACTGGATTTGTGTGTCAGACGGAGTGACTCCATGTGCACCTCTGCAGCAACAGCACTGCTTTAAGGGGCTTCGTTTAGTCTCATGCACAGCCCACCTCTACCACCTCCTCTAAGCAGCCTCACCATAAACTGGGTCAGAGAACCAATGAGTTGAAAAAAAATACCATACCAGAAAAAAAACTTTGCTGTGTGGCTCATGGCATATCTACACAAATAACTATACCAGCACTACAGCTGTGAAACTAAAGAAATGCTTTCTCAAAGTCTACAAAGGCGTTTTTTTTTTTTGTTTTTTTTTTTTTTTTTTCTTCTTCTTCTTTTTTTTTTTTTCTTCTTTTTTTTCCCTCAAACCCAATGTGAATATAAGAACACCTTTAACCATGTCATGCCCTGCTGTCTTCCCGTGAGTTCTACACCCATCTCAGGTACCTTGACAAGGTCTCCCAGTACTGACTCATAGAAAAATTAAGACCAACTGTAGCAGTAAGAACTACAAAGTAACTCCCAAAACAGACCAAGAACTAAGGCAAATATAATGTCCATCTCTGAGTGTAATTGTGGCCACCTCAATGGTAGCTGAACCCATATCTATCCTTGTATTCAGCTGTGAGGGTACACTTGCAAGACTTTTTTTCCCCCCAGTATGTATATATAATCAAACTACTTTAAAAATAAAGGACATACTTCCCCAGTGCATTTATATTTTAATCTGTTCTATCTAGTCCAGAAACCCGTAATTACAGAACACCAAGAGAACAAACACAGAGGATGATTTCACAGGCAAGCAGCAATTTCTTCTACTTTGAATACAATTCCCTGCTATTATGATTTAACACGCAGTGCTGATCACTGAAGAAGCCACTTCGTGTGCTAGCTGAAATGTGATTGTGCTACATACCTAGTAACCTATCAGAGCTTCAAGCAAATTAAAAGGAATTGCATAAATACGATCACAATACTGAGCAATAATCTAGAAAACCAACATATCTCATTCAAGCACTCCGGGAAGGCAAGTCTCTGTATAAATAATTGAACTCTACATACAAAACTATAGAGTGAAACACAGTCATTTGGACAACTAATTCTGTGTAGGATGGGGAGTGGGATGTCACCACACATGGCCATCATATATACAAAACAGTGACAAAGTTCCTTAAGTAATCATGCTTTAAAAATAAAAATAAAAAATAAGGAAATCCTATCCAAAAGCATGACACTTCATTTGCTTGGTTTGAAGAGAAACTACACCCCATTTAAGTCATTAGGCCTGAGCTGTCCACCAGAATCTATGCTATAGGCTTTACTCTGCTCTATAGAGCCATTTTGTGAAGGAGCATATTAATAGGAGGAAGAAGGGTTGTGGGATCTCCACCCTTGGAAGTTCTCCAAACTTGGCTGAGCAGTCACACCTGGCCTGATCTAGTGTTAGCCTCGTTCTGCTCTGAGCAGAAGGTTGGATAGATGACCAACCTTCATTAAACAACTACATAGCAATTAAGACAAACATTTGCATTTGTGAACTTAGAAGGGAAAAAAAAATAATAAAAAAAAAACACAAACATGTCTAAATAATATGGCATATCCACAGCTCTTTGCATCTTCCAGTCTACCTAAGATTCCTAACAATCGTGAAGCTCCTGTGCCAATTCAATCAGCCTTGGAGAAGAAATTTTCATCTCACTTGAACTTGAATCTCACAAGGGTTTTGTTTGTTTGTTTGTTTGTTGGTGGTGTTTTAAAGGACCCAGATGATTACCCCTTATTATACAATTACTGATCACCACACATGGAAACAACAAACTCAGCTATCACAAGATAGTTACAACTGGTTGACAACCTTAAATAGTGCCAAATACTCTTATTTTGGTAACAAAACTGTCTTGACATAAAGTCACTATTCTTCAGTGTTGTGCAGTATGTATCTGGTGACTATAAACTAAGAAATAAGGCACAGTATTGACAAACTATTTTGTAACTAAACTCAAAAGTAAAATTTGAAATGATGATTCAAGGTCCAGGTTAACATTCTTTCAGCATTACTGGAATAGCATATATGAATAAATTACCTGTCTTCCAAATACCTTGGTACTGCTTACTTCAACAACACATACATTCAATTAAAAACCTACATGTATGTGTGCAGTATCATCTAAAAGATAGATATTTCATTCTGGAAATTAATCTCAGATTATTTTTAATAACATAAGCAACATACCATTTTATCACACCGCCATACTTTTGCTGGAGCAGCTCCCACACATTGGTAGGAGGTAAGACCTTTCCCTTTCAAAGCAAATGCATCAACATTAAGAGTCTGTATCCCAAAATTCACACATAAAACAACTTCTGCAGACAGCAATAATAGCAGGCATGAAGTTTCAGAAACTGATGACTAGAAGATCTGATTAGGAACAGCAAAGGTTTTTTTTGTTTGTTTCTTTTGTTAAAAAGGCAGATACAGAATAAGGACAGGTCCTGATACAACATGAGCGATTAATACTATTAAATAAGAATGAGGAAGTAGAAGTCAGCAGCTTTTGCAACAGAGATAGGTTGGTTAACCTCCACAGAGGCCTATGGACTACGATCTGTGCTGGAAAAAGGAGCACAGCAGCAGCACTAAGTTTCACAGAGATAGAATTTTACTTATGGTCATCTGCTGACTGCAAAAAAAAAATGAAAAAACATAAAAGGTCAAAGGACAATAAACAGCAGAAGAAATAAAATGAACATGGGATTATGTTTTGTTGTTGTTGTTAAGATGGAAGGTTCAGAACGATGGGTGCTGGACATCTTAAAAATAAGAAAAATTGGAAGAGGCTCACAGAAGGGCTACAGGCATCACTGAAGGGTAAAAAGCTTCTACCCCAGGAGACCCAGCGGATTAGGACTCCTCACGTTCAAAAAAAAAAAAAAAATCATCTTGAGCAGCATGGACAAGCATCAACTGTTCATTGTCACTTCCAAAATAAGAACTGGGCACCACTGATTGAAGCTGATGGGAGCCAAGTTTAAAACAGAAAAAGGCGTTTCTTCATGCAGTAGATAGATGACCAGAGTGAAATTTCTTGCCAAAGCACACAGCAGATGCTAAAAGCTTACATGGTCTCAAGGGGAGACAGCACAAGTCTTGGAGGACAGAGCTAGACAGAAACCATACCTGGCTCAGGATACTCCTGGAATGAAAGCAGCTGTAAGCCAGAGAGTACTCAGAGAGAGTATCACATATACTTGACTTCTTCTTAGTCCATCCTAGAAATTTAAATTTACTCATGACCACCACCAGCAACAAGATATTGTGTTGGACAGTATTTGGTCTGAAACAGCAGGGACACGTTTACAGAGATGCTGCTAGCAAATAAGAGCTTATGAGAGCAAAGCTGGCAGGGCTCAGTAGTTGCTAGGTTTTAAAAACTGAACTTCTAATCAAGAACAGTAGATAAAGACTTCAGGAGAACAGTGTAGCTACTTCTAACTGCCATCCTACTGCTAGTATTTTCATTTCTTATCTCTAAGTCAACCATACAACATCTGATTTATTTCCTTCGCATAATCATTATATTTATACCTTAGATGTATTACACAAGAGATACCTATATGAAACAACACTAAAAAATTGCCATCTGATTCCGCAGGTCAGCCTTTCTGTGTCTGCCAAAAGCCAAACATCGGATCTGTAGAATCCACTAGAGAGGTAACAGCTAATAGGTTCTCTGAAATGCTGGGCAGGAACACAAGCTAACCAGCCTAATAGCTTTGAAAAAATGTATTTTTTCTTTAACAGAAATATTGCCCATGATGCAAGTGATATGCTAACCTCAATGAAAAGCAACTGGTCCTACTGAAGTGAAGATTGCTTTATGAAGCACAACAATGGGACAGAACCAGTTGCTATAGCACTGCAGCCTGTGTATCTTCTTTTCATAAAATTTTTTGTTTGACTCATCAGTTTGATAAAGTAACTGCTTCCAAGAAGTCACATCTTATTTATTTTTCTGCAGCTTGAAAAATAGACAAAGATTTTAGTTGGAAGTCAAGAACCGAACCACATCCTGTACAACAAAGTAACACATGCATCTATTTCTTTTACACAATGTGCATCTTGCAGTTGGACTAAATCAAGACAAAGTACACGCATACCTACTCACATATAGTAGGTGGGACGGGGATATTTTAATCAACAGTGGGCAAGTAACTGAACAGCTACTATTCTAAGCTCTCGTAACTTCGTATCACAGCTGCAGGTAAGGGCAATACAGATCAAATACCTTAACCCGCAGAGATAAGTATACAATAGTTATTCCAGATACTTACGAATTAAAGGCATCATGTAAAAGCTAACTTATAATCTTGCAAATCTCTCTCATATAAACAGTTTTAAAAGTTAAAGAAAAAAATATATGCAGATCCTGGCAAAGCAACAAGCACCAGAATCTCCCATTTTTCAAATAAATTCCATACAAACGAACTTGTTCTGCAAGCACAAAAAAAAAGTGCTTAATGTCTTCCTGTGGGGAATAAAGACTTCTTCACATAAGCTTATTTACATTACATTTATCCATTCCAAAAGCCAACAATCTTCACTTTACTGCAACTCCCTCAACAACTGGATAAGTAAGCTATTACCTTGGTTTAGAAAGCATTTTAAATCCTCCCCCTTCAGTTTCACAGAGCAAGCATCTGAAGACATTCTGAAAGGGCAAAACTTGGCAGAGGGCAGAGGCTACGCTCCTCCTGCAAGAGGACTGCGGAGTGGAGGAATCAATTACAGTTCACACGCAACCTCCGAGTTGCTCACCATCACAGCATAAACAGGATTCAAATTGTAGCCCTGAGCAAAAGCCACACAAATAGCTGCGCCAGAAGAAAAAAGCTCCCCTCCTGCCCACCCCCATTCCAACGCAACCTTAAAACCAGAAGTTGGACAATGGGCACCACAACTTTTAAATTGAATTAAGAATCATTTTTCCTGGAGACATTACCATGCACAACTGACATTTAACTCATCAAGAAAACAATGAATTGTCCAAATTCCTCCACAAATCTCTGTAACACAAAGCTGATCGTGTTAGGACCCACCTAACTGTGAATAAAAAGTGGGCACAGATTTGAGTTGCAAATTTTTTTTTCAAGAATATAATTAAAACTTCCTTTGACCTTGTTAATAAGGATACTAAAAATGTTAATTCTTAACTAAATGGGTATGCTAAGGTTTGTTTCCCGTTTTTCTTCCTTATGCCTAGCCAATGACTAAATTATCAGGACATTGTGAAATACCAATAGATTTTTTCCAGTTATTAGTCATTATGGTAAAAAAAAAAGTGGCAAAAAACAAAACCCCACAGGCATACAGATTATTACAGTTCTCTTATCACTACAAATCTGAAAGTTCCTATCCTCTGTTACCTAGTAATTAATTGGTCCCAATATCATACTTCTGCTTTAGAACAGCTTCAGAGTATGATTCCTGTAAGAAGGAAAAACCTGAAAGACCAGCTATGAAAGAAAGGGAACACTTATTTCAGTCCAAATGTTAAACTGACTGGCTAGAAGAGTGTAAGTGTCACATAAAGATGGAAATTAAGTACGTGTGTATTTAGGGACAGAAGTAGGAAAATGAAACATGGATTTACACTGATGATTATGCGATTATGTCAACAGCAGCCTAAGAAAAAGCTCTCAAAACCTCCCCATTCACAAACCAGAACACAGGCAGTTTTAGCTTAGTCAGGCTCATGCCTACAGAGCACTGCAGCCAGGGAATGTGCCATCAGCTGCTCTCACTAAGACTGTCAGCGTTTAAAACTTTTTGCTGTTAAACAGGCATAATTCATCCTGACCTAACGGCAAGCAGAGACGTCAAGGCACAGCGATGCTCCAATTAATGCACACTATTTCTTTATTGCTAGAAACATGTTTTTGTTATGTATACAAAAATGGCCTATAAAGTCAGGCATAGAAGATGCTTCTAAGTCTACCAGCTAGGACGTGAAGATTCACGTTCAATACACAGCTACCATTGCACGTCTTTATTACTAAAGCATTTGTAAACTCAGGCTAGAGAACAAGAAGTCCACGCACCGTCCTTTGTAAACAAGGGAAACATATGCAATCCGTGCTGTACCACTCAGTCCCATTACATTTTGTTTCAAACAGCAAGATTTCCACTACAAAATTTTTAATGTTATTTATAGCCCTCACACTAAGAAAACTTTTCTTGGGACAGTGATTCTTTAATTTCACCTTTTCTTTGTAACAACGTTTTATACTTTAGTTTACACTTTTGTGAATATACCTCATTTCCTATACTGAATGTAAAGCTGTTCAGTCTGATAAAGATTTTTGCAATAATAAAGTATTAAAAAACACTGCTGAACTGTGTGTGTACCAGATATTTAAAGTCTTCCAACTATACCATCAACACAGTAAACATGGAAAGAAATTTCTTCTACTCCCTCTTCACATTCTAAAGAGACCATGTACATTTTAGACGAAAAGTCATTGCAGAGGATTTGCCAACCAAGGTTTTGAAAAAGGAACATGAAACTGGAAAGAATTTTTTGAGATCCTATGAGAAAATGTACCTAGAATTAAAGCTCACTTAGTGAGTTGTGTTTCTTTCCTTTCCTTTCCCCAAATAATTCCATTTTGCATATATAACCCGTGCTTGTTTGCTTTCAGATAACATACTACTACGTCACAGACGGCTAATTTTACAACATATCCAGAAAAGACAAAAAGTTTACTTAACATTTCGGTTACAACAGGTAATTAGAAAGGGAAAGGCATCCTTCAAGCAATAACTATTTGAATAAACTCATGTACTGCAGACAGACTACCAACAAAGCTCTCCATAAATCAGAACTCTTTGGAGATAAACTAGCAATAGTGAATGACCTTTACTTGACTTCCCTATAAAAAAGTTCAGCAGGAAAAAAAAAAAAAAAAACACAACTGGCTTCCCAACCTCAGTGTAATAATCAATAACTAAACTTACTGCTAACACCAATTAAAGTTAACAAACCGCATGCCAGAGTCTCAACAAAAGGGATCTGGTCTTTCACTATGACACAGCAAAGTCTCATTAGTGAAATTAAAGCAAAGTCCACGACTGTTTTCAGGACAGCTTTGTTTCCTTAGCAACTGCCATGACTGACACGCAGCACACTGGTAAAGGTCTTACTTTACAAGGCAGCTTTATATTACTAGTTTGACTTAACCAGCAATTTAGAAAACCTAGCTCTACTTGCCTGAAACACCGCCTGAAGTAACTTTGTTAAAACCAGATTAAACACCAGCTGAGCGAATCCCAGAAAAGAAACTCCAAGAAGCACTTCAGGAGGCCGTGAAATAGGGGCACAGACTGGTTATGCCTTCTGAAAAACCCTGTTTGCCAAAACTCCAGTGTTAATTAACAAACATATATATATATATATATATACACACATATATAATTATATATATCTGTATATATACACATATATATAAGGTACAGTGTTCATAAAAAATACAAACTTCCCCCATGCTCTAGATTCCTACTTAAACACATTGAAATATATATATTTTATCTGGTAAATTTCCAAATATCCCCTTACACAAAAATGAAGTTTAGCAAGCTGGTTGTGAGACTATGTCCTGCCATTACATGGCATTTATCTGCTAACATTCCAGCACAGCCTCCTCCCAAGAGCGTTTCACATTATGAAAACTCCTTGGACGTCAAGTTTCCTCTGCAGACAGTCCTGTCTTTCTTCCACGACGAGATGCTATCCTGTAGCATACAGCAGGCTGGGAGGCCTTTGAAAAGTGGTGGAGTTTCCCTGTCGCGTTTTGGAGACCTTCAAAAGCTGCCTGGACGTGGTCCTGGGCAGCCTGCTCTGGATGTCCCTGCTTGAGCAGGGCTTGGACCAGATGGACCCAGAGGTCCCTTCCCACCATTTTGCGATGCTGTGATCCCAGCCACATCCTAGGGACACCCGCCAGAGGACGGCTGCTACTCATAGAAGATTCACGTAAATTTCCCGCATTCAACCAAGGGAAAATTTCTCTAGGAATTACTGAAGAAATTGAGTCATTTAAATATTAGGGGGGTTACATAATCACGCACAGCTTATTTGGAAGGAAAAAAAAAAAAAAGAGGGAACAACTTTTATATAAAATAGCGGAAGACTGAGTTCTGTCATTAATGAATTTTACTGCGTACGTGTGTTTGGACTGTACAAACAAATGCAAATACACTGCAATTTCCAAAAACATTAGGAAACAAAACTGATAGAACTGAGCAGCTATCAGTTTCAAAAGGTTCAACTAAATTGAATTACATCATCTGAATTTGTTCCCAGCTGTGAAGATAAACACATGCAGTGGTCTGGCCACATATAAAAAGAGGAGAAACATCTCTGATTTGGCTCACATCTCTATAGCCATTTACCTCATTTTTGTTTTTTTTCCTTTCGTTGGCTGGCAGACGGACGATACGTCTAGTCTTAATCAAGAGTCTGACCGAAGTTGCTTGCAGTTAATACCAGAGTAGTTTTAACAGTTAATCTTGTATTTTAACCCTGAGTAAAACACCTTGGTCTTCTGGGAACCATCCAATAATTGCTGATGTCTGATATAGAAAAATGTTTCTTTGGGAGCAAACTAGGAACAAGTACTCTAATTTAATTTTCACATGACCCAGCTCAGGTCCAGTATTTCAGCATGCCCGGTGCCCAGTAACTAACAAGTTACTTTCTCTGAAAGTCTACTGTAAAGATGGGCAAACTGAGTGGAAAAACCCACTTTGCTTGCTCTGTGCTAGCTTTTAAAACTATGCAGTTGTTGTGCCCCAAGTGCAGAGGGAAATGGAGGCTTTGCGTATGAAATTTTAAACCTACTGATTTTCTTCATTTGCAGAAGAGGAGAGATAAGGAAACAAGAGATGAATCTTATAAAAAGGAGGTCTGAATTTTGCCACATATTACTCAGAGTTCAATTGCATTTACCCATTAGAAATAATTTTTTAAGAAGTGGTAGGGTAGTGTCTGTCTTGGATTTATGGGAGCTTTCAAATTAATATCATTTTATTTTACTGCTTTCTACTGAGTGAGAATTTCCATATTGCGGCTGATGAGTTACAGGTTACACTATGCTACAAACCAAATGACTACTAAAAAAACTCCTATAATTCTTTGTCATCTTCAACACTCAGGAGAAAGGGTAAAGGATAAGAGAGTCCAGAAGATACTCATCTTGATTTATAT
This sequence comes from Oxyura jamaicensis, assembly GCF_011077185.1. Lineage (NCBI taxonomy): Eukaryota > Metazoa > Chordata > Aves > Anseriformes > Anatidae > Oxyura > Oxyura jamaicensis. The sequence goes on from NC_048893.1 coordinate 190,544,121, forward strand.
CAAATTCTTGTTTGTCTTTAGAAGGGGTCAAGACCTGAGCAAACAGAAGTGGTTCCATAGTGGTGTAATTGCTCCCATGGAGCTTGATGCTACTACTTTTAAACAAATACAACCTGACAAAATCTTTAATAAGTGGAATAGAAGAAACATATTTATAAATATAGAATTCTGATTAACCCTTATAAATATAGAAATCTGATTAACCCTGTATCAGAAGCCTCTTATTACTGATCAGAGAGACTCTAAGATTTCTCATTACGAAAGACTGGTTAGTAAAGAATTTAGTTGCTACATTACAGCTTTTAGACCCCAGTAAGATAAACTCATCTCAAATTAGACATAAGAGATAGGTATGCATGTCTATAAAACAGTATTATATGTTCCAAGTATATAAACCAAAAGAATTCTCAACAGATAAATAAGTAATAATTCTGACCAACTCCATAACAGAAATTGAACGATTTAGCTTTTATGTTTGATACTTGAAACAACCACATTTTTCCACATTAACGTAAATTGTGTTAATACAATCTTAATTTCCTAAGTATGCCACTGCTTTCTCTCTCCAGTGCATGTATTCGGATCCAATTTAGATTTGTAAGAACTATATTCATCATCTTCTACAGTTGGCCCATGTTCCCCTACAGCACTAGCAGCTCTCAGTGGAGGTTTGATCCAATGCTTTTCAGAATTCATGGAAAAGTTCCAGTAGGCACTGAATCAGACACTATAAAGCACAAAGATCATTTTTAAGAGATATATTGAGAGGCAAAACCTGTGGGAGGAAGAAAGGTGCAGATCAACAGTCAATTAAAAAAAACATCCTCAAAGAATTTAATTATCTTAAAACTAACTACAGAATCTATATTTGTCCCCGGTTCCATTTTTTTCTGAGAATAATTAATATAAACACGCTTATAAATAAAAGGGAAATATGCTAATGAAAACCACAGGGTACATATTTTGTTTACCAAAAAAATCACATCAGCTTAATAAAACTGTTTTTGGAAGAGTCCTGTAAAATTATCTTGTATGGCAGTATATAGAATGCAAAGATATTATCAGTACCTCTGCAATTTTTCTTAAGCAAAACAAAATCAAACACGGGAAAAGCACCGTGTGCCATTTCTTTCACTGATGCCCACCCAGTGAGCTGGCTGCATGTTCTCTGAATTGAGAGAACTGGAGGTGTGCTTTCATCCTCCTTCCAGCTCAGGCTCAGTACTAAAACAAATAACACGGGCTTGCCCTTCTTCTTCCCTTTTAAAGATATGGAAATCTTTAGTACAAGTGCACGTTCAAAAATAGTTTTTCATTGTTCTTTCACAAAACAAACTTCAGGTTTCTTCAAGTAAGAGGCAGAAGGAAAGATATACACTCAAGTACTTGGTCTTCCAAGACCAAAAATCTTAAATTGCCAAAAAACATACAACAGTATGTTCTACTTCAAAAGCATTTTAACTAATATTTCTCTTCTCTAGCTACATCCTGAAACTGACAGCGCCCATTTTCCGCTGCACAAGTCTCATGGAATTTTTTTAGATCAACGATCTCATGAATACTTTCATAAAGGCAGAAATCACCAATATAAAAATGAAATGAGTTTGACATATTACAAATAGAATTCAGCAAACAGAAAAAACTTAAATTTCTTTTTAGCTAACTATGAAAAAGCAGTCAAGCCTGCCAAAAGCAGTGGTTGCAGTTTTGGTTTCCAACAGTACACCTCTTTTAATGCCAAACTTGCCTAAACTAAGGAACCACAAACAAAAGAGTTCCTATAACTTATGATTCCAAATACGCAATGCCCCAGTAAATTTAGGTATTCAACAAAATATACATCTGTGGCAGCAGTTTTTCCAACAAACACTTTCTGCCCTGGAAGGTTAGAAGGGTGGGGAGGAGAGGAGGAGGAAGGGAGCAGATGATATTGCTGAAGCAGTTGGTTCCAGACAGGGGCAAAAATAGCGATGTGAAAGAAATTTAAAACAGCATTGCTGGTTATTTTTCATGTATGACATAATACTCTTATACACACAGAGTCCCATGAGTGAAGGAAAAAAAAAAACAACATTGCTCCCTGTTATCTTAAAACCGTTCGGTATCTTAAAACCATTCAGTTTCACTCCATATAGCCATGGCTCTGTGTGGAGTAAGAAAGAGATGTGTAACAACGATCTATTTTTAAGGTTTCTGCCAGATGGGTAAACACCTCAAACACGCCCACAGATACTAATGAAAACCACCTTGGCCTCCTTCAGGAAGTCATTCAACACTTCACAGAAAAAATAGGAAGTTGTTGATAAACTGCTTGCAAGAACTACTTCCTGTAGGAAAAGTAATTACAAGACTTGTTTGCTGGACAATCAGTTAACTTTTCCCCACACTACAAAATGTGAAGTATTGCATGACCTTGGTAAGGATTAAAAGCCTAACACTGAGTTAAAATGGCACAAGAGTAATTCCAAAATTGAACGGAGCTCGTATGCATTTCTGCTTTGGGGAACTGCCGTCTGCTCCTCCCGTGGCATATTTTCTTTTGCCTAGAGAGTGATCCACTATCTTTCTCCATAGTTCACTGAAATGTCAACCAGCAGCTGGCTAACAGGAAGTGGTTAAAAAGCAATGCAGTTGACATCGCCACAGAAACCAAGCAAGTCTCTTTGACTGCATGCTTAAGAATGGGCTAAAGCCTACCGCACAACAATGCCGGGATGACTCAGCTATGACCACTTAGGAACCAGGCAAGTCTCGACTAATAAGTTCTATTTAAGTAGCAGTTTCAGTAAAAAATAGAATTAGTTTTACCAGCTGGATAGCAAGTGTGTTTGAACTCACTGGCCAAAGTCATCTGCATTTTCATTAACAGAAAATTACACTCGAGAGTCCTCCTCATAACAGCAAGATGAACGCTAATGAGTGGAAATCATACATTGGCCATTCATGCATAAAGGGGACTGTTTATCTAGATGACAGACTGATTTACCAGAATAATTCTGGATCACTCTACACTACCACTCTCACCCTCTTTCAATAGGCACTGATAGGTGTGTGGCATGTATCTGGCCCATATACACATAAACACACACATTTATTAAGCCAGACAGGTATTTCCCCCCATACTTACTGTTTTTTTTTTTTAATTTATCTCTTTGCACAAACCACTATCCATGCGGTGCTTTACCTTTTGATCAGTGGAAACGACTAAAATCCTTACAGTATTAAGTACGAAACTCACTTCTAAATTACTCAGTTCGCAATGTAGCGTATTATGATAACTATAACCATAAGGCTTACTGACATCTGGAAAAAATCTAATACTGTTACCTATTCTGCAAAGATCTTTCTAGAGCCTGATTACCAGACCGTTCATGGAGTGGCTACAGAACAAATGGAAACAAAGAGCAGTGCAGCCAATCCAACAAAAAAGCTGAATACTTGGAAGAGAGACCAAAAATCAGCATAGAAGGAACCACATTAAATTTATTTAGCATCAGGAATCTCAGTCCTCATGCTCTGAGCAAAAACGTGAGGTATAACTAGACAAGACATGATTTTAACAAGTTTGCACATATGAAATTGAACTTATCACTCAACAATGAAAAAAGCTGCTGAAATACAAACTTGCTACTTAAAATTAATTCTCAAAAATACTTTGGATTTCTTAAACATACAAAGAAAATATTTTGCTAGTACTTAAAAACATTGGGTGTTTTTTTTCTTACAAATCTTTATGAACTCCAACAAAGTTGGGGGATCTCACCTGTAGATAGTATTAAACAATCTTTAAAGAACCAGAAATGTATTTCAAAAGTGTGAACAGAGCCTTCAGAACTGTCCTCGTTGGCCTCTCCATACCATGGCATCACCCAAGGAAAGCCAAAAGAAAACAGCCCATTAAGCTGTTTAAAATCTCCCAAGGTCAGCATGTGACCCAGCAGAGAGAGGTTCAGAAAGTACAGCCTTTATTTTTATTCCTAACAACCTGGTTTGTTTCCACTCCTTTCCCCTTCAAGACACATCCTTCACAGCTAGCAGCTCTTTCAATCATTTACTTTGGATGTCTGCTCGAGAACAAACGATCTTGCACATGCAGATGAGTTTGCCAGACTTGTGTGTACTTTCCAGTCTCAGGCTCTTTATTGTTCTTGCTGAAACCTGACCCTTTGAAATGGATACCAGAACACCAAGAAAGGACAAGAAACTTGCAGAAAAAAAGGAAGAGATTTTTTTTTTTTGTGGTAATAATGAAGCTGCACAAAAGCTTTCCGAGATCAAAACTTTCACTCTGATTTCACCTGAATAAGCATAATTTAAAAAACAACTCTTTGTGTAAAGATATTTTGTATCTCTTAAGTTGGTCTACTTTCTGTAAAAAAGACAGCATTAACAAAAACATTTGTAACACTTAAAAAGCAAGTATATATTTTTCAGGTTTCCTAAGTCGCTCTTTAAGAGCTTTCACTAACACAGTCAAAACAAGAAAGTTTGCTTTTCATTTCAAAACTCAATCTGTGCTTTCCTCAAGGCCCAATGAGCTACCAATCTCAAATGGCATAAACTCACATTGTTCCAAGAAATTCTACTTGTGCCCACTGAAGTTCACACATTCTAGAATATGCTGATCTGTTAAACTGCACCAAAGAAAATACCACATCTTTGACGTCTTTAGGTAATGTTCATTTTTGTTTTCCTAACGCAAAATGATAGCTTTCAAAAGTAACATTCAGGCTTAAGTAATTTCAGACAACTTCTGTAACCTATTTTTGGTTTTAAAAAGTGACACTAATTTCTCTGTATGAAAGCACCAGCACTATAGGAACAAGGAAGTTTTAAGTTCTGTGATATCCATTCTTACTGCAAACAACGTAAATTAGTTTTAAAAACTATAAACTACTCAAATACTTCAATCAAATGGAGGTATTAATGACAACATTGTTTTTTAGCAAGAAAGGTAGGAATACAGATGTTTTACTTGGCAGAAACAAGTTTTACATAAATAACATACTGTGCTGCCCCTCCCCTCTCCCAGCCCTGAAAATGACACACAATGGGTTATTTAGAGCCTTCCAGTTAAATAAAAAGTTCAAAATATAGTCAAAATATTTGAGGGCCAATTATGCGTCATGGTGGGCATGCTTGCAGAAAGAAGGACAAGCTCCTGCTGTTTCAGAAATGGCAAAAAAGAAAACGCTCCCTGATGGACTAGCTGTCAGATGGCTGGCATATGTAACCCCTCCTCAGTTACAGAAAAGGTGATACTAATTTCACTGTGTGAAAAAGCCACAGCAGTAGGAACAAGAAACAATGTTAGAAGTTCTGCAATTTCCCTTTCACTGCAGGGAACGCAGATGAGTTAAGAGTTACAGACCCAAGTACTGCAATCAAACACATATTAACTTCCTCATGAGTAGAGTAGGCAGCAATGTTTTGACTCTCTACTTACACAATTGTACTTATTGACAAACCAAGAGGTCCTGATATAGTCTCACTATAAAAGTCTAAAGTTAATCTGTGTTTTAAATCTGTATCATAAAAATAAGGTAAAGTGTATTTTGACCTGAATGAGAACTCTGGCAAGATCCAGCAGATCCAAAGGTCACGTTGTTTAAAAATCACAACATGCTTTTCACTGAGTTTTTTAGTATACAGTATAATGGATGACATTCTTCAGCTCAGATTTAGATAGGATTCACAGAGCAACATACAGCTTTCAGAAACAGTAGTGCTGATGTGGGAGAAATTCCTCAGTGGCAGGATCTCCTCTCCTACTACACATAAGGAATGTGTTTTCAAAATAGGTATTTTAAATACAGTTAACTTTACTAAAATTCCAAGACCTTAAAAAAAGAAGATACAGCTAACTGGAAACAAGTTTTACTTACTTAAGAAAGTATCTCTGTCCAGATGGCGTCTTTGCCATCTCCCAACCTGGCGGCAAAGGTACATCATCAGGGATCTCAAAGGAAGACTGGCGGAGATGTTGAGAAGAGGGAGCTCCGGGTCCAGTCACTACTCCGGAGGGTGTAAGCGTCCCTGGAGAAACGGCTCCCAGCTGCAGCGATGCTGGCGAGGAATGAGCTCGGACATGCTGAGGGGTCAGGGCTCCTGCTGTCCCTGCATCAGTGCTGGCCTGTCAGGAGTGAACGTATTCGCCGTCAGATTTTTGTACTTTAGCAGAAATACATCTGTTAGAAGACATTTCACATTAAGTGAATCTTTCAGAAGAAATCCCAAAGTTAGTCATTTCCAATGCTCTGCTCATTTTGTGGTTGTTGCTATTCAATAGTCTTGAACTGGGTTAGTTAACTGGCAGAAGTCCTTGTAAAAGTCAGTATTAACTATAAATAACTCCTTTTAGTTTTATTTTGAAAACTAAAGTTCTTAATCCTTGGTGCAGGCTTAAGAAGAAACCACATCTGCAGTCAGCAGACCACACACAGCACGCTGCGTGGTTCGTCACTGGACTGCACCCACCCATCCCCATCGCACCCCCGTCCTGTCGGAGGAGTTAGTTTCCCACTCTCCTGTTGAAATGGGGGCGCAGGGTGCAAGGACACCCCGCACACACCCTCCGCACGGCTTTAAGGGATTGCACAAGGAGAAAGGCAACACAAGCAGGCCCACTGACTGCAGCGAGCTCCAAGAGAGGAAGACTCCTAAACTCGACAACAACAAAAAGCTACACAGGACTGAATGGAGAATTTCCTAACCTTTGCACAAACTGCACTTTAAGGGTATTGGGAGCTTACAAAGAGCCTGCCCAAGCTTTATCTAAAGCAAGCTTCCGTGCACAGTGTAACCGGTCAGTCAGAGGTGACTCACAAAACCATTCACGCGAGCTGCCAGTCTCTGAGGTGCCCACAGCTCCTCTGCCAGTAGTAAACACGCATCCACCATGAAAGATAAAAAAAACAGCTCTGAAAACTGGATTAAAACAGTAGCTATTTTATATATTGACCGATTAATTAGTTCTGTAGATAGACCAGAACAACATGGCCACCTACAATAAGATGCACGTATCAGCCCTTGCCACACCTCCCTACGCGAAGGATTGCACCATACACGAGGCCCCATTTACAACTCGTCCGGAGGCTTTCTGCTCCAGCTGTGCACGAGCACGCTCCAAGCTTCACACCGCGCACTGGAAGCGAACTGCCTTGCTTTGGGACATAAACACAGCACGCAAGTGGCGATTCAAGAGAATTTGGGGTGCTTTAGTTCTCGAGAGTTACAGAAATGTGAAGTCCTTTCAGCTGTGCCATAACAGTATATTTGAACAGGAGAGAAAAAGGGAAAACGAAAACGGTCTTTTAAAATAAGATGGCCAACAACTAAGTAACTGATTCTCTGGCTTCAGCTGAACTTCAGGTTTATGTTTCAGGAAATGCTGACAGAGATGAGGGACAACGGCCCAGCTGAGGAGCGGGCGTTACAGACGTGGGGTAACGTACCCGGGCGAGACAACACCAAGCTTGCAAGTACAAGCTGGGTGAACGTCCCGCAAGTTCAATGTGTTTCAAAGGCCGTTTCGCTGCAGTTACTGCACTGAACACGACACAGCAGCCGCTGAGCGTGGGCCAGTTCACGTCCGTGCACAAGCACACCGAGAGGAGCTCGCACAAGGGGAGAAAACTCGGCGCAGAAACTTTCCGATCCCGTCCCGAAGCCCGGCGATGTCAGCCTGCAACTCAGGAGCAAGGGAAAAAACTACAGAGGCAACTCAGCCCCACCCCTCTCTATTTTCTTTTCGGCCTCACAACAGAAAGGCCGGACTGATTTTTGAGTGTTTGGAAAATGAATCAACCCCTAGGCGAGCCGTAAAACCCCCACCAACCCCAAACCCGGGCACGATCATGGAGGGGCTGGCCGACCCCATGGAAGGGCAGCCTCCCTCCTGCCGCCCCCCCGGGGCCAAGAGGCGACCAGAAACCCCAATTACTTTCAGAAACCCCATTTATTTCCCGAAACCCCACTCATTTCCCAGCTGGGCCGCCGAGCCCGGCCCTCGGTGACCCCCTGGCGGTGGGCTCGGGCCGTGTCCCCCCCACATTTGGGGCGGCGCCGTGCCCCCGGCCCCGGCCTGCTCGCACCGGGGGAGGGAGGGCTCAGCCCTCAGCCTGCCCAGGCGGCGAAATGGTGGAAGCGCCGCTCCATCCATATTGTTTGGGAGAGACGGAGGGGGGGGGGGGGGGGGGGGGCGGAAAAAAAAAAGTTTGGCCCGGCCTCCCACAGACGGGGCCGAGCACGGCGGGGCCGGGACAAGTTTGGGGACCCCCTCCAGACCTCCCCCAGAAGGAGGAGGAGGAAGGGGGGAGGAAGGAAGGCAGCCAGCACCCCGGGGGCCCGCACCAGCCCCTTCCCCGCACCCCGGGGTGGGCAGCTCCGGGACCCCCCCGGGCCCCCCCTCACCTGCCGGGAGTGGGCTTTGGGCTCGGGCGGCTTGAAGAAGGAGTCGGGCAGCTTCCTCAGCCGCATGGGCAGCGTGTGCGGCACGTTGGCCCCCTTGGGGTTCATGACGGCGTTGAAGAGCGCCTCCAGGTCGGTCTCCGAGTCGCCCCGCACATGGACGATCTGGTGGCCCGCCGGCGGGGGACCCCCCCCGGGGGGCTGAGCCCCGCCGCCCGGGGTCCCTCCCGTCCCCGCCACCACCACGGCTCCGGGGGGCTGCGGAGGAGCCTGCTGCGAGGCGGGGGGCTGCGCTGCCGCCGGCGGCTGCTGCTGCTGGGGCTGCTGCGCTGGGGGCTGCCCGGGATCCATGGCTCCGGCGGGACCCCCCGGCGCTGCGCGGCGCGGGGCTTGGGCGGCTCACAGCCCGGCTCGGCGGCCCCGCATGCCCCGCGGCTCGGTCCTGCTGGCTCCGGGGGTTTCGTTAAGCCCTGAGCGGGGAAAGCGGGGAAAGCCGGGCGGCCCGACGGCTCTGCTCTGCCCCCCCGGCCCCAGCCCGGCCCAGCCCGGCCGGCGCCTCCGTCCCGGCGGCGGAAGCGAAGTGGCGGCGGACGCCAAACAAAAGTTCGCAGTTACGCCCGCCCGAAGCGCTTTCGGCGCCCGGCTCCGCCCCTCCTGAGCCCGCCCGCACCGAATCCCACACGGGCAGCGGCCCGCCTGCCTGCGCCCGCCCGCACCGCCGGACAACAGGAGGGGTTGGGGGGGGGTGACAAAAGGGGGTTCGCCGCCTGGACCCCCCCAGCCCGGACCCCTCCGCACCCCGCAATCTCTTTGTGCCCGGGCTCGCCCTGCCGGCCCGGCGCCCCTCTGTGTGAGCCCGCCTCCCCCCTTCCCCTGTCCCGCCCGCCCGCGCTCCCCAGCCGCGGGGCCGCGCCGCCAACCACAACTTTTACGCCCCCCCCAGCTCCTCTCCCAACTTCCAGGCGCCCGCGCTCCCCTCCCCCGCCGGTCGGGGGGGGAGCCCCCAACACCCCCCCAAAAAAATACACACACCCCCCCCCAACACCTCCACAGCCAGCAGGGGGCTGCTGCTGGGCTGGGGCCACGACCCCCAGCCCTCCCAGGCACCCCCAGCCCCCCACATCCCCCCCCCCCCGGGGCGAGGAAGAGGAGGAGGAGAACCGCCTTTAATTAATTTTTAATGAACCGTGCCGGCGCACAGCCCCCCACGCACCCCGATGTTAAGTTATGTTAGGCTATGCACAGCTCTCCCCCGGCCTCGCAGCAAGGTGTGGGGGTCCCGGCCCTACGAGCCCGGGGTGTCTTAGGGGCAGAGCGCGCTGCCCCCGTAGCAGTGGTACAGGGCGTGCACGTGGCGCCGGCAGGGGTCCACCGCCAAGTAGGAGAAGGTCTGCTCGTGGCCTCTGCCCGAGGGGTACCGCAGGCCGTCCTCGTCCTGCGAGGAAGTGAAAAGAAGTGTGTCAATGGCGACGTGGAGGCCGGGCAGGGAATTCCTGAAAGCCGGGTGAAAGGCAGCGGTTTGCCCCAACGACTGGCTTCATGGCAGAACTGGACAAACGCCGGTTTGTGTAAGGGTTTTGTCTCCGTTCGGATCCTGACGCTACCACAGGCACAGTGCTTTTATCCATCCCAATAACCTTGGGATATATGCGGTAGAAAATGCAAAGTTAGGCACGTGAGCATAGGATTACACAACACAAACCTAAAATACAAATGATTGAACATACAAGGATCCCAACACGTTTCATCAAAATACAAAATTATTTAGGGACTAAATAAGTAAAGCTGTTCTATCAATGAGTCCTTCTCAATTAACATTTGCTAATGCATCCATTCAGACTCAAATACTTAAGGAAAACCCTCACTGTAGCACTTACTAACAACTTGCTATTAACAACTTTGAACTGTTATCAAAAGCAATTTGTGCACCAGTCTGCAGAAAGCATCTGAAGAGAACCTAGACACCTAGCTACACAATTCTACTTCTGAAAAAAAAAAACACGTTCAGCTGGCACCAGACACTACAAGAACAGGGTTCTTCAATGTAATGTCCTTCTGTGCATGTGCAAAGCTTCAGCCTTGACAGGGCAGCACAACTCAACACCCGCTTCAAATCCAGGTACACAGGAACCAGAGGGAGGGATTTAAGGAGGTGTTTGTTTGGTGCATTCATTGTGGTAGCTGAACATTCAAAAAATCAATATGTAGCTGACACCTCCTCTCTTTGGCACACTATAGTGTCATCCCACTCCCCAGCACCTTTATACAACGCAACATTTGAAGAGATGTAGGTTCTGAGGGAATTTATATAATGCATATATTTTCCATTTTCTCCAGGAAAATTTTAAACTCCTCGACTAAAGACTATTCCATATTAGAGGCACATCTCTCACAGTCTTTTGTTGAAGCTGTCTTCCCTTGCATAAAATAATCCATCTTTTTCTGGACCAAGAAATCATGGAAACAGTAAGCTCTCCTAGTGGTTAAAGCAATCAGTCAACTTAAAGGAAGAGATCTGGGTTCCAATTTCTGCTCCAAAGTCCATCTATTAATTTTATCCAGTAGCTGTTACAGGCACCCCAGTTCCTCTCCTGTTTTTCCAAGAGATTGAACCCCCTACTATATATTTTGACATCTTCCTTTAAGGGATTATTCAAGACCATAAATTTTAAATTAAGATAAGCACCACCATAAAAGCATTGTTTAAGACAGGTAGAAATTTGATGCGTTTATTCACCGCATTTTCTGGTGGTAGTCAAATACCACAAGCTAAAAATAGCATTCTGTTTTTAAGGAACACAGCATACAAACTCTGTAGCTCCAATTTTAAGATACCTAACTCTCTACAGATGTTTTAAAGGGATCTGTGTGTACCAAATGCTGGGTTCTCAACAACAGTAAGGAGGGCAAGCTTTACGATTTTACAGTACTCAGCATCACAATGCCTTGGAGTTTGATCCAAAAGTAACTTAAGTTCATGCACAAAACAGAAAGAAAGCAAGAGACCAACGTCAAGATGTGATTGCGGGTTAAATTAAACTTATTTTCTATTGCTATTGAAGATCCCACTTCTGCAGTCATGAGTCGATCTATGTCAGCTCAGTTTTTGACTGTTTAAAGACAAGTTTGTACATCAACTCAAGAACAAAAATAACTTCTTGATGATAAGGCATTTCAAGAAACTCCAGAGTATAGCAAAACTGGTACGAGGAAAAAAAAAATCTAATCAAGTTAAAAGGGTCCTTAAATTTATTTTAGTTAGTAAAGAGGCCATTAAAACAACAACAAAACTAAAGGATTTGATCATAAAGACACTGGGATTTATGTGGAGTTACTCTGTTCCTTATAGCAATCGGGTACAGTAGGAACCATACCAATTCTATCTGCAGTTTGGACTTCGGTTCAGACATGTAGTGGGTGAAATGATTTGATGTACTGACACAGAGTGGGGTCAATTTACTTTTTCTTTGTAGGAATGCAGATAATCTGCAGATGATTGAAAAAGAACACATGCGTAGCATAATACAGAAATAATGATACTGCTTAACATCTCTCAGAACAGCATCCTTTAATCAACAGGTTTTTAAGAGGAATTTTGGAGTAAGTTATTTATTACAATAATTCCTAACATTGCTATAGTTAGGTTTCACATAAAAAAGATTCCAAAATAGCAATTACCATCCAAATACTTCAGCTATAACAAAGTTTCACTAGCCCCAAGATTTAATATTATTTCTCTTGTGATAGCCAGATCTACAAAGTTCTGATGCTAAACAGATCTGTAGATATTTATAACTACACCCTAATACCTTTAAATATCAGGATTGAGAGATCTGACTACTTCAGGATTAAATTTGTTCCAAACTGCTTTTTAACCATACCCCTTTCAGAGATTTCACCAGTTTCCATCACTGATTTTGATATGATCACACCACAGAGTTCCAGCTCTATCAACACAGACTTGCTAAAAAGGAGGCACCACTCACAATTTTCATACAATACCAATGACAGTTTACTTTCTGATCACCTGATTTTAATAATGTTCTTTTTTCTAGATACTGTTTACAAAATGAGGGCTCAGTAGCCAAAACTTTAAATAGATGGCATTACATAAAATTAATTCCTGATTCCATTTGTACTTGTGCAAATATACAAGTATTTATTTATCCATTTATTAATTCAGCTTGCAAAAATGTGGGTTCTTCTAACTTCTCAGCTGCAGTTCAAGTCACCTTTACCAAAACAGCTTTCCTTTATGTCAGGCTACGAGGGTATGTCCATTTCTTTCAGATACAAACCCAGAAAATATGGCTTATAAATTGTCACCTCATTACACAATACTCTACAGTTATTTACTAAATGAACCCAGAAACTACATCTACTGCAGAATTGTGTTTGTCTCCTTAAGAAAAAGTTTTCATCAAAAGCACAAGACATTTGTGTTCTATTAAGTACCCTTCCTGTAATTTCCAAGTAGAGTTTTGTTTCACAGAATCATCAAACAATCCAGACCCATTTAAGACTTTATTCTGAGGTAAGTTTCTTCAAGATTTCTTTAGTGGAAACCAGAATTTTAGAACTCTCCTTCACCTCACAATTTTTCAGAATATGCAGTAAAGCCAAACTTTCCCCCAATGCTATAGAAAAGATTACATATTCTGTATTTACACTGGATTTTCTTTTGTCCATCCATTTCTCTGTTTTCAAAAAAAAAGTTGCTGAAGGTTTCCTTTCCTTTCCTTTCCTTTCCTTTCCTTTCCTTTCCTTTCCTTTCCTTTCCTTTCCTTTCCTTTCCTTTCCTTTCCTTTCCTTTCCTTTCCTTCCCTTCCCTTTCCTTTCCTTTCCTTTCTTTTCTTTCCCTTTTTTTTTTTTTTTTTTTTTTTTGTTAATACTGATGATATTTGATGTATGGCAGCTATGGGAACTCTTAAATATCTAAACATCTACCTAAACATAGGAACAGTCTGCAATGTTCATACCCATATGTTTGATTCAGAGATGGGGAGAAAAACCTTAAAAACAGTAAAATATCACATTATCAGTTGCATTTCTTGTTTTACTTTATTGAAGTCTGCAGCCCAGGAGAGAGGTGAACTGTGATACATAAGTACTTATTTTTAGAAAAAAATTTAGAAGCCTTCTATGAATTACACATACTACTTAAAAGATGATGACCCACAGATGAACAACTGGGGTATTGGCAACCTAAAGGGAAGTTTGCGCAGTCTGAAATGACATCAGCTATTTCTTTTGGATGTAGGTACATTATCTGCTTACATATTCTGGTTACTCAAGAAGGCTTTGGAGTAGTAACAATTAAACGCCAGGTATGCTGAATCTAGTAAACATGCAGCCAGTTCTCAAACTTATCTTGATGGTAAATGCATGATTTTGCAAGAGAAACAGAAAGGAATGAGACTTGACAAGGGAGGGGAAAAGGTTAGCAGTCATCTCACCATTCTCACCCTTTCATATACTCAATTTTCTTGCAGTCTTTACAGTAACAGATGCAATACAAGCTACTCAGAAAGCTCTAGCAACATCTCAAAGAACAGAAATATACAAAGTCGAATGGATTCTTAATCCTTAATTCTATCTTAAGTAGATATAAAAATAGAATTATTCAGACCTAAATATATATATATATATTTAATAAAGTAGTTTCTGGATAACTATTATGACTTCAAGTGTTATTCAATAAACCTATTTTTAGTGAACTACCCAAATAAAACTTTAGCTGGTGATAATTGATGAAGAGTTACTCAAGAGTGCAAGCAGGATGAGATCAGGGACAGAGTTCATGAATAAACAATGGCAACAACTATGGAAAAATAACCCTTGAAAATGGAGTATTATATTTTCATTGTGTAAATGTCAATTCAATATTTTCATGCTATGCATGTTACTTCCAGTAAAATCCTGTACTATAAAATTGTTAATACTTACATATGCAGACACTCTGAAGACAGTTGAAGTAATGCTTATTTCTTTTGTTTCAGGATTCTTTTGAACACTGAAAACCAGGGGAATAATACATACTTAGTATTTACAGTATTATTAGAATCCTTCATTCAATATGTATATTTATTAAATATATTTAAATACATTTTGACATATTCATTGTTGGTTTTGCTCAAATTTGATCAAGGTTATATTAATAGTTAAAATTCAACTCATGTTACATTGACCATGAAAAGCTACACTGTTAGATAACATGGATATTATGACAACTGAAAGCTATTGAATGAAAATGCATCTAGTCATCTGAATTGGTCTTACTGTTTTCAGCCACTAAATCTCAGCAATATTACCCAGGCCTAGAGTATAAAGTATCCAGTATGAAGTTTGCATTTTGATAGCTATGAAAAATGACTCACCTAAACATTTTTTTTAAAATCCTTTCATATATTCTGCAAGAAAAAGAAGCTGCAAAGTGACTCAGTCTTAATTCAGACTACAAGGGGTAGCAGTGGTATTTTTAAAGAAATGCAAACTTCAGCTCATTTTTAATCAATATGTAATTATGTTTTAAATTCATTTTACCTCTTTTAGAATGTTGTATGCATGGACAGCTATGCAACTCAGGATGGTATTATTTCTGAATTTTTCAGTTTCTAGACGTGTTTGTTGTGGGCTGCCAGTTCTGTCACTATTACTGATCACACTAAGATACTATTGCAGAGTGGCCAGCTATCTCAACATATTTTTAAATGAGTTATTTTCCTCAGGTCTGCTTTAAGTGATGCTTATATTTCTTCCTGAGTTAGATGGTGTAACTTGTATTAATTTATCTAATTGCACAGGTTCTTATTTAAGATAACTCAGCATGGATTAATTGAACTTTCTAGGTAGGTCCCATACTTACAGAGTTCCAAAAAGTACATAGCTCAGGACCTGCCTCGTCACAGGCAGGTTCAGTTCCCTAGAAAGGTCCCCAAAATAGCCAAATTTCTATCTGGCGTGTGTTAAACACAGTCTAGTTGTACACTGCACCAACTCCAAGCTATGAGAGCAGTTCCCTATTATCATTGCTTTCACAAAGCTTCTTTTTATAAGGACAAACAAAACCCACACCAACCTGCATCATTCTTGTTGATTCAACCTCTTTAACCAGTTAAAAAAAAAAAAGACTTTAACTGATTTCATCTGCAGAGTAACAACAGTCGTGTATGAATTGAGCCTGTACTGTAAAGCTGATCTTTCCTGTGGTGAGTCAGTAACGAGGCTTTCTCAGAATTTTTTGCTGTAACTCACATGTTGGTAGACTCAGCAGTGGATTAAGACGGCATTGCTGAAACTGGTACTGGCCCCAGTTGTCTGCCTTACCACCCCTCATGAGATTAGTGCCTTCCCAGCAGGGACAGCTCAACTGGTTCATGACTCAGCTTCTGAACCACTGCAGTTTACAGACCAGCATATTAAGATAAACTAAAATGGATGTCAGTTTATGCTAACGTACAGGGCTGTAAACTACAGCAGTTCAGGAACTGTTTAACCATGTCTGCTAGAAGAGTGACAACTTTGAGAACAAGGTATAGAGCAGTAGTGGGGTCAACACTTTCTACCACACATCACCACCCTGAAAAGCTGCAGTTGTGTTTAAGTTACTCTGGCTCCACATTTTTCCATCTGAGAACAATAGCTTTCAATCTCTGGTTTCTACATTTTTATATCATATACATATATGTATCTAGGATCCCAAAGCAAGGAGTGACAGAAAATAAATCTTCATATTTATTCCACTGCACTGAGAAATTTTCCTCTTGTGGTTAGCTTCCTGTAAGTCATTTTTTCAGACTGAATGTTTATTTCTAGTACTTTGGTTAATTTTAAGGCAAAATAACATATCTGCCAAAATCAGATGAGATACTCCTCTTGCTGGCATGAAAGAAACCAGAATGTTGTCTTTGACAAATTTGTTATATGTTTTTTTAAAGGTTTTAGAAAAATACGGCCTTGTCTTCTTGAAGATAATATTTTTCCATAAAAATATTTTCATAATACCCACTTTTTTCTTCCAAATTGTTAAGCCCTACACTACTCATTGAATATGGAAGTTTCTTCATCATTTCACTGTGCATCTATCCTCAGTTTATGAAGAAAAATCTTTCTCATCATGTCTCAATTCACTTTGAGTTGAAGTTATATCCTATCCTTACTGGCAATATTTTACTAGGCTTTCCAAACATTAAAAGAACAACCCAGTGCTTTCACATAAATTCATTTATTTTCAGGGAAAGGACTTGGAGAAGACACAGACAGAAGGAGAAGAGAACAATAATAACAAGACACTACAGCAGCTGCCACCAGTGAGAGACACTGTCAGAAAAATCACAGAATCATAGAATATTCCGAGTTGGAAGGGACCCATACGGATCATCAAGTCCAACTCCTTGCACCTCACAGGTCTACCCAAAAATTTAGACCATGTGACTTAGTGCACAGTCCAAACGTTTCTTAAATTCAGACAGGCTCATCAGGAGTTTAGTAGAGAAAATAAGATTTATCAACTTAGAAGATCACAAAGATTTGAAAATTATATCTTAACCAACGCGCTTTTGTCATATAAATGTGTTCTTTAACTAAAAATACTACAATTTTTTTAGGTTACACAGGACATAACTAAAATTCTGGATGGACTCCATTGGTCACAGGTTAATTACTACTGGGTTAGTATCAACAAGTTGTTCATAAATTCATTATGAAGCAATTATTACCCCTTTTCCAAAGTAGACCACCTCTGACATTTCATAGTTTGATTTGGAATTCTTTAGCTGTGCTTGTTAAATAGCTGGAGCAGTTAATTGCAAAAGATTGTTACACTCTCTCATAAAACTGTATAAATGGAAATGGTTTAGTAGAACGAAATATCAAACCTTTTGACACTACTTTGAACTTTAGTGCCTGGGAGTTGGAACTCAGGAATGGCAAGAAGTAACTGTAAGAAAAGAAGTGGGAAAACCTCGTAATAGGTCTGCTGCTCTGGGCATTGGAGGCACTTTTGTGGAACTATTCACATGAAGGCTCTTTCCCTTAAGAAAAACTTTTGGACCAAATAAACACCAGTGGGTTTAGTCTGAAAGCACACCATGATTGGCCTAAGTTCACCTGTGGGGACTAATTTTTCAATGCACATCAACTAAGAGCTAATAATACTGTCATTTTTGTTTTCTACCAAGCCTTCTGAGCTGTCAAGACAAAAATAAAAATAAAACAGTACAATTTATGGAACTTTCCAATACTGTAAGTTTTCATCACTTTACGAGTTTTTATCACTTTACAAAGAGTACAGTGTATCTAATGAGATTGCAATCCAAGATGAGAAGAAACCAGACACAGTATAACTGTCTAGAAAAGAATAATTTAAAAATAGTTGGGTTTCGACAGGAATTTTGAGGCGAACCCGTTGGTAAAACAATTTTAGAGACCAATACTGTCATGAGCTTTTGTTTACAGAAAAATAAGAGGCCATAAGAAAGTACTTTCATTGCTTTACTGTCTAGTATACATTGTGCAAAAATGAAGTAAGTGACACAGTACAGAGCACAGACTGGAAATTAGAAATCAAACAAGTCAAGACTGGCATGAGGGTTCCTCTTCAGAGCTTCATTGCTTCCCCTTTCAATGTTTTTTTCTCTCTTAATAAGGTGGTAACAAAAACAAAAAACAAACCAAAACAAAACCACATCATCATCATTTTGGATAAACCGGGGACAGGAAGAACAGAGAGAAAGCAGGAGACAAGCGTGACTGTGAATGGGGAGAGAAAGTCTGAAATGTGGAGATGGAAAGCTTTTCCGAGTGGATTGACAAATAAGTTAAAATGAAAGGAGCAAGATAAAAGATACAGTTACACTGTGACTTGTTTTTTCAAGTACTAGTCAGTGCAAACACCAGCTTCACTGGCAGCGAGACATCTACAGACATTAGTCACAGGACTGGAGAGACACAGGATTGATAAGTATCAAAGAACAGTGATGTCACATGAACAGGTGCGTTTTAAAATTGTGGAGGATAGACAGGTAGCTGACAACTGAAAAACAAAAAAACAAAACTAGCACACGAGAAAAGTCACAGAAATATGTAATGGAACAACAGGGAATGGGGTGAGGATATAGGAAAAGCAAACAATGAAAGCAGGACGAAATTTTGGGGAAGACTTTGGAAGGTGCCTTTGTGTTTTTGTTTGTTTTTAATAACAAGAATTACTTAACATCCTTATCAGAGTTTACCATAGGAAAAGTAAGAAGGGGGAAAGGTTTAAGAAGACATGAAAGCAAGGATGAGGAATGGCTCAGAGCAAAACTTTAACCTGTTTAGGGGAAACAAACAAACAAACAAAAAACCTGATCAGCAAAAGGAAGCAAGAAAGTGAAGGAACTGATTAGAACACAAGAGCAGCGAACTAAGGCCAAGGATTAGCATAAGGAACAGCCCGTTTCAAGTGCAACTATTTAAAAGTAAAGGGAAGGCAGAGCTGAAGTACTGATAGATCCTTTTCATTATGTATTTCTGAAGGACCCACTAGATTTCTCTCTACGTGAAAATATCAAAAATGAAGCTCACACTAGTAAGAAAGCTTTTGTGACTAATCACAAGGTTTGAATTAATAAATGCAGCAACACAATTTAGTTATTTCTAAAAAATCTTCTTGGAACATTTATAACAGTTTCTTTGTTTCAGTGGTTCCTTTAGAAGTTATCAGCTGTTCTACCACTACTTTAATTGTTTATTTATGTAACTTTTAATTTTATAAATGATTCCCTGGAAACAGCATATGACAAAATCAACACAGACCCTGAAAAGTACTGACTATTAGAAAATCTGGGGGCTGCTTAGCAGTTATTAAGGTTTTGTAAACTTCTTTGGTTAAGTATTACAAAAAAAAAATGCCAAGAAAGAAGCCAACTATTTTGTTTTACATATTCCGTTTGGATGCAGCAAGCTACACACAAGTGCTACAGAAGTAAAGAAATATTTAGGTGAGGCACTGAATCTAATCCTTTCACCCTATCTTTGGTCATGCAGATTTTACTCTTAAGTTTAACCAATGGCATTTTAAGAACAGTCTCAACGATGAAGATAATTTACACGATTTTTTTTTCTAGCGTGCTTGTGTATAATCTTAAAATAGGAGATGAAGTAACAGTTGGTAATCCCACCATTCCAAAGACAGCCAATTAGAAAAAAATAAAAAAATAAAAAAAAAATCCTACTCTAAACAAATTGAAGTTTTTGTTTTGTTTGCTCCAGTTCGCTGCATTACTTAGCAGAAGAACTCTAATAACATGGATACTATCTCACATTTCAGAGATCTGCAATTGTTTTCTGTTGTTCAGATTCACACTGCCCTTTGTACTATCCCACCAATACTGTGGTGGTAAAGTAGAGAGTATGAATACAATATAGAATTTTAGTAACATGGCTGATGAGCTGCATATTCCCATTAGTTCAGCTAGGAATTCATAAGTGACAATGACATTCCATTTCCCGCTAACAAGGAAGTAAGGAATTTTGTCAGTCAGTGAAGTCATCATATGGGTATAAAAAACCAGGGAGAAACTTGATACTTTTTCTTCTGAATTCTCATCTTTAATCAGTCTCCTCTAACCTCAAGCAAAAAATACATTAATGCCAAACAATTCCATATACCAGACCTGGCAAAAAAATGTGTGTTAGCTCACTGTCATGCTGACAGCCAGATTCTACCACAGCTGTATGCTGCAAGAAGTGTATCTGTGGAGCAAAGAATGCCAAAATCCAACTGAATTTTTAAAAATAATAATAATCAGATGGAACAAAGCATAAACAGAACTAAAAAATTCAACTGATGTTATTCAGTTTTTAAATCCTAAAAAAAACCAGCTTGAAAGTAGTCCAAGACTATCCATCCAAGACTAACTGTTGATATTTTATCAATGACAGTGGAAACACAATCCAGTTCCAGTGGCATGCGATGTTTTCATTAGAGGACTACAGAAACAAAAATCTTTAAAATGGGAGTGAACTACAAAACATCAATGTCCATTCCTGTGGTACAATAAAAAGGTTTTATGTAGGACAGCTGCCATTAAAACTGCCTATATTTTGCCACTGAACTACTACCATCATTGCAGGGTATTTTAATAGCTGAATATAAATCAGCTTGCAGATTTATTAAATAACAGACCTATTTTTGAAGCAGTAACGCACAGTAAATTTACACTAATTCACACAAAGTATTTGTGCCCAGCACATACATACATAACTGTATAGAAAAGAAAACACTTGCCTCACCAGGTCTTTATATAAAGCTTTGGTAGTTTCTAAGTATGGGCCAAGCATGTCTTCAAACTGGCAAAGAGCTCCTCCAATACAAAGATGCTTAAAAAGACAGAACAGAAATTCTTTGCGGTCTGATTGACTGAATAAGTCATAATGGTCTGAATCTTCCAGAAGCAAGACCTTATGGAACAAGAGAATAATAAAAAGAATAATAAAGAAATTAAATAGACAAAAATTTCTTATTTGTGATTGAGCATACAAACAACTACTTTGCTGTATATCACACAGTTATGTTCATTATGTTTTATATGAAGGAGGGATGGAAATAATTAGTACTTTTCTCTAAATCCTTCTTCCAATGATGCAATTAGGTTTAAAATACTGTCAATACAACTGTCATATTTGTGCCCACAAAACATAAGAGAGTTTTTTTCAAGAGTCTTGTGATTCATTCCTTAATTGCTCATCAACCTAATGAAACAATCAATAACCTGAAAATAGTCTAGCTCTATCTGGTATGTTGATTACTACCAATTAGTTTGTCTTTGGTAACTTTGACCACATTTGCTTTTTGCCTCTAAGCTTTTACAGTTATCTCACATTCCTAAAGGAATCCCAGAGGAGATCACTCAAATTCACACCATTCTTTACTGCAGTTTAGTGAGCGTTTATCTGTACCACGGATAAGCTAGGCATGCTATTCAGCTGCTTCCATATGTCCCACCTGCCTTTTGCTGCAATATTATGTGGACACAGGGTTCTTGCTAGATTAGCCCCGACACTGCTGTAAGGGTGGCCAGGAACTGAAATTCAGCCTGACAACAAAATGTAGGTACCAACCTAGACGCAGGCAAACAGGTCTAAGCTAGACTTGAACTTACTGCTCCATGGCCCTCTTTATAGCTTCATTACACATCTGAGTAACAAGGGATCAGGACAGCAGCTGTTGTTGGTGACCACATACATATCCCAATCCCTCCTTGGCTGAACCAGGAGAAGGCACGGCAGGTCGAAATGAAACATGAAGTTTTACAGCTGAGGGCCACCCTCTGCCACCTGCTGACACCAGGACACTGGACAACTTGCTGCCCCCTACAGTCTACAATTCTAGGGTGCTAACTAATTTAATTTGAAGCTTCTGAGTTCAGTTGTGGAAGATTTGACTCTTAGTTCTTCTGCCATCTTAAGTCTTGTAAGTAGGAATCATGTTCATTACAAACCAACATGAGTCCTTCACCCTGTAAAAGCAGTCACGCATTTCTTCCAAGGGAAGGAAAATGAAGAGAGACTGAAACTCCAATGACTCATTTTAAATGTTGCCTCTAACTTTATTACATCAAATATACTTAATTTTCAGAAAACATTTCACAGAGATCCAACTTATAAGTAAATAGATAGCATTTTGAACTGCTAGGCTACAAACCACATCTGAAATTCAAACATGAGCCTGAGTTCTCTGCTTTTCCCAGAACTTTACAAGACAGACCAGTATTTCAGGCCACATCCTGTAACCAGTGTCACTGGTTCAAATACATCGTCTTCAAAGGATTTGCCAAGTGCAAATGAGTGCAACTCTATAATTATTAAGTACTTACGTTGATTATATATACAAGGAAGAACAAAATCCAGTTCTCCCACACTATGCTTTGCTAATGCTAAACAAACATAAGTAATAAAAATTTGTTTTAGCTTATGAAGTCAAAAGAAACACTTAAAATGAAGACATGTTGATTAAGAAGGTGACACTCTTAAGAGAGATTCTTTTTCAGAATCATCTGCTTTCTAACACCTCCACTGGAATGTGACAAACAGAATTTTCACCTTGCAGGCCTGTTTAAGGGTTATATTTAGTCCTTTTCCAATGTTACAGCACAAAATCATTTTTCTTTTCTTAAGTTTCCTCTCCTTTATTTCAGCTCAAAATATCTGAAGCTACATTTCTTTAAATACCTTCACATATGATATGGTCAGCATTCCTGGTGAGGAATGCTTCAGGATGAAACTACTGAGTGCATTCAAATTCATAAGTTACCTGGATGGTTGGGTGAACCTGCAGCTCTGGGTATCATAAGACCCTTCCATTGGCACCTCATTTTTCTAGGAAAAAGTGTAGCTGGATTTCATGACACATCCCCAAGCAGTGACTGCTTGTCAAAGTGGTGCGGAGAAGAAGGTTTTACCTTTTTCTCCTACTTAAAAAGATAAGAGGGCCCAACTGGAAAATAGCCATTGTCTTGATACTCCGGCACTGCAGTGCTTTAATCATTTCTATCACATGGCTATTGATTCCCATTTTTATCTTCAAAGGTACTGTCAGAAAAAAAATACTGGAAAAATACCGAAAAACGTGTCGTTTGGAACATAACGGTGTACAAGAAATTAGAAATAATTATTCATTGCTATACTGACCTTCCTTAATTCATCAGATATAAGAATATCATCATAATATTCATCATAACATTTCACAATGTGTCCAGTTTCTCTAACAAGTCCTTCGGTGTAGAGCCGATCAAAAAATGACATGGAAATCTGTGTACAGGGCACTACTACAGCTTCAATTTTTGTCACTTTGGAACCTGGAATATAAAGGAAAGAGTCACATCAAGCCTGTTGTGATAAATACAACAAAAGAATTTCCATGTAGTAATTGTTTCACAATCATTCATAATTTGCTATGGTGTGGAAATAATTAACTTCTCTAAATGGCTGTGTGGCATATTCTTAAAAAAAAATAATACAGACCACATAAGTATGACTCAGTCATGCAGTCCCTCAAAAAACAAAGAAAGCTGAGAAACAAGGGTAAAGAAAACATTAAATTCAGCCAAACACTAACACTACATTAAGGCTCGTGTGTTTACTCCCCCTGTTGGCAATAGTATCAATCGAAACAAAAAAGAGAGAAAAGACAGGATCACAACTCCACATCACATTAGATCACACCTTAGAAAATCATATTCCACAACTTAAGCCTTAAAGAATCTGAGAACAAAATTCCACATTTAAAATGGAAAAGTCGCTAGATGCTAACAACAGCCAGCAAAGCAAAACAAAACAAAATCCCACAACCCCAACACATTTTTCATTTATCTGAACTTTTCACAAAGTTACTTTGTAGCTACCTCTTGTAAACTTTACTAGTCAGCTATTTCAGAAGATGAAAAAATACTGTCAGCATTTCCTGCATGAATAAGGAATATTCTTTCTGCAACTAATAAGTACAGGTATATTTTCCTATTTTTTTTTTTTTTTTTTCTGTTTTCTGTGCTTGTGAGTCATCTGAGACTGGATCTTCTTGCTCATAGACATTTAGTGCCTTCTGAGATGCTCCACAGTACTTTGTTTAACAAGGTATCAGTCCATAAGGACACATATCTTCTTTATATACAGTGTTACAGCTACAGATCTGTATGCATGGTGTTGGTAACTTGAGACATCTTAAATAGCATTGCACTCATATGTTTAAGAAGCACTGGACACAGTCCAGTTCCATCTGCTCTCTACAGGCCAAGGGTTCAGCGAGACACAGGGCTTTGAGCAACCTGATGAAGTGGGAGGTGTCCCTGCCCATGGCAGGGGGTTGAAACTAGATGATCTTTAAGGTCCCTTCCAACCCAAACCATTCTATGGATCTGTGAAGATGTGCTCTGGTCATCTCGAGTCCCCCCAAACATCCTTCAAAGTGCTTCTGAAAAGGAGAGGAAGAGAGCACGACAGAGGATGAGCATGAGGAAAAACACGAGGGAGAACACACTGGCAATGTTTCTCAGCAGAGATAATATTCACAAAATTCCAGCTGTCTAAGAGCTTACTCTCATCCTTTCTCATTGTGGACTCCCTCAATGGTAGACCAGTCAAAGTCATACTATCAAAAGACTGATAATTATACAACTAATTTAAGTCAGCTGACAAACTGATCTAAAGGATCACTAGGAGTAATATTTTTGAAGTTTCCAAATTTCACTCTAGACAACAGTATTTCAGAAACAGAAACATGTCAAAAAAGAGCTACATGAACTGTAGTGCTTCCAAAAGCATATATGACACTCCATTCTTTTCCTAATCTCTGCAAGCATAGCATAACCTAACATTGTTCTTCCCTCACACTTCCTAAAGTCTCAGATATTATCCCTAGAGATTATTTATTCACAGGTTAAACCCTAACAGCAGACTTTTGATACATAAATCCAGGTAAACTGCACAAATATCTGATCAACACTAAGAAAAACAAGTGGAAGGAAGTTATAAATAGATGTCTGGAAAATGTGTCTATTAAGCTAAAAGCACTGGGATGAAATTGTACATTTTTTATTGGGCCAATGAGATGTAAAGAAAACCAATTATGTGGAAAAGCTTGACATTTAATTGCTTGGCTTCATATCTACAGCTATGGTTATGACAAAGGGTAACTTCTGTTAAAGTAAAAGTTTTAGGATATTCATTCTCTCTGCTGTCCACACAGGGATTATCAAAAAAATCATTAAATTATGTAACCAAAATCACAAATCAGAGAAAAAAAAAAAAAAAAAAGTGACTTAAAGCCTCTTAACCTAAGCAGGGAGGGGAAGGAGACCTTTATTTAGTTAGCTATTACTTCCTTCCAACCCCTCATCCTTGGACTCTTCTAACTTTTAGTTCTTTGGATTCCCTTCACTGGGATTTTTATTTTTATTTTGAGATATAATAAGAGATAAATTGGCCTCTAACATATAAATTATTTTGTAAGAATTGATTAATCAAAAACTGATTCAAGATTAATAAAAATCAGATGTTAAATGACTTGGAGAAAAAAAAAAAAAAAAAAAAAAAAAAGACATCTTACATTTTTCCAGTTATCCAGCTCAAAGCATAAGAAAGTGACCTATTTATAGGCCTTCAGTTTGTTAGGATTTTACTGGGGGAGAAGGAAAGAAATGGAATGGAGACACACTTCTGCTCTGAAAAAAGATGTCCTGAAAACTTCCATTGGAAGAAAAAATAAAGTCAAGAGCTTTGTGTCCTGTTCAGTACTTCAGAAAACTAAACTGTAAGTGGAAAAGTTTGAATACACTGGAAGGTCCTATTCTCCATTTGAGAGGTAAGGCTTGAAACAGGAGATTCAGAATTTCCTGGAAAAGAGTAACCAGTTTTCATAACACTGTAAAAGTGAGCAATAAAATAGGAAGAAGAAATGTCCCAACAACTCTGCAAGTGGAAAACAAAGAGCTGAGAAGTACTGAAACAAAACTTCATTTTGGAACATCTACGAAGTGCTGCCAATATACTTGTAAATGAACATGTTGCTCATCTAGTATGGGGGAGATAAACCCCAGAATAGATATATTTAGAATCCCTCCAACGTTTAAAAAAGACTTGTTCCTCAAGGAAACCTCTTTCAACTTGCTATTTACAAAACAGTTTACACAGAACTAGTACTAAATTAGTACCAAACTAAAATTAGTACTAAACTTGCAGTACAGTAATAAAAAGTTGGTACTTCAGAAGTAAAATTTGTAAGTTCAAATGACATCTACAATTTCTGCAAATGAAAACCTGTAACAGCAGTCTAAAAAAATGATCATTTAAGATTTCCTCACAGATTTTTAAAACCAATTCCAAAACCAGAAATCATTTAAGCTTCAGGTACGTATGGCAACTCAGAGTCTTTCTTAGACAAATACTGATTTTTTACTTACAGAAAAAAGAACGTATCCCTATCCTTTGAAGATAACTTTTCAAGCGTTAATTGAGTTTAAGCAGATACAGTCCTGCCTCCTTAAGACTGCTGACAGGTGCAAGGCCAGTAAAGTGTCAAAAGAAAAACTACCGTTTAGTTTTCATTGCTGCTATTTAAAAATACAAGAGTCAATACATAAGTTGGAATGCATCAAATGTATTCCTTGTGCTGCTTCTATTTTAGAAATATGAAAGTAAGAGATGAAGGGAGCTTAAACGTGACAAAACTGTCAGGTACTCTCCTAGGAAGCCAGGAAGAGGGGGAAAAATCCATCGCTACTGCAATAAGTAAAAACGTGTGGCGTAAGAAAAGGTATTGAAGCATGTCTAATCAAAAGAACCAGAAGAGGGAACATCCTTATGTACGGTTTACCTAAAATGTTGTATTTCAAGTAACGTTAAAGCTGGAGTACTTAAGACAATGAATTATTGTGGGATTCTACTGGGAATTCCAGCGTGTGGGGGAGCTGGGAAGAGGGAGACATTTTGCACTCCTTGATGCTGACCGGGGATATTACATCTGATAAAATTAAGATGAGGATTAAAAGCAGCAAAGAGAAGCAAAAACTGAGATTAAACAACAAAATAAAAGCAATAAAGCCATAAAAGCAATAAAAGGTAGAAAGACAGATTTTACAGAAAGGAGATAGACAACTAATAGAGAAGGGGTACAGATAAATATGAAAGTGAAACCATAACCACTGAATTCAAAAGGAAAATAAACTCTTAGTAACAAGATAAAAGGGGACTGCAACAAGAAAAAAGAAAAGAAAAGAAAAGAAAAGAAAAGAAAAGAAAAGAAAAGAAAA
>NC_048893.1:190571327-190597736 GCF_011077185.1 Oxyura jamaicensis
AAGAAAAGAAAAGAAAAGAAAAGAAAAGAAAAGAAAAGAAAAGAAAAACACCCTAAAATATTATATTGAAGTTTTAAATAAAGCTGACAGGGTCTACAAATACTTTCTGTCCAAGTATTGGACAGAAAGGGGGAAGGGGGAGGTTTTAAGAACCTATCTAAACTCCACTTTATATTTTGGATCATACCCTAAAAAAAATTACTTACATTTTGGTTTGCTAAATAAATGCAGTATTAGAATCAATGAAGATTACATAATTTTCTTCAGATTTTATAAAAAACAAAACAATCCCACCACCAGTAGTTTCATTCAAGAACAGAAACTTGTTTTTAAAAGTTACTCCACAGTGACAAGTAACTTGCATATCTGGATTAATATTTTAAAGTGTCTGAAGAAGAAAATACTAGATGATTTTTTACCTCCTCCCACTCAAAGCTAATTCTTATTTTCAAAAAATGCACATGAAGACTAACTATAGAAAAATGTGCCAACATTCCTCACCAAAAATAGGCAAAGAATGGGAAGATGAAATTTTAAGAGCAAATGGGGTATACCAGCTGTTCAGGATTTAAAAAGGGAACCTTTCCAGTCCTCAAAACAAAATGCATTACTTCTGTGCTGAGGAAGATTGAGCAGAATCAGGAGTTAAGCTGGGATCCTTGGCAAGTGACCCTCTGCTCTTAACATGAGGTATGTAACCTACTGACCTTCGCTACAGGGACTGACAATTCATAGGCTAGACAGATAGCCTTAAAAGATTCTTGCCCAAAGCAGGAAGAGGTTCAACCAGGCTTTGAAATATATTTATCTTCTTTTTGCCAGAGTGAAAAAGAGGCTCCTGGAGGGGGATTTAATATTTTTTTTTTTTTTTTTTTTTTTTTGCACGTTACATAATTCAATTGTTTTAACAGTGGGGTAGTTTGAAAAATGGATTCTGCTGACAAACAGGTGTCAATGTCTAGTGTCACTGTATATAGTGTGGAAAACCTATGCCAATTCCAGGGAGATTAAGTGGAAAAGCTAGAAAATTCCCAAAGCGCCATTAAATATTTACACATACTATATTACTTGCAGACAAAACAAAAGAACTGAGGACTTCCCATAATACCCTTTTTAAATATTCCTATTAAGGAGAATCACTTTGGAGATAACAGAGCTCAGTTTACTTACAAAATCCTACTACATTATCACATGCAGTCTCCATAACATTTTACATCTCATTTACATAATACAAAAATGCAGTTTCAAACTGTTGCCATAAAATCCTGTGCTATTGGTCTTTCCTTGTCAGCACCTCACCTACATCTTCAGACATAATCAAGTATTAAAAGTGTATAATGGTAGGGCAAAAAAAAAGTAGAAGTCTATCTTATACCATGATGGCAACTACAGCAACCTATCACGTGGCTCTCTCTTTACACCCAGATAACTTTTAATGTATGGATACAGCACACCCCTGAGCTTGTGTAAATACATCAACTAATTTTCTGTTTCCTCAACTTTAATTTGTAACAGAGCAATAACCTCAATCTGTCCTCAATTAGGTAGCTACATACGTAGAAAAGTGTCTTTCTCCAAATATTGTATAAGAGTAAGGTATAGTAATAATTCAGCTTATTCAACTGAATAAATGGTTATGTCTGGATAATGATGAGGTTAACTGGATGTCACATGTTTAAAATCACATTTAGTAGCTTGGTTTATGAATCAATGTGGGGCTCAGGGAAAAAAAAATGTAAAATTTGACAATTTAGTTAAAAAACAAGTTAAAATATTTCCTATTATTTAGTAAAATAAATCATTCTTTAAAATATTTCAACCAGATGAAGGTACAATATATGAATTGTCATTATTACAAAATAGTAAATTAGAAGAAAACAGTTACAAAACAAAACTTTTTCTTTAAGATTAATTCATTCTAAATTTACCCAATGTAGTCCACTGTCCTGAAGGTGAGAGCAACTTTAAACTGGAGTTCACATTTGGATCATTAAAAAACGCCTAATATTCAAATAAAAGAACAAGAGTTAATTAGATTAAACATAATATCATCGTATACAGTGCCTTAGATATTTTCAAAATAAATTCTAAGGATCCAATTAGGAAATGCATACTGTATGATCTTTCACTTTGGATACCAAATTTCATACCACCAAATGCATGCTTTTGTAACTTTGTGCTGCCATTATCTGGAAGATTCAATATTTTCATAGACACCTATATACACAGTATGAAGTTCTTGCAGTTAAGAACTTACAGTCCAAGAACAGACAAAAAGGATTAATGAAATCATTGGAGGAGCAGAAGGAAAATGAGATGAAACAATTCTACCTCTGCATGGAATGTTGTTGAGATCAAAAATGAAGTGCTAAAATTTACATTGTGTAAACAAAGTTGAAGTTATGACAAGTGTAGATAGGTAGAAATTACTAAATTGATACACAAGAAATCCATAAGTTATTGAAGGAATGGAAGAAATGTCCTACAGTAAGATTTGCAGTATTCGATCTTATTAATTTATCAAAAAAAAAAGTGTATAGTGACGTTGATAGTTGACAAGTTTAAATTATAGATGAGTTAATAAAGAAACCCCCCCTGATGTATACGCATACCACCAGAGTGAATAATCTCTGAACACGCTGCTAAGGAAAATGATGGATTTTTCAATCTCTACATCACCAAATCTCATTATCACCTCTCTGGGACACAGATAGATCAGACTGTGTAAAGTAATGCTCGCTTCATTCTCCATTAATTCACAGCTACTTAGAGTCCATCACTTCTTAGTGATACTTGTACATTTTTAATTCAAAAGAGACAAACATTGAAAAACTAAACGCGTAATTTACAAAGTAAAACTTTTTTTTACAACTTCAGTAATTTGAGATGTTTTTCAGTGGGAGATGAAATATTAGTGTATTTTTGTGTGAATTCCTTTAAAATACCAAGAGGCTCAATTCTGCATCCAGGATAACAATATAAAATAAACCTACAACAAATAAAAAGAGTTTTTTGTTGTTGTTGTTTTAAACAACAGAGTTGAAGACTATGCTGTTTTCAAAACCAGAGATGATCACTTTTTTCCACCTGCAAACAGATGAACAGATTTGACTTTGCAGACAATATAAGTCAAGGACACAAAATCAGCATGGGATCAGCAATGGTATCCAGTAAATTTTAAAATGATGCACTTTCAGATACGTGGTGCATATGCATGCCTAATTATACTGTATATTTACTGTGAGAAAGCAGTAATAGCTCAAAGCTAACACTACGAATGGCATGTATAAAGTCTATTACTAGGTGGATTTCCCAACATTAAGTGTTGTGGCCAAAACCAGAAACCATTCCCATTCTCAGGCTTGAATGATTAAATTGTTTTATCTTAAAACAAGAGTATGGACTGAAATACTTTTAGTGGGCAATACAGTTAACCCACAAAACAGAGAAAACCCTATGAAAATAAGACTGAGCATCATACCTAGATCACCTACTTTCAAAATGAGCAAGTAACATGTTAACACTGCTCCAGTGTTTTCCATCATGTAGGTTTCCAATATATATAATTTCACAGTGAAAAAAAAAAATCAAATACAAAGGACTTAAAACTACCAAAACAAATTCATCCTTTTGATAGGGCTTAAACTGCTGGTCAAAACTGAACGCTTGTGCCGTGATCCTGCCGTGCATGGACCTGAAACGGAGAAATGAGAAGCAATATTCTGCATACACACTACGTACTTACTCACTGTGCACATTTGCCTAGACACACTACATGAGGTCCCACTCAGACCGGTGACTACACTGTTATTTTTTCTCTTTTATCCACACACACACACACACACACACACACAGAGCGCTCCGTGGAGGGCTGGGGAAACAGCTGTGGAGCTGCAGGAGACGGGGGCTGACGCTGGAAGACAAGGATCAACACCTTTCACCTCAGAACAAGTGTTTGGTACCGCCGTAAAATACTGAGGAGACTTCCAAGTATATAATAAAATACTGGGGGGGGGGAGGGGGAGGCGGGAAGGAACGGACAGGCGACACGACCCGGACCCGCCGCCGGTTCATATCGAGAGCTCTGCTCCCTCCTTCCCCCCCAGCCTCCCCGGTGGGCAGCGGGCTTCCCCACGCCCACCACTTAAGCAGCCGGTCCCGAATGTCCCTGTCCTGCAGGCAGGGGAAGGCTTTCTGAGGCAGCAGGCGGAAGGCAAAGCCCGCCGCGCCCCGCCGCTCCCCGGCCGCCATCTTACAGCGCCGCCGCCTCGGCGGTTGCCTCGGTAACGGCGCGGCGCGGGCGGTGCGGCTCCGGCTCTCTCCCGCCGCGGGGCTCGGCCCCGCTCGCAAAGGTTCCGCCGCCTCCTCCTGCCCCGTCAGGGCCCCAACTTCTGACAGGATTTCTTTGGTTCTCATAAAGCGAATCCCCTCATTAAACATCAAACCGTTCCCCCCTTCCCTCTGCTCTTATCCATGCGCCGGGAAAACTCAGGCTTGCCGAAGGAGAGCCTGTGCAAGCTCACAGGCAAAGCCGGGAGTGGGACCACTGCTGTTGGCTGAGCCAACGCCACCCGGTCATGCCAAAAGTGAATTACGAAACGCCCAAAGTTATGAATTATGAAGCTGTAATGAATCAGGGTTTCTTCTTACTTCCCAAAGTGTTGAGCCATGGGGAAATCTTGAGGTTCTGCTTCCAGGCTTTTCCCAGTGGAAAATCTGAGGAGAGTATGTTGTCACTTAAGGAAGTTATGTGTAATAGCCCAATAAAGCAGGAGACGCCTTGCAAAATCTCGGAAATTTCCTGCCCTTTTCAGGGACAGCAGCAAGAGCATGAAGGGTTCTTCCTTAGGCTACATCCCCTAACCCCGGCTCCAAAACCAGCTATGGCTTGCTGCAAATCTCCAAAGTGTCATTTCCCCATTAATCTGCTGCTTTGGCTAACCAGCAGAACTGTTTATAAGTAAGAAGTTTAGCAGTAGTTTTGTTTGTTTCTAATATTGCCTGTTTCTTTTTTTTTTTTTTTTTTTTTTTTTTCTAATAAATAAAATCCCTGAAGCTGAATTGTGTCCAATTTGAGGGGACAAATTGGACAGGAAAGCGGAGCACAAAGATGCAGCGTGTGCTGGGGGCCAGAGTGGAGAACAGAGATAAAATCATTGGTGTTGGCCCTGGAAATACATCCCGCAGATTCAACTCTGGGATTAATATAAAAATATTTTTTATCGTGGGATAAAACAAAAAGCAAGCCTTTCTACTTAGTACTTAAATATGATCAAAAAAGGTGACACCTGAAACAAATAATTATAACCTTATTCTCAACACTTCTCCACCTACTCCAGTGCTACCTCATCTGGTAAATTCCTCTTGCCACTAATATTACTAGCCAGAGATTAAATAGCCCGAGTGAAAGAACTGGTTTGGGCAGAGAGTGATGTGTAGCAACAACTACCAAACACACATTCTCAATTTCCAGTTGTGTAGACTCAAATACAGATTAAAAATAAAAATTAAAAAAATAAAAATAAAAATCTTAGGTCCTAGACTTCAGGGGGAAAAAATAAAAGAACACTAGCTTTAGTGAGGATTTTCTCTGATTAAAATGTCGAATCAACAACTGTATGCTTAAATCCCACTGAAATCAAGAGTGTTTAAATGCTTTGATGAATCAGAGGTAAGGAAATGAGTAAGGACTTCAGAACTGGCTCAGGAGGATCAGAACAGGAAGCTCAAAACTACTGAATTAATGTCTTTAATGTTATGCAATGTACCTGTCGTAGTTTTATAATTCAACATTTCCAATTTTAATCAGTTTACAGTAATAAAAATTAGAGTGGGACTTGGAGTTTGAGCACTGACTTCATCTTGTGTTGTCATTCACAACAACACAAAGTAGATAGTCAAAGAACTCTTAAACATGAACATTTAACTTTTTTTATATATTATTTATTTTTTAAAAAAAAATTGGGCTGCTAAGGATATTATGGTCTCAGGGAAGATATTTTGAGGGAGGAAAATATGTTTTTCTGCTGCAGAATGAAGTCTTGTAAGTAATATATTATTAAGCAATAGTAGTACCTCATTCTTTTCCAGACCTATTTTCAGTATTGTTTGTTTTTCATGTATTTACTTACACATGATTTTGAAGAGTTTTACAGTCCTGAATAAACCACGGCCTTTAAGTGCAAAGCAAACAAACCAGCCTTTCCATGGCAAACAAAAATCAAATTACAGAGGACCAGCCCTGTTGCACCTTTGCAAAGTGCATCAGTCTTTGAGGCAAAGGTCGGCTGTTGTTGGAACAGCAGCTGGTTCCAGGCAGGGAGGCGGCAAAGAACCCAAGCAGCAGCTCCTCCTGCCCTGCTGGCATAAGTCTTCAGCGTCACTGAGGGATAGTTAATCTGCACAAATTAGTGAAAGAGAGGAGGAAAGGAATAATTATCAGCATACATTTGTGAAAGAAGTAAGTCTTTCCAGTATTGAAATCACTGAATCACACAATGGTTAAGGTTGGAAGGGACCTTTGAAGGCCATCTGGTCAAACTGCTTGCTCAAGCAGAGACATCTAAAGCAGCTTGCTTGGCACTGTGTAAAGACAGCTTTTGAAGATCTTCAAGGAGGAGACTCCACAACCTCTCTGGGCAACCTTTGCCAGTGCTCCCACACCCACACAGCGCAGAAGAGCTGCCTGGTGCTCAGACAGAACCTCTTGTGTTCCAGTTTGTGCCCATTGCCTCTTGTTCTGGCACTGGACACCACTGAAAACAGCCTGGCTTTGTCCTCTTTGCACCCTCCATTCAGGTATTTATATACATTAATGAGATCCTCCCTCTGCTTTTTCTTCTCCAGGATGAACAGTCCCAGCTCTCTCAGCCTCTCCTCAGAAAGGGTGCTGCAGTGCCTTCTTTATCTAAGTGGCCCTCCCTTGGACTCTCTCCAGTATGTCCATGTCTCTTTTGTACTGTGTGTGTGTGTGTGTCCAAAACTGGACACGGGAAGAGTCTGACAGAGAGTAAGTTACGGTCCATATCCTGCATCTTGTTTGTACTGTGGTCAGAATAGGAAGCACTATGTATGACGGTGACTTCCAGCATCAGCAAAAGACTTACAGGATATCAACATCCATCTCTAGGTATTTGGATTGATAAAAACACCACTCACAAGTCCATGAGACAGACAGAAGAGAAAGGGCTCAATATAATGAAAGCTAATTAGAATTACCAATAACTTTGCAAATAGGAAAGATTATGACATGTCTGAATCCCCCCTTTACTCCACCTTCATATGAACTTCTGCCCTTCAGTAACGCAAAGGTGCAAGGCAGGAGTCCCTGTCCCTTCCAGAACCAGGCTGAGAAAGGCAGACACCAACACCTCTCTTTGCAGATAAATGCCACAGGTTTTCTTTCAAAACACAACCAGAGCTGAAAGTGGCCATCTCCATACAATGTGACTAGAACTCTCACCCAGAAAGAGGGAGATCTGCATTTTACCCTTTTTCAGTATGAGAAGTTTCAAGCTCACAGCTCCGAAGTGCCTCAGCTACTGGGGTTGGTGTCATGTCCCCTGTTTTAGCAAACTTATTTTTAGGTCACAGTATCAGGACCCCAAGTGAGGTGCAGAGGCTTGGCAACACACTTTTCCACAGCAATGTGCCTGCCTGCACTCAAGGCCAGCTCTGCAGTAGCCTTGGGTCAGACAGCTGCAAGAGCTGTGAGGTGCCTCGATGGGAGCCTGGTCCTCTTGGTTTGGGAACTCCATACCAGCCCTAGCTCCTACCCTTGCTCCTTTCTGGATCTGTGTGGATGGCATGCTGGTGTCTGGCTGTGAACCTCACCCATCCTGAGCCTGACATCAAACTTAACCTGTCTTGTCACTACAGACTTGCCTGGTGACCTGAACTCCTGGTTGAATCTGGTCACTGCCACCGGACCTGCTTTGCTGTTCTGGCTGGGGTCTGTGGGACTGGGCAGTGCCAGGAAAGTCTCTGCCAAGCTGGCCTTGCCACTGCCTGCAGCTCTCAGCTCATTTCCCTTTACAGAGCAGCCCAGTCTCATCTCCATGACACACAGGACAGGGCGGAAAGATGGTTGTGTTTATGCTAGATTTGTCCGTGTTGCCTGTTTTAGTTTAATCAAGAGACTGTTACATTAATAACCTCTGCTTCCACAGAACTTGTGATATATTGCTTTATATATGCATTGCACCCTATTATGAAGCTTAATTTAAAAAGCGGTCCCAAAATAGAAAATTTACAGTTTGCATCATAAAAATTATTTAAAGATAAGTAGTAATAGAAAACATATGAGGCTAAATACCAAAAGTGAGTGTAGGCATCAAAGCAACAAGCATTGCAATGCCTACATTTTCTTTGCTCCTTGAAAAAGAAATATGAGATGCCTGGAGATGCGTAATAAGAATTAGAGTGAGGCCCAGGAAACCCAGCGCAGTGTGTGTGACACCATCCAGGCCTATCCAAGTAAGAGAAGATTCCTCAGACAAAGGAGGAAACAAAAAAGATCAGACACTCTCATCTGATCTCCCCTTTACAATTTGCATACTCCCCTGGAGATTCACTGCCTTAAAGCTCTTCCTTGAAGGCTGGTTTCTCAACACCCTTTTTAAAATCAGATACAGGTTACAGTTTCTTTTAAACCCACCAGAAGAGAAAAGGGTTACTGAGCTGCTGTTCTGCTTTTCAAGCAATATAAGAGTTTTTCATATGCACAAGGAACTGGGATGCCCAATTTCAAATTCATCCAGTACCCCTTTCTTCTAGAAACACAAGCCAAGAACATGCAGCTCACACACAAAGTTTTCAGTCACGGTTTACATACAAAGGCTTACAATGGATCTGGGTGATTGTATCTCAGAAACCATTTCTCCATGTAGAAAATAACATTTTACTATAGTAGTTAGAGAAAACAAACCTGAATTTGTCTCTATAACTTCTTGATTGGGGCACTCAGCAGGGAGGGATCAATTCTGGGGCCTGTCCAAGTGCCAAAGACCTTATTACTTTGATTCAGTGACTGTCTGGCTAATATGAAATATTGAAGTAATCATGGATTTGCTGAAATTCTTCAGCAATACTATTTTAAATCTTCTTATTGATCCTATTTTTTTCTTCGTTGGTTTCTTTCTTGTTTAGTATTTATAGACGGGATAATAATTGTCTAGCCATACTGTGGGGCATTTTGTTAGTCACCCAGATGAGTTTTTACAGATATGTTAAGAATTACATTTTGCCTGTGAATATGCTTTTGTCCTTATTGATTTCTGATACTCATATCTTTCCTGTTGAAAACAGATTGTGTCTATATTTTTAACAAGTTTTCCATACTTTTAAAAGTGTAACATTTCATCTACTTTCTACGTGCATGCACACGGCAGTACCAGGCTATGGGATGTGCTGCTTTTCTTGGGGCAGTAGTCAGGCTATTTGTAGGAGTAACCAAAGTTCTTGATAACTGGAGGCTATCAAGATAGGGGTTGCTAGATCCCTCAAGGGACTGGAACGTCTCCATTGGGCTGTCTGATATGACACAAGACCTAGGGGACAACTGTGCTCCTCCAGTCTGGTGACTGGAGGTTGGGTGGGCATTTCAAATGGCACTGGGTCTAGAGATGGGAGCTAAGACCTGGAGGTGTGTTTCGGCTCTAGAGATGTAATTTGAGGTGTCTACTTGTAAGCACTTACAGGCCAGCAAAGCTTCCATTATCATCAGGAGAGATCAAGATCTCAATTTAATTGCATAGAGAGGCATTTCAGATGCCCAAGGTATCTTTCAGATTGCCCTAGATATTCCTTTTCTGATTTTCTGGAATGGCAGCTAGAGGCTGTGTCTACTCCAAGTAATGATATATCTGCCAGCTCCCTAAAGGGAAGCTCTGCTTTGTCTCAGGTGGAACTAGGTGCCCGTGTGTAGGCAGCTGAATTGAGACCCAAGTCAGTACTGCCCTTAGAGTTTACACACTTATTCTGCTGACAGAATGTCTACCAAATTATGAGCTAAAAAGCATCCTAAACTCCATACTTCAACTGTCTTGAATATGATATGAATACGAGTATGATGGCACGGATACCTACTGTTCATGTTAGGTATATACGTCTACCCAATGTGCCCCTAAAGTAAGGGTTCAGGGATCAGCTCCAGCTGTGGAGGTGCTGACTGAGTGTTTGAAAAAACCACAGCTGTCCCTCCTGTTGCGAATGCATTTATCCTCCCTCCCAGCTCCATGCAGGTTATTCTCCGCCTATGCTCTTTCTTGATAAAGGATCTAAGACTGTTATCTATTAACTTCCCCAACAGTGTTTTGCACATCCCAGCTTAGCCCCACTCCCCCGTATCTACGAGCGAATGACAGATCTATCCCCAGGATCCCAGTTCCTGTGCTCCTGCCCTCCCTCCCTCCCACTGTTGGCACATCCATTGTACCCAGCCTTGAGCTACTTTGTCTCTTCTCCTCCCACTCGCTCTCAGGAAGCTTTGCACCCTATGCTGCTTTCGGTGCCACACCGTTCATGTTTCACAGCTTCTTCACTATAAATAACAAAGTCACCCAGTTGTTGACTTTCATTAAAAATACCAAGGAGAAATATCACCACTATCTTTTTCACCATTTTTTTTCTTCTATGAAAAAGGCTATATACAATATCATTATGTTTAAAATGTTACTTTTTGCATTTTTTATGTTTGACTACTGAATTAAAAATGAGTTTCTGTATTTATCTCGACACTTAATTTGTTACATCATTCACTCCTTGGCTTTCCTTCTTGTTGAATGGGGTTTTCTAGGGGTTCCATTTTTGGATTATCATATCCAAAATTCAGTGAGTACTGAGGGGTTAACAAGGTGTGATATCACATTTGAGGAGATTATAAAAGGTTTCAGCAGGGAAAAGAAAAGCTCCATTTCAAAAAGAAAATGTGTGTGGCTTTCCAGCAGGACATGTTTACAAAACACATATATATATTTAGGGTGACTTAGAAGAAATCTCTGTGTGCTTAAATTAGCAAACAACAAGTGAGGGCTTGCCTGCAGTATTGCTTTTACACTGACAGGGGTAAGTCAGTGACAAATCTCAGCGTAGCTTGACATGGATGGTTTGAAATCAGCATGCTTAGTACCCGCAGAGACCTTGAATTCTCTCCTGCAGTGCATGTGAGCTCGGTGTTTACAAATGCATCTCATGTATGCAAGCTACTCATCAATGTACTTTCCTTTGAAAAAATTACCTCGTGAAAAATCAGGGTGGTCTCCGCTGCAGTAAAAGTCAAAAGCTATGAAGGGTTAAACCTGACTGCATTTTTTTTTTTTCTCGTTGAGAGGGTGGGGTTATGGCAATAGGGGAAGCTATAAACATGTAAGATTTGGAATGTAGCACTGTTGCCTAACAAGACCTCTGTCTTTGACATTAAATTCAGTCTTTTTCAGGGCTGGCAGGCAAAGCAAGTTCTATTGCTCTTTTAAAAGCTGGGTAAGAGGTCATGTGACTGTTTTGCTTTCATAAAAATAGCTTTTATTGCAAAATCCAGTTTCCTTTGTCTACTGTTTATACTGTTTAAACAAAGTTTATAAAGCAGTATAAAATAAGGTACCCAAATGTCATTGTCCATTCAGTCTGACAAGCATCCTTCATTGCATAATCATGAATCTTAACCTAGGCCATCTGAGAGGCTGGCAATCTAAACCCTCAAACAGACTGGGAGGGTGCAGAAACTGCTCTGTTTTCAGCTCTGTTTACTAAAATGGTGAGGTCTTTGCTGAACTGCCATATTTGTTCTCTGACCTTTGTGAAATGCCTTATTTGTGGGGTTTTATTTAATTTTTTTTTTTTAGCCTAAATTCATATGCAGATTTGTTTCTTGCTATTGTTTCTGATGGTGTAAGGAAATCTATTCTATTCTTCTTAGGAAGGGGAGGGAAAGACAGTCTCCACTATGGATTGCATCTTCTGGGCTTTGGAAAACTGAAGTCAGTTCCCAGTGTGACCACAAAGTTTCTACTGCAATTTAAGCAAGTAATTTAGTGCCAGATCCACAAAGGACATAGAAGGTAGCGATGTTGGGCTGAGATGCCTATCAAGATCCAGATTCTTGGTTACATGTCTGGTCTAGCACCGCAAAATGTGAGAAGATCCTCCCCCCCAAAAAAAACCACTCTAAGCAAAAAGCCACCTAAACTTTCCAAAAGGAAACAGCATATGACAAAAGGAGAAGTTCCATGAGAATTAAGAGAACTGAGGCATGCCCTGGAATTGAAGTCTCCCTCCAGTAACTCCAGATTCATTCTTACTCTCTTCAGCCCAACCAGTATTACATTTCTACACAAAAGAGACTATTTCAACAGCGAGGCTAACAGAGATCAGTGCTATACTGCCCTCTGATCTGGAAGTTATCAAAGGGGATGTATGGATACATATTTCCCCCATGGGTAAATCCAGCTTTCATCCACACGGATGAAAGGGTAACGCAGACGCTGGCTGTCTTGGTTCGTGCAGGATTCTGTCTACGGGGACAGCTCTGGGAGTGCTTACTGAAGCGGGCTCAGGAAGTCACATAAAAGAGGACAGTCTGGGCCGTGGATCCTGATGGTATTTACGTATAAGACAGGTATTTAACTGTTCCGTAAAGTCAAGCCTGAGGTTGTTGTAGGCTTGTCCAGAGAAAGAAAGAAAATACAACATCAACAACAAAAAAAGTCATTTGGAGGGAGGGAAAATCTTCTTTTGAAATTTTCCTGTTTTCCTCCACAATTATGACTTCTGCAGGAGCCAATAGACTATCAACCAAGACATTTATTTCTAGACACAATGCCAGCACCTCCTGTACTGTAAAAGGCAGAGGAAGAGAGATGTTTCATGCAATTCTCCCTGCTCAAAGTGAGATTAAGATTCTGCCAGAGAACTGGTGATAACGAGTTCCATCAGGCGCTGGGACTGTCCTTGGTCACCTCTGCAAATTCAACCCTAGGACAGACAAACATGTCTAAGGATCTAGGGATAATAAACACCTGGGAACAGACTGGCACCCATGTAAATGTCTGAAGGAAAAGATGCTTGTCATTCTACTCAACCTAAGAGACAGGCTATAGCAATCAGGACTAATTGAAGAGTGAGGGTAGCCTTTCAAGGATGTCTATTTTGGATGCGTTAGGGCAGCACAGCCTGGAGTCAACAAGTATAGGGTCAATTTAGGAAAGACTGGTGTTGTCAAAACAAAGCCATCAAACAGTTCGAACCCAAACCTGACATTTCTGTACTTTCTACCATAAGGGAGAAAAAAAAAAAAAAAGGATTGTGCATTTTGGAAAAAAAAGTAAAAGAAAGGTAACCATTTCAGTTGGACTTCCAGGAATCATGAGGTTAATTCTCTTTACAAACTCCTCCTCCTGGATCAATTGGTGTTTTTCTTCTCTATTTTCTATTCTAAGCTGCAGTTTGATTTTCTGTGTCATGTTAGTGGTCTCATGATCATAGTATGCCTCAGAAACCATGCTGAAAGACACAATTCCTCTCCCAAGACCCAGGTCCAAGTCTGCGAGGAGAGTGTGGAGCTCTGGCTTACAGATGTGAAATGTGTGGCCTAAATCTTGTGCGTGTCCTCTGGAAAGGAAACAAATGAGAGAGCTCACCACTTTGTCTAAAGATACCAATTACATAAGAAGATACGTACACTGGTTTGCTTCAGTAATTTGTCTGGTGAGAATAAATTTCCACGTGTAAAACAAATGAGCAAAAAGGCTTCAAATCCACAGTAATTATACCAGGATAATATATCGTATGGGTGCATTGATTCTTCTAAATTCTGTCCTTGTACTGTTTTCCCCACCTGGTGTTTCTCCCTCCTTTCATTCCTCGTTTCTTTCAAATCATACTGTGCAGTGTCAGCATCAATCCCCTCCCTTTGACTCCATTCCGAAAGGATCAGTATAAAAGAAATGAGCTTCCTCGTAGCCTTCCAAATAAGTGATTATGGCTCAGTTACTAA
Source organism: Oxyura jamaicensis (assembly GCF_011077185.1). Classification (NCBI taxonomy): domain Eukaryota; kingdom Metazoa; phylum Chordata; class Aves; order Anseriformes; family Anatidae; genus Oxyura; species Oxyura jamaicensis. Next base: position 190,585,318 of record NC_048893.1, read on the forward strand.
AGCACTACTGTCTCGGTGAGGAAATGACATACTCCGTCTAAGATACAGGCCAGGTAAGTCTCCCATGTTTGTTATTCTGCACAGTATCATTTGAGTGAAATGATATGCAGATGCCGTCTTAAAATTTTTCTGAGAATATATGCCTTCTACTTGGAATAATAACAAAAAAAAGAAAAAAAAAAAAAAAAAAAGAGCCAGACACTATGAAAATTGACAAAAACCAATCAGTTCCATCCCCTGCAAAAAAAGACAGGATTGTTCTTCCCATTCAGCTGACATGGTGAAGAGTGGACAATCTGGTTTTATTCCCTAGGAACAAGTCTGAAAGAGAAGTGGCAACATTTTACTTTCAATTACAGTATTTTCTATATTTCAGTTTCTGAAATAAAATTCTCCTTGCTAAAGGTTAAGCTAAGAAGTGATTGATAAAAGTTTCAATGTACAAACTTAACAAAACCAGAAGTCCCAACAGAAGGATGCGAGGCCTTTTCCTTTTGAAGGATGCATGATTTACCGTGCCCAGTCTGGCTCCCAGAGGGGGCAGTGGGATCATTGCCATTTTCTCTGAAGTTTCAGTTGTCTTCCTAATCATGTTGTAGTTCATCTGAGGAATATTTAGACTAGAGTGGTAAAAGTTTGGGTCTTAAAACCATTTTAGGAGAAAGGGGAAAAAAAAAAAAAGGATCAGGGAAGCAACATTTGTAGAAATTATTTATACAACAATAGACCAAGAGATCCTTGCCAAAAATAGACTGGTTGTTCTAGGCATGTGCATACAGTAAAATACTTTGTAATCTGAAGAAGGGGTGTTAAGGGTTTTCAAGCCTGTAAGCAAGACACAACAAATACTTCTTGTTGAGAGTAGAACCTCTCCTATGAAGAAAGACTGAGACAGCTGGGGATGTTCAGTCTGAAGAAGAGAAGGCTGTGGGGGGACTCATTGCAGCCTTTTAATACTTAAGGGGGGCTTATTAAAAAGATGGAGAGCAACTTTTTACTTGGTCAGATAATGATAGGACAAGGGGGGAGGTTTTAAAATTGAAAGAGGGGAGATTTAGTTTAGATATATGTAGGGAGGAAATTATTCACTCAGAGGGCGGTGAGGACCTGGCACAGGTTGTCCAGAGAAGCTGTGGATGCCCCATCCCTGGAGGTGTTCAAGGCCAGGCTGGATGGGGCTTTGAGCAACCTGATCTGGTGGGAGGTGTCCCTGCCCATGGCAGGGGGTTGGAACTGGGTGGGCTTTAAGGTTCCTTCCAATTCAAGCCATTCTATGATTCTGTGATTCTGTGAAGCAGGGAAAGGATATGGTACTCTTAATGAACCCATACCTTCTTTCAGAGCTCACAAAATTATCTTTCAAATGTATTCAGAATGGTGCACAATTTGATACTTTATAGTTCTATCAGGAGATGTTCATATATTTCAGAAAACATTATTTGATTATCTAGAGAATTTGAAAAGCAAACAAGAATTTCAGTAATCTATAAGCACAAGGAGATACAAAGATTTTTCCAAAATACTTTTCTATTTTAACAGAATTTATGCCTGACAAGTCTGGAGTTGGCTGTAAGGTCTTTAAGGCTGGCCTTTTTTTTTTTTTTTTTTTTTTCCCTTTAAAAGTAAATTTAAGTTAATTCATAAACAAATTTCATTACTATGGGATTTTTTGTTTGTTTTACTGTGGCCTTCTTTCTCTCTCTCTCTCTCTCTCTCTCTCTCTTTTTTTTCTTCTCTTTTTTTTCCTTGCTAACACTTTCTCTTCTCAATTTCAGGTTCCTGAAAGTGTTTCAGATGCTATTGTCACTACACTTGTTGGAGTTCTGCCTTATAATTGAACAACAGAAGGATTGGAGTTTTACATACTATTCATACGTGAATATCTTCAGATGTAGATGTATCACTCTTGGTGAATAACTGGGTTTTCAATCTTCAGACATAATTTTTAAGAACACAGTTTTTCTAGTTAGATTTAGAACACACATTCAGTGTTAATAAGGGAATAGCAAAGTATTCCAGGAATAAAAAAGGGGTCTCAGGAAGCAATAATTATAGCCATATATTCACATCCTCATATTTGTCTTAAATTAGATCAATGGTTCCAAATATCCCGCGAACTGTAATTATGTCAAATCATCTGGCTGTAAGATAAACTTGATTAAGCTGGAAGAACTGAAGATCTTTTAAGGTGTGTAAGGAGGCTTTTGTATTCAAATGTTGACAGAAAAATGTCAAGTGCATTGGCATCTGGTTCACTGAGGAAATTGAAAACATAGTCAAAGTTAACTTATCCCCATTCATTATGCAGTTAGCAAGCAACTTAAAAGGTTGGCAAGCTCTACCTCTTTCCCTCTGGGGAAAAATAAACATAAACTTAAAGTGAATGCACTTCCTAGGATCCTGTTTATTTTAAGTGTGTCCTCCTTATTCCAGATTCGTATTTTACCAAAATCAACATGCTGAATACCTCTTAGTGAAGCATTGATTGTAAACCTGTAATCTCCTCGCAACATTATCAGAACCAACCGATTTCTCAAACTCTCCTCCTATCACCCAACAAAAGCTCTTAGCTAGACAATACAACAGCGTGATTTGTGGGGAAGGCAGTGTTAAGAGCCCTAAATTGGCATTAAATGGAATAGGGATTGTTTGCTCCTTTTCATCTCATTGAACATACAGACTGTTGGGCTGTGTTTATACTGCTGAGTTGATTCAAGCCTTGGGGCTGAATAGCGCTGACTGGCTTTGCATCCCCACTCTGCAAGGTCAACTCCCTCTAGAACTGACTTTTATTGAAAACTGGAGCGGCCCACAACAGAGTGAAGGAGAGTGCTAAGAATTAAGCAATACGACAATAAGTGTGAATGTCTGAGTTCATTCCTTGTTCCTTGTTTGTTTAGATATGCCCTAAAGAAAAATAAAAAAAATCCAGTTGCTGCAAAAACTTAAAAACTAGTCAGCAGGCTAACAGTAATGATGAACACATTAGAAGACGTATTATGACTCTATAGGAGTAAGTGTCACAGCCTAGAAAGAGGGTTCCTCCCTGGTATTCTGAGTAATATTCATGTCTAGAGAAGGAAAACAGAGACCTGCTTCTCAAGCTCATGGTCACAGCAGCCACTGATCATGATGAACTCCACTGCAGCACTTCTTACAAGGATCACAACGTATCTCATTACAGCCACAGCATCTATGGCTGCACCCAAGGGCTGGTTACCCCTCCTGCATGTATGCATGCACACAAACATACACACATGGGAGACAAAATTCATGCGTATATACATATCAATATACACACACCTAGATGTGAAATAGAACCATCACTGCTCTCCAGCTTGTATGAAACTATCTGGTACTATAGCGCTCAGAATAATTTTAAACTGCTGCTAAGAAATCTTCCTGACAATGGACCCATTGATTTGGGCATGGTCCTTTTAAGATGTTGCCCTGGGCTGCTGTTGGGAAGCTGCTTTGCAGCCTGCCAGATATGTCTTTTTGTTGTGTAACACCAAGGGTGGCTTAGGACATGAGGCCATAGAGGGGACTGCTGAAAGACCGGTTAGTCTGGGAGAAGCCAAATCTGACATGAGTCAGATTCATGCTGCACCTTCCTGCAGTGTGGGGGTGGGACACTGGCACACGTCTCTTGGGCTCTGCCGAGTTCTTTCCAACCCAGAGACTTCTGAGCTTGCTGAGTTAGCTCAAGGGTGAGCTAACACTTAGGCAGCATGGACATTCAGGAGAGAAGAGCTGACAAAACTCTAGCACAACCCAGCAAGACTGTAAAGATGTATCTTTTGTTTACTAATTTTGAAATAGCTTTTTTTTCCCCCTGTCTTAAATCTTTCATTTGGAGTAACTCAAACTTTTATAGTGGAGTTGGTCAGATTGGAATTGGGAAACTTACCTGGATAACATTGAAGATTCTGCCTTGAAAGATTGAGTCTAGAGACCAGGAAGGTGTAATGTTAAAACCCCACTCCAGTTTAATACTAAGCATGCTACATCAGTGTATTCTCTTCCCTTGATATGTTCACAATGTGAGACTATTAAAAATGCAGCCATTTGTCTAACATCCATGGCCAGATTGCCTTTGTTTCAGTTAAAACCATGTCCTAGGTACAGGGATATATATGATCTGGCTGTCTGATGGAAACCATAATCTACATTCACATGACTATGTGCCAGTGTGTTGTTTAGACTCTAAAACGTCCTCTGTAGCTACACTGCTGTAGGAAGCTACATGTAGAAACACAGGGGATGGGTTTAGGCTCTGAGCTGTTGGTGGTCCATGCAGTTTAACTGGCAGCACAGGTCTGTGCCAGGCAGCACTCTCCCAGACAATGCCCAAGCCCAGCTCAGGGCCTGCTTCAGTCCTGGGACTCTTCCCAAACGCAGTGTGAACAAAGCACCCTGCTCTAGATGGAAAGAGAGCTTAGCTGTGCTGCTGCAAGAAGTAGCAATGCACTTGCTTTTGGAGCTAGGGAGTTGGCTCTGGTCCATTTTCTTTAGTGACGGAACTAGAAGAAAACTGATCTACACAGAGTCAGCCCAGCGTCTGTATACCAGTGGCACCAGACACATTAAGAATTAAGATGCAGAGGTTTCAGATGTCCTCAGTTTAGGTTTGGAAGCACAAGTTTCTTTTACTTGTGGAAGTACAAATCTTTAGTTATTTGGATAAAGAAGAATTCATTGCAAGTGAAGAAAGTTGCATCTACAGGCACATGACCAGTTTGGCCAGGATATGCTGCAGGGTGCACCGGTGATAGTCAAGTTCTCATGCTGTCATCTGTTTGTAGCTAAATTCAGTAATCTAAGTCTGAGATTTATTGGGAAAACACACACACACACACACGTGCACCAAAAAAACCAAACCAAACCAAATCAACCAACCAAACCAAACAAAAACAATAACAAACGAACAACAACAACAACAACAACACCAAACAATAAAAAAGTACGCCAAGGGAAAAAGTGAAGATAAGTCAGTAGACCTCTCCTGGGTCTGCCTACAATGGCATTCATACCATCTACCTCCAAAGGACTACATAGCACTTATACCTGAGCTAGTCTCTATGCCCTCTTTCAGGTCATTAGAAACAAATAGGCAGCGTTAGGGACTGACTCCTCTGACCTATTTTAGATGTATACCTTAGGGGCAGATTAATCGTGCCTTAAAAGTGCTTATTTCTCTGTAGTATTTATAAAGGAAGTAGGGCAATCATCTCCCACTCAATTTCTACACATCTACAGGAGACATATGAAACTTCTAATTCCTCAGTATACATTGGTACCGTACATTTATTTTCTAACATCTTCTTCCAACTTTCTAAATAAATCCTTCCAGAGGACACCAAGGGGCAGCTTTCAGCTGGTGCCCCGTCCCCGCTTGGTGGCCAGGCAGCAGAAGGCAGGGGAGCAGAGCCCAGAGGGGTGCAGGTGACACATGGTGGCCCAGGGGGCAGCTTGGGGACTTCCTCAGCACACGGCAAACACGGTGGCCATGGACCTGGTGGGACTATGCCTCTGCTACGGCTGCGGATTTACTGCATGTGAAACCTCCAGTTGCTCAGCTGCCAAAGGAAACAAGAGCAGCCACGGTAGTAATGTTCTTTATGGGAAATGAATAAGCACAAAAGGGCCATCCGATCCCCCGCATGCTGATGTGCAAGGACTGTCTTATTAAGGAAAAAAGAGATCTGAGGAACAGGAAGAGATGTGAAACACGGTACTCCGGCTTTTTAAAATATGTTAACAACTCCATCATCCTTAACCCTTCAGCTTTTCTCTTCCACAGGAAAAAAAAAAAAAGTGTAACTTTTAGACTCATTAAGTTTAATATACCTTGAGTTTAATAGTTCCTGGAGGATCTTAAAGTGCAGTATTAATTATGGGCCAGATGTTGCATGCGGTGCCAAGCTAAATTGACAGGACTGTGCAGGGCTTTAAGTGCTGTGCCCCAGAGTTATGTGCTTGTAGTAAGCTCTCAGGGGAAGGGTAACATGGCTGGCAGCTGTGAACCACGGAAGGAGAATTTTGACCCATGGAGGAAGGGAAAATCTTTATAGTTTTAAGAATTATTTTATTTTTAAAGTCTCTTCTATATGACTTCTGGAAAGGATTTACACGTTGGTATTCAGGAACCGAACTATGCATTTCCACTGGATTCACCTTGATCTGCTGCAGTCTGCTCTGTACATTTATTGCTCCTTTGGAGGAAAGGTGCTCTTCAAGTACTGTGTTTGTACTTGGTTTATAAATCGTATCTGAGATTTTAAAATCTTTCAGAAAAATATGAACACCCAATTTCCATAAAATAAATGGGAACTTTTAGTCCCATCAGGGGTCAGTACACACTTCTGAAACTACCTTTTAAAGCCTTGGACTGTTATGACATTGTCCAGAAATTATTCATTTCAGTCATTTCAGTACATTGAATACCTTATTTCATCTTATATGCTTAAAAAAAAAAAAAAGAAAAAAAAGGAAAAAAAAGAAAGGAAACACAGAATAGGTTGGAAGAGACCTCCAAGATCACCTAGTCCAACCTCTGACCTAACACTAACAAGTCCTCCCCTAAACCATATCACTCAGCTAAAAAGGAAATGAGACGAGAGGAGAGGAGAGGAGAGGAGAGGAGAGGAGAGGAGAGGAGAGGAGAGGAGAGGAGAGGGAAAGGGAAACGCACTTCTATTAATGATTTCATGGTAACATATTTGTCCTGAATTTGGATTTTCATAAATAACACAAAAACCTGAAAGACAGTATTCTGCAAGGGCTAGTGTCACTTAGTTTAGTTTTGTTTTGTTTTGTTTGGCTCCTCATTTTGTAGAGGACACCAAACAAACAAATAAATAAATAAATAAAATAAAAAAGTATGTAATAGAATTATTAGCTATATATGATAATATAATTATATGTATATAGTATAGTATATATGCTCTAATATGTATTATATATATATTAATATATATAAGAATGTTGCAAAATAGCTTTTATAATGGTCCCCCTCCCTGTGGTGTATTTAGATTCCCAACATTTTGGAAATCTGTGATGAACACATTCTGAGGAGTTAACAGCACTCTGAGTTGCTAGCAGTATCTGACTCCCCAAACGGCACCCGATCTATTATACCTGATTTGTTCTAGAATATAATCATACTTCACAAATGTCTATTTGGATTTAATGTCTCCCAGTAATCTTCCACCTCTCTTCCAAAGCAAGGGACATGGTCCTGTGCATAGTTTCTTTTAAGAATCTTTAGTGTGAAGCATAAGGAACTTAAAATGTCCTTGTTGGAGCAGCCTGTTTGTATAACTGCTACAAGCCAAAACCGTCACTTGCAAGCAGAGATGAAAGGAAGCATCTTAGTATTTACTGTTCTTGTTGGAATAACAGAGCCCAGATAGGACCTGAGAAAATATACCTGTGAGCCTGTCTGCAGAGAGCTGGTACTGGCATTTCCTCATGCTGAAAGTATGTGGGGGTTCTTCTGTATGGGGTTTCTGGTGCCTCATGACAGGGCGAAGCAGAACAACTTTAAGCCAGTTGCAATGTTTCATTTTGTCTTGCATGAATGGAAATGAGCCACTCTCAAAATGGAAGGAATAGGCCTAAACTGAAAATAAAGCAAGCTTCTTTTAACTGCAGTCAGAAATCCTCAAGATGTTCACTCACATAGATACCATCTATGTGTCTGTGTAGTCACAGTTTTGACGTGCAGTGCCAAGTGCAGTCTCCCTGTTGGAAGTGGTCCCTCTGTTCATTACAGTGCTACCTCCTCTCCTTTGCTGTCATGCACTGGAGGCCAGAAAGAGAGTGAGACATCTACCAGGTCCCTTGTAAGAAGGGGAGGTGGGTGGGTATTGAGAGCAAACAGGGCAGAGTTTCCTACAAAACTCTGTTTTGCAGGAAAGATCTTTTCTCCAGTTACCTCTTTTTTGAATGTCCCTTGTCTAATATCACTTGGGGATAGCTTGGCAGACAGCACTGCTAAAATACAATGTTTTTATTTCCAGTGCTGTTCATGACAAGCCTTATGAGTCAGGGCCCCAAGGTGCCCTGTTCATGGCAAATAATACTCTGGAGGCAGCTGTATGGAGTAGCATTTAACCTCAACAAGGTTGGAGAAGTCTTTTATACTCCCCTTCCATGTCCTAACTCACTCAGATAATATCTGTGAGGAGACAGCACAACCTCTGTGACTGTTTGTGTCTATAGGGTGACTAGAAGCCTGGGGTAATCACATAGTTCTCTGAGGGATATTAACCTGGGGGAACATCTGGAATGATGTGCATATGTCTAAGAGGATAAATAAGGTCAGGACAATGGTCCAGTGCCAAACCCATGCCCAAAGTTTGGCTCCCATCCAAGCACAGAAATGCCTTGTGTTAACAGGCTGTCTGGGCATCAGTCCTAGGTCCAAGGATCGATACCAAACCTGCAGCCAGAAGCTTTTGCATAGCATCCTCCTGCTTTTCTCACTCTAGACCTAGGTCCTCAGACACATAAAAAGTGCAGTTTTCAGAGGCAGGGCTTTCCGAGAAGGGAAACACAGAGCTGCAGTTAAAAATTTTGGGGTTTGGATTGCAAAGGTTTAACAAATGATTCAGTGCTTTAAGTATTGCCTTGTTAGATCATTGAACTTTGACAGAACTTTAGTATTTAGTACCTGGAGGAAACTCTCTGTATTGTCTCTTCCAGCTTTTTGTACTAATGGAGGCATAAAATACTGGAAATCAGCTGCACTTGGATAGAAAACTTGTAAAGGAGAACTTCCTTGATGGGAAATACGATTTATGGAAGTAAGGAGATAAAGAGTAATTAATACGTTTGGGAGAAAATAAAAATAAAAGAAAGAAAAGAAGGAACAGTTCACATTTTTCTGTCACTTAACACCAAACATTCAGCCAAAGAAAAAAAGGTACGGATTAAGCTGAAGACAGTCTAAGTTAGTTAAAGCTTATCATTCACATATTGCCTAGAAAATGTCATGCATTACTATCCTGATTAGTCCATATTTGGGCTGTCTGGCGTTCAGCGACAAGTCGTTAGCAAGATAGAAGAGCTGCGACTGCAGTACAGTCTGCTCTTCTGGAAAAAGCTTGCAAAACAATGAATAGCACACAAAAAGTGAGCAAGATGTTCCTATTTCCCTGGGCTCACCAGAGAACAAAGGGACATGATATGAAGCTGAGATAACCTGAGCCAATTTCAAAATCTATTAAAAAAGTAACACTAAAAATACTTTGAGGCTCTTCTTTATAAGACTGAGGGCAGGATTTTATTGAGAAGATGCTGCATTATTTCTTCTGATCCATAGTCAGAGTTCAGGCAGAGGAGACCAAAAGGAAGATCCAGCTATAGCAGGATGTGAGGATGATCTCGCTGTTAATTCGGCATGTAAAGACTCATCTCTTGCACCTTTACTGAGGAGAAACATGTCCTATGTTCACCCTACGAACTGCACATACCACGGGTGCAGCTATCTGCATTCACAACACCCAACTTCCCCTGCCCCTGTGGTGTTACGCTACACGTGATGGGGCTGATCCACGCTCTCTGCTGCAGTGTGCGCTATTTAACAGCAGTTTTCCATGCTGTGGAGCTGGCTACCGTCTGGAGGTTTGCATAATGTGTTTTCTGCCCTGGCTCCTCACCTGCTCTCTGCTACTTAATACACGGAAATTGGCCACAGAGTTTGTATTTGGGCGGCATCTCATTCGACGTGGGCATCAGGTGTCTGGGAAAATGTGGTTCACAGGAGTGCTCCCTCAGCGCTCGGTGTCTGTCCGGCTGTGAGCCGACAGCTCTGTGTGGTTATTTATACCCGCGACAGCGCGGCAGGGAGTGCAGGCGGAGCTGCAAAGTCACGCACCTTGCTAACGATAACCTGCCCCTGTTTCAAGGGAGCATGGCAAGTGGTGGTGACAGCTGGGTGGCACTTTGAAGCCTGACACCTCCCGCCCTCAGATAGACCGGCCTTTAATCCCCTCAGAGCTGTGCTGGAGTTTCTGCATGGCGCTTTGTGAGGGCGTCCCGCTGAGGGGCCGAGCAGGCCTGCAGGCCTCGAGCTGCACCCTCAGCACATGCAGCTGGGCTGGGCCGCTCTGTTTTTTATCATGGCAAGGCTGGAACAGGGCCCCTGCTTCCTTCTTACTGCCTGGCAGCAATATCGATGCATTAATTAATGTGCTGGGTATCCTCCTTTGCGCCTATCAGCACAGAACAGGCCCTGGGATGGTGTCTTCGAGACCCTTCATGTAGCACAGCGGCCCTGGGGGCTACAGGAGGGAAAGCAGCTCTCAGGGTGTTGTTATCCCACCCACTAATGGTTCTTCGGCACGGAGAGAAAATTCTCACAGCCATTACATATGATTTGCAGCTAATAAGCCATCTTAGAGTGACTCAGCTGCGAACCAACATAAATATGTGAAAAAGTATTTTAGGCCATGTCTCCACAACTCTTTAAATCTAATGGGCTTGACTGTGCTGTTTGATCCAGTAATCATGCTGAGTCTTATTAAGGCCAGAAACATAAGCCATAGTAAGTGCAGATTGAGACCACTTTATATTTGACTAGATATTTTCCTGAGAACTTTCTGACCCGTGTGTGTGACAGAAGCTTTCTTTTTTAAATAACTTTATGAATGTTTGCTGGCATGGCAAACCACAAGAACAAGATACAATAGCCTCTTGGTATAAATCTCAGTTAATGAGATCAGGACTAGAAACCTCATTGTTCAACTTGCTTTCTGTCTGAACGCAATCTGCTTCTCAAATTATAAATCAGGGGCAAGACACTGTACCATTGTGTAACCCTACACCCTGGCTCTGGAATGTTTCCTAGTCACAAGAGGATTGTCATCGTTTCATTTACGAGGGAACTATCAAACAGGCTTGGGCCATATTTGGTCTACAAACCCCCCTCAAATGAAGACAGATCCCCCCTCCCGGCCAGCAGGGTATTTTTGTAGCAACCGCACAGAAGCATGCGTTATCATACACCACATCCTGAAATCTAAAACGAGTAGGGAAAGAAAGTTATTATCTCTACCACTCTTGCAAGCAGTGCTAACTACTAAGGATAAAGATTTATTTATGTATGCCCTATATATGTCCACCCCTCCAGAAAAGGGTCCACATATATATAATAAGATAATTCCACTGGAAGGTTCACTTGTGCTTGCAAAGGCGTATCGTGTGCGCAAAGCCTCTGCCATCCCACAAGACCTTACACCATGATCTGCTTGAGAAAGCAGATCCCTTCTGTAGAGCTCAGACCACCAGAGAGAGAGACAGTCCCAAGCTGTGGATGGTGCAGCAGTTTTGAGAGGTCTGAAGAACATAATCATTTGCACATTTTCATCCAGCTTTCTAACAACCCAAGAAATAGAGGGAAGACTAGTAATGTTTGTTACTGGCTTAGGAGAAATCCCAAGATCACTCTTCAGCTCCTCTGGATGCAAGCTGTTATACGCTTAACGTAAACCTTTCTGGTCAACTAAGTCCCCTTTCATTTATGGAAGGAAATGAAGAGTTTCACCCAGAGCAACCTGGGGCCTGCCTCCCTGGCTCTGCTGTTAAGAGCAATATCCTGAAAAGTTTGTGAAAGTATTCATCCTTGCCTCCATATACCTGCCAGCTGAAACCTTGCTGTGCTGTCTCAACAGCTCTGGTCTCCAAAAGGACACTGTGGGCATGGGCTGACCAGGGAACACCGAGATCCGTGGTGCAACATGAATAACCAAGAGAAAATGACTCCAGCAAACCTACCATATGATCTCTGAAGGCCACGTTCTCCAGTGCAAGCCCTTTGCCTATAGCTGAGAACATAGTTCAGACCTCTTGAGCAGATAGTGCAAATAATTTTTGCATTTAATTAGGAGACCAAACTGAGAAATCAGAAGGGAAAATAATTTCCATTGGTGAAACATGAATAAAGTATTTAAATAGACCTGAAACTAAACATTTCTTATAGCTTCCAGCTAATCTGATTAAGCTATATTTAGTCTCAACACCTTACCTTGAAGTGAGAAAACAGACTTTTAAATATGAACAGAAATATGTTAGCATTTCTGATCTTTTTCTTTGACCAAAACTCTTTGCTGAATATGAAGTATTTCAGGATCATCTCGTTCTTTAGAAATAAGTATTTTCATTTATTTGGCTTTGTTTAATGGCACAGTTCTTCAATGGCAATCAAATAACAGATAATGGTCCATTTTATTGGCATTTTTACCTGACTGTGCAAGAGCACAATGTTAGAGATTCAGCATCTTTTAGTGTCTCATCCCAGCACCACTAGGAAAACCTAAATATGAACAGATGTTGCTGAAAGTTGAAAAAAGGGCACAGGAAAGTGTCTTTCCTTTTCCTTTTCCTTTTCCTTTTCCTTTTCCTTTTCCTTTTCC
>NC_048893.1:190598136-190629663 GCF_011077185.1 Oxyura jamaicensis
TTTCTTTTCTTTTCTTTTCTTTTCTTTTCTTTCCTTTCCTTTCCTTTCCTTTCCTTTCCTTTCCTTTCCTTTTCTCTTTTTTTTTTTTCATTTTTCTTTTATTTTATTTTCTTTTTTTCCCTCTTTTCTTTATTCTTTCTCTCTCTGTCACTCTGAAAGAGCACAAACTATTGGATACAAATTAAATACAATTGCTGAACAATTCCTTCCTTCTCAAACACAAAATTAATATATACAATAATAGATTATATGTAGATTTGTGTCACCCACAGTCACTTCTGTCACCTGGATTAGTGCCACCATTGTTGCTGGCTTGGGATTTATATTCAATATTGAAGGAATCCTGTGGCTACAATTTGAAATACAATTCCAAAAGCATTGTGGAGTCATCTCTAGTTATATGGGATCAAATTCACCCTGTGTGAATTCTCTCTTATAAAAGCAGTGGTGTTAGGACAGGAATCATTATGAGCCATCTATTAGGAATATTATGATAAGGATGATTAAAGAATATGGAACCTCCCTTCTATGTGATTGAGCAGATTTAAGTGTTTCATTGTGCTTGATGACAAGCGAGTCTGATCATTCCCACACACCAACAGCCACATGTTTCTGGTGTTGCTCCCCATATTCAGTCTGTCCATCGTTTGCTGATTTGTTTCCTAATGTGCGTTGTCATTCTGGTTTTGTCCACAGAACTTGACAGCATCAGTCCCATTCTCCTCCACAGCAGGAGCTTTACCACGGCTCCTGCCATACAGCTCAAAGACCTGTGTACTAAATACTGTACATTTACATGTATATTTAATACATTTAATATATTTACATGTACATTTGCTAAGACCAGTAAGTGCAACTCTCAAGAGTGCCAGTAATTGCAACTCTCAAGAGTGCCTTTTAGTCTCAAATGCTTCAAGGTACCCTCAATCCTAACAGCGTGCAGCTATATAGAAAGACAGTGCTTACTTCTGCCATTTTACACAAATGCTGGATGCTCCTCAAATATTGTTAGAGTAGAGGTTTATATGTGCTCCTTTTGGCAGCAAACATAGCATTTAAAATGTTTGAAGCATGGAGTACAGCTGACAGTCCCTTCACAATGCCGCAGGTCCCTCTGAATCTGGAAGCTGCAGAAAATGTTTTTTTTCCCTATGAAAGCAAATTGGCCAGAACAGTGACTGGAGGAGGAAGGTCTCTGGCTCCTCCCAGCCCCCTTTCCCTCCCATCACCACTGCAGTTATTGCCACTACCAAGGGCTCACCAGCCAGCAAGGCCCCTGCTGCCCCTGGATGGCCGAAAATGCCAGAAGGGGATGGTGAATCAGAGTCTTGTCCAAAAACCCCAGGCTGTTGTGGTAGCCCCACCTGCCAGGCCCCATCTTCTTGCCTGTCCCCACCAGCACAGAGGACACAACATGTCCCTGAAGCTTCACCCACCCATCACATCCACAGCTGCTGCCTCCATGGCACCACCAGCAGCCACGGCCCTTGAGAAGGGCACCTTGCCTGAGGTGCTTTCATGCTCTGCAGACCCCTGGTGGGCATCAAGATTGTGTTAACCTCAGACTCTTTCTCCTAACCCCAGCCTTGTTCTGGTGGGAGGCTGCTTGTCAATGACACCCTCATCTGGCTCTGTTCCACTGCCATTTGGGATCCATTTGGGATATTCTCCCTGGCTGCTGCCTTGTATTAGCTGATGGGTTGAAGACTGTGCTGTGCCGACAAGACCGCTGTAACTGTCTCTTAATGAGTAAATCTGGACTGAGTTGATCATTACACACCCAAACAGCCACAGAGGAGTTGGGGAGCTGCCATCTCATGCTGAAATCTTGTCTTCATTTCGCCCTGGAGCCTTACAACTGGCTTGCAGGCCTCTGATCTCCACAGTGGTCATCACAGTTGGGTTTGCCTGGGTAGTAGTATTAGTAGCATTAGTAGTATAGTATTTAGTAGTATTAATAAAATATTGTGAATAGTATTAGTGAAATATTATTATATTAGTAAGCAGTAGTATTAGTACAATGTTACACCACAGGTAAATATCCCTTACAAATCCACGATTCATGGATGGGCCAATTCACACAGTGTTGAGCCTCAAGGAGCAAACTGGAATAAGAGGGAGAGGAAAGCAGCAAATTTATTTCCAAGAAGAAAAACACATTTGCTTTCTGTGAAATGTGAAAGTTTAATTTTAGCAGTGAAGAATTAATTTTTGAACCCCAGCTTCCCTGTATGACTTCATGTGACCTGTTGGACTTCAGCTTTTTGTTTAAAGTATACTTCACCAAATGGCAAAGGACTGTACTGAGGATATAAGGTTATTTTTGAGGGAGACCATTTAGGCTTGTATTGGAAACCATAATTTTAACCTGGTTTCCATATATTTTCATACTAAAATTTGATTTTAGAAAGAATATGGACTAATTTATTTAAAAAGCAGCAAAAATGGCAGGCAGACTGAAGAGTTTTAGGAGGAAATCTAAGGTATCCAGATGTTAATGTTTGTATCTAAACCAATCGTGTTGATTTAAGTGTAGTTAACTTGAAGAATAAAGCTATCTTTTTTTTTTTTTTTAATTATTTATTTTTAATTTCTATAAGATTAATAGAATGATCTGTAATATCAAATATCAGTCTGAAGAATAATTATCAAGTTATGGGAACAAAAGGGCTCGTTGGCTCTATTGAAGTGCTCAGAATCCAGTAGCTGCCCCTGGGTTTGCTGTCCTAATGCACATTCCTTCTGAGAATCACACTGTTGAGATACCTAAACAAAAACTATACTTTAATATTCTCAAAGGAGTCAAAGTAACCTAAGAAACAAGGCTACTGTCTTTGAGTTGAAGCCTGTAACCCTAAATCAAGTATCCTACTTGGAAATATTTTCCTAGAAACTTAAATGCAGGCACCTGGTTTTGAAAAATCTCACTGCGTAATTACGAGAGGAAGCTGACTCTCTGGCTTTGCTTTTGCCACCTAAACCGATTAATGGGAGAAGAAACCTGGTTAAGCTCGCATTCTGGGTTGCTGACTAGCAAGGGTTGGTTTTGATCCATGGCCTCTGGTATTTGGATTATTTGCTTTCCTTCTCTTAATCTCTGTGGGGAAACTTTCCCTCACTATTTAAATATTAAATCCTCACCATACTGGAATGTTGCAGCATACTGCATACAAACAGAGATGTGAGGGCTGAGTTTTTTCAGTGCAAACCCATTTTGAAGTCAAACTCAGAAGGCCTTTGTTCATTTGCTCTGAAGATATACGGATGTGTTCTGCTGGGTATTTAACGTATTTGAGCACCAAAGGCCCTATAAGTGCTGACACACATTGCAATCCTTCAGGCTTCTGGGATGCAGCTACAACTTTCCCCCTTCTGGCAGCAGGAACAGGACAGATGGCAACAGCAATCAGAAGGGGACACCGAGTTTCTGCAGTTTTGGTGTTTAAGTACAATTTATGTTAACAGGCTCCAGACTGAAGTCTAGACTTGAAGTCTTTCAAGTCCATCAGATCTTCTCTCCCAAAGATGTTGCAATGCCTAGCTAGAGGAGAAAGGTAGCATCCTTCCATTTTTCAAAGCATTGTTTTGAGAAAAATAATCTTTCCCTAAACTTCCTCTGTAAAAATTCTGCTGCTATTTGCTACATACGTAGCTAGTCTTAATTGTGGCTCACATCAGCCACCGGCAGGTAGCCCTAATCCCCTGATAAACTTTCCATTTCTGTGTTGGCACTTGTTTTCCTTTTGTCTCCATTTGACAGACTGGTTCCCTCCTAATCAATGGCAACACTAATTAAAGGTACTGGTGTGATGATCTTGGTATGATTGGGAATAACAAAGTTTTAAAAATACTTTTGCCAAATATCTTTTGATTGCTTCTTCTGGGAAGATGTATTCTATCCAGAGAAGTGTTTATGTCTTTCTGAGTCTGTGTTTCTGTGGTTGCACTGGTACAGCACTGAGCCCACTCCTGAAATACAACTCTTCTTAGCTCCCAAACACTCTAACAAAGGCTCACAATAACACTATGTAGCATTTAGGCAGCACTCTGATGGAAATACGAGTGATTAAGTCCCAAAGCCAACCCCACATCTTTTACTGTATAATGAAAGGAAAATCAGACATCTAATAGGAAATTATAAATTCAGAGGTTTAATAAATTGCTTTTATTATTTTTTTTTAATTGTTTCTTGCAGCTGGTCACCAGCTTAGATTTGTTGACTGATGCTGTGCATTGTATATGCCTTCTACAGCTTTTTGCAATATTTATCTACTTTGCACTGAAACAGCAGAAGAGAAAAAGAGAGGATGTTAAAAAGTTACTGCTCCTTAATAATTATCAAATCTCACAGATTTAGGTGTCATGCTAGTTAACTAACAAAAGGCCTTTGCTCTAGAACTGGTATAACAATGCAGACAGGTTTATCACCAAACATCACTAAAACAAATCTGTTGCCATGTTAATAGTTATGGTGAGTCAGGTGAACTTAAAATTGAAGGTCCAAAGTATGATCTGTCAGTTCAAGACTGTCAAAACCAAATTGCCCTCCAAAATAACCACTTACAAAGACAACTGCAAGTTCACTAAGCTCTGCAGAAAGACATTTAGTCATGTTCTTGGAATACATATACTCTTATGCAGAATATATTATTATTTGGCTCCATCTATGTATCTTAAAAACAGGAATGGAGTCCTCCTCTCCAGGCCTGTTGTCCCCACTTTGGTTGTTCTTAATTCTCCTTATATGGAGATTGTGTAATATGTATTAGCAAGGTAAAGCTTATGAGGAAAAACCAAAATCACATTTTGCTGTTGAGCTAGCTGAGTTCTTATGGTGTGATTCTAGGATAATTATTTTAGCCCAAAGCTGTCATTGACGTATAAAGATTTCCCCAATGTGCTTCAGTGAAAGTGCATCTACACACCCTTTGTTGTACTTGTCCTTCCCCAGGAATTTTTCTTTCTAATTTCCTGCCAATTTCAGCCTGGGTTCCTTCACATGAGGAGCTGAGGAAGAACTGGTCTTTAAGTGCAAGCATTGGAAAACGTTGTTGAGAAAAGCTGGAGAACAGGAACCTCCATCAAATTCAGGAAGAAGTGTAGGAGCAGTAGAAGTATGAAGGAGAAGCAGAAGAAGTATGATGCTGGGAGCACAGTCAGTTTCAGCACCATCAGATGTAACTACTGAATAAGGGCAACAGACAGTCTGCAATAATTTGCAATACAGCCACCAATATAAAGGAGAAAGGTGAAACTCTATGCATTATTTACTGATAATCAGATCACTTTTACAATGTTTCATTTATAAATGTAATAGAACCTATTAGCAAATCTTAAAAAAACACAGGAATTTAGGAGAATGGTTTACACATAATCTAATTAGTGATTTTTTTTTTTTTCTTTTCACTTTAATTACAGGTACAGGAAATTTACACTACCAATATAAATGCTAAAAATGTGAGGTATTTTCATTGTTTTAATATACAGTGTTTTACAATAAAGTGCATAATAAAATAGACTTAATTATCCTAAAAATGCTTAACAGTCAATTGTAATTCATTACTCAAGTTACTGCTTTCATCTTTATTTTGTGGCTAATTTTATAGTGTCAAATAATACACACATAAAAAGTACATAATGCTGCAATATATTGGAGCAGCTTTTTTAAGAGAATATCAGTATTTCCTGTGCACTTGCAATTGATTGCTAGCTGATGCATTCTGGTACTGCTGTGAGGTTACTGTAGTATTCACCAAAGGGGAGGATATACATTGCTGAATACTCTATAATAAAATGGAGAATAATGAGATGTATATGTGCAAAACCAGAAATGTAATTATGTATAACATTCAATAAACATCAACAATATCAGTGTGATCTCTTTTCCATTACATGTATATATATTAAGAATTTAACTTCAGTTATCTGCTCTTTTTCTGCAGCTGGGAACTTGCACAACAGTTGTTCACTCATCATCGAGAACAATTCCAAGCCAGTGCCTATCTGTATCTGTATCTACAGTTACACACTCCTGTTTAAATGATTAAGTATATAACCATATGGAAAGAAAGCTCTTAAATGGCAATCAGAGAACTTACAGAGACAAGTGTTTTTATTTTATTCATACAATAAAAATGACATAAATGAAGAATTAGTGGAAGAAATGTTTGTTCATTCATGATCAGCTAACCAAAAAGACTGACTACTGGACGACAGAAACGTGCATTGGTGGGGAGAGCAGCTATTTTTTATTTTATTTATTTTTTTTTAAGTAGGATGAGCTATGAAGAAATCCCCAGAGAAACCCACAGGCTCAAAAATGCTATAGTATAAGACAGACACAATAAATATAAAGTTATTGCTACGCTAATTGCTGAAAAATAACATATTTTTAAAGTTGTTGTCCATTAGGAATTAAATTCTGAAGATAGAAGGCAGAGGAAATGAAGCTGAGGTTCCAAGTCACACATATTAAGTCCCACAAGAACAGAGATAAAATGGTGCTTTACACAGTTCCACTTCAAAACTAGGCAATCATGTTGAATTTAGGGGCCTCAAAAATTTATTTATTTATCTATCTATTTATTTATTTATTTATTTATTTTTCCTTCTAGTTTCAAACTTAGTAAGTGACAAAAGCCTTCTGAATAAAAATCATTTTCTCTAATATTTTTGTTAGAGAGCTTATAAACTCTAGAGTTTATCCAGTCAAGTACATGAAGTATTTGAAGGTAAGTACATAAAGTATATGAAGTATACAGTCATCTGGCTATATTTTTTGCCTAAGTAGGTATACATTTAATGCTTCAAAATATACAAATATATGTTTCCTAACAAATATACATTAAAGGAGGAGACTGATATTTCAGAAATGTAAATACTAACTTCTGAATTACAAAATGATAATTTGAAATGTAAATTTTGCACAATGTGCACTTATTTCCCTATTCAGTTCTTTAAATGGCAGGTATTATGATTATTTTGTTTCAAATTGACAAGATCTAGAATACATGAACCAAAACATGAACACTTCCTGAAGAAAGGTAATAACTATCACATCTACAGGTCCAAGTAAGAATTCATTGTATTGCCAATTATTTTATGCACTACCACACATCATTCTCCCTCTCTCAAAATTATTATGAAATACAAATTATTTATGAGTTATATATAGTTCAAATGGACCCTGCTACACTATTATTCCTTAAAAGTTCTTGAAACTTCTTGGACTTTGCAGGTGTCTTCAGATTTCAAAAGGGAACTGAAGCCAGAGGATAAGACAGTTGGGTATAAACTCTCAAAGCCTGATTACAGTAATACCAAGTTCATTAATGTATTACCTTTTCATAAATAGAAAGCTGAAAGTCTGGCAAGACAGTTAAACAGATTGATGTAAATATTTTCAATTATATTTTTGCTATAAAATAAGCCACTTTGTAGGAAAGTAGGTCAGTTTGTAGGAAATAAAGTTGAATAG
The DNA here is from genome assembly GCF_011077185.1 of Oxyura jamaicensis. Taxonomy (NCBI): domain Eukaryota; kingdom Metazoa; phylum Chordata; class Aves; order Anseriformes; family Anatidae; genus Oxyura; species Oxyura jamaicensis. Next base: position 190,605,614 of record NC_048893.1, read on the forward strand.
GAATAAAGCTGAACTTATTTAAGTTATATACTTACTAAAGGAGTGATTATCTGTAAAACACCCGAGGCAGATGGGTTTCTGGTAATGGCTTCTTGAACATCTAAAAATACAATCAGAGTGTATGATAAATATTATTTAAACCAAATACTAGAATAGAAATATGATTCACAATCAAATATTTAGCACAAAACTTCATGAAGATTGTGGAAATGTAGTTTATTGGAACTGTTCTTTTTTCCTCTACTAATATTTGTTGAAGTATGTGACACATCTGTATTTTAAAAAAATTCAGCTAGATACCTGGAAAAAAAATCTACCGTGTCTATAAAGAAATCTAAATCTATAGAAAAGTGTGTCAGGTGCTCAAGCTGGCAACAGAACTTCTAGACTTAGATTGGTTAGTGACTGTTATTCATTAAACAAACAAACAAACAAAACAAAAAATCCACCACACCCAAACCTACAAAGTTACACAGTTTCAGGAACTTAACTTGGTAACATGAAAACAAAGCTGAAAAAGGTGAATAAAGATAGTTTAAAATGCCATGTGCTTATGTGTTATGTAAGTACTTATAACACTTACTAACTTAGAGGTACATACTTCCATGTACTTACATATCATATGTCTACCTGTAAAATTTCACAGCTTCCTATGACCAATTTTATTTCCAAAATAATTAAGCAAGCTAAATTTAGAATACATACATACATATATTATTTTAATTTGCACACTCACTTCATTTGTAATCCATTGACTTATATACTTTAATATTCCTTATGTTCTTTCCTTAGTTTCCTCAGTTTTCTTTTTCACACTTTGCAAACTTCAGCCTTATTGCTTCCAATTCCTTTGCTGATTTTTTTTCAATTTCTCTGTTATTTATACAGCAATTTCTTTAGTATTTTCTTACATTTCTATTTTCCTAATATATATTTTATTGATCTGAGCACATCATACTAAAACTCCTCTCCTACAAAAGAAGGAATTCTTTACTTCTATTTGCCTTGAAGCAAGAGGAATGAGGTACAGTGTCAGGAAATTCTGAACCACAGCTAGATGGAAGCAGGAATTTTAAACTATAGTTGCAGGAAGTTTCTAAGAGGTTGAAAACTTCTTTTATCCTGATGTTGTAATTTACAGGAAACTGAAACCTTTTTTCCTCGAAGTCAAGCAATCCATCATTTGATGTGGAAACATATGGATAGTGTGTTGGAGTTTAACGCCATAAAATAAGCCCTGGTCTGGTATGGTTCCAGGCAACATGAACTATTGGGGTAAACTTTGGTAAACTGACCATGAATTAATGCAGTCCACTAGGAAAGTAAGTAGAACAGTGAAATAAAATCAATGGACTTCAAGAAAACAGACTCTCGTAAACTTGAATAGTTGGCAAGTAAAATTTCAGATGAAACAAATCCAAGCAGAAAGGAAAAAACAGCAGAGTTGGAAGTTCCATAAAGCGCAAAAATGACAAGCAGAAGTTATTCCAATGTATGGAAAGCCATGAAGAGACCACATGGACTAAGTCATAAGGCCCCCCATTGATTTCCAATACTGTATCATGGGATCATAGAATATCCCAAGCTGGAAGGGACATAAGGTCATAAGGATCATCAAGTCCAACTCAGGGCTCCACAGGAGACTACCTAAATTAAACCATATGTCCGGAAAGGATGGAACACACAAAATGCAGAAACTGTGAAACTACAGAGAATTTTTATCAAAGACAAGCATAATCATAGAATCGTAGAATTATTTTGGCTGGAAAAGAACCTTAAGATCATCAAGTCCAACCATCAACCTAACCATCAACCTAACACTACCAAGTTCATTACTAAACCATGTCCCTTAGCACCACATCCACATGTCTCTTAAACACCTCCAGGCACGGCAATTCCATCATGTAGGACAAAGCAAATACTAACCACAAGATACAATAACAAGAGACTAAAAAGTAAGTTAATTCTACATGTATGTTAGTTCTAAAAGGATGAGCAATGAAAGTGTTTAACCACTGGAGAGAAAAAATACCAAGAACAGACTTTTTCTCAACATTCCTCAACAAAATGTCAACTATGATCAGATATCTCATATTAAGAAACACGGGCACAAAGGTGGTAAGAAATCTGCCTGGCAAAGAAGAAGAACAGGTTGTAGAAAGTTTTGCAAGTGATATTCACATAAACATTCAGTTTTGGCTGCAGCAATCTCAGAATTGTGTTTGTGATCCTTAAAAGTTAATGGAGAAGAGGAACATTCTAAGAGACTAGAATAAAGAAAATAAAAACTCTTTCATTATAAAGGGTCAGTTTTGTAAAAATATAAAGTATATAGAATAAAAAGTAATTATTTGCAAAAAAATAATAAAAGTAGGATGGATAAGCATTGGAATAGATACCTAAGTGAGGCTTGTACATCTATGTTTGTTTGAAGAACAATTTTGAGAAATTTATTACAAGCAACAGCTACTGTTGAGCTGTTCCTGAAGGGCTGAACTACTTTTCTGAAGGTGTCTGAAGTTGAATGTTTTTTTGACAAAGGCAAAGTCACCATTATTTTAAATTAATTCTGTTGATTAAAAGAAGTTTTAATGACTTCGGTCTACTGTTTGCTACAGTTAGTAAAGAATAACAATAAGAAAATAAGAGGAAAAAAGATTTCTATCATTGGATCCATGTTTTTACTCTAAACTAATCCATGACAACAAAATATAAAATTACTTAATCCCTTGATGTAGGATCCTATTTATTATCAAACTTACTTTGTAGCCTTTGATTGAGACGATCAAGAGACTGGAAAATCTTCTCTTCTTCTACTGAAAGTGCACTCATGCCTAGACATGGAGCCCTGTTAAGCAGAAAGGGTTGTCTTGCTGGTTGCACACCTTCTATAGCTGCCAGGATTTCATCTTCTGCAGCTGGTGTACTTGCTAGTTTTTCTGCCATAAGAAACTGAGCAGTGCTTTCTGAAACTGATGAGATTACAGGGGTAAACTCAAGCGAGAAGACATTTGAATATACTGCTTGCTTTTGTCACTATGAGTCTGCGAAACATAAAATTCACATCAAAAGATCAAAAAGATGGTGGTCAAGAAGCATATGTTAGAAAATGCTATAATTTAGATCATTAACGTGTCTTACAATGGGGATGACGTGCCAGAGCAAGTTCTACTAGTCTTAAAAATATATAATAAACCAATGCCTGTCTATATCATACTGTTATGTATGATACATAGAGCTATCATACAGTTAGGAACAGAACAGAACAGGAACAGAATTAAACTTGGCCATATGTTCTTATGCATTTATAAAAACATCAATGTGACAACACATGATACTATATCTTACATTTCTGTGAAAAAAAATAGATCTAGTCAACAAACCAGAATCATTGATGCTAGAAGACACAAGTAACTTTATACAGTGCCTACATTAGGTCACTACTTCATGTATAACAAAGAATTGAAGTGAGATGTGTTACTATACCTTCATCAAACTTGTAGACGTTATTCATATTTTGTGCTGGACCATATGCAGATTGAATGGGACTCAGCTGGACAGCATGTAACGAATTCTATCAAAATATTTTAAAACTATTTTAAAACTCATTTAAAACTAAGTGTAATTTAAGGTAACTGTACTACTTTCTCAACATTTTTATTTATTATTTCATATTACTAAATGTTTCAAGTGCAAAAATATTAGTGCATACTAATACAGTAGATGTATTGAAGTTGACTATTATTTTCATTAGTAGTGACAGCAAGCTGACTTAGTACATTGATTCATAATTGTGACAGAGAACAAATCTTTGATATAACTGAAATTCTTTCAATTTTAAGGATAAATAAGTGCTTTTTTTTTTTTTTTTTTTTTTTTTTTATTGATATCAAATATTTACCTGTGTCTGATGAGTAGACTTCCTTTTAGATGCTACAGTTTGCCTTCTCTGTTCTGAAAAAGCTCTGTGTTTATGTTCACTGTTGTCAAAAATCTGTTTTTGTCTTGTAACAGGAACAACACCTTAAATGAGATGCATACAAAAATAAAATAACACATGTAAAAACATGATAAAGAAACAAAACTATTAATGGTGAATACATTTCTCTGTTGAAGTTTAAATGTCTATCTTATGGATGTTTGCATCGGATCTCTCTAGATTTATTTTCCTACAGTGAAGAGTGAAACAGGTGTTTCTAAGGCATATTTAGTTTAATCTTAGGAGAAGACTATAAAATCCAGATGTGGATTATAAGCGCCATATAGTATTTTCCCTCAGATAGAGAGGCCTAACTTAGACATTGTATGTTAAATTTATCTCAGTTTTGTCTGGTGTAACAATATGTTTTCATAATCAAACCATCAGGTTTCAGAATGAAAATAAAGTTCTAAATTAAATTTCCATGCATACAAGCTGAGGATGCAAATCACTGCTTTCACCTGCATTTCAGGATCTACATATCCAAGGAGACGTTAAATTCTCATTTGTAAATACAGTTACTTGATTTCTTCTTGGGAATATAATTTATTTATTTATTTATGCAATACCATTTAAATTTAATGTATAGTTTTTAAGTAGGAGTTCAGGACTAGGCCAAGGATTCTTTTAGTGATTTTAACAGAATTTTAGTTCTTTACTTGTTATTATAGTGATATTCAACAAAGCAGAATTCTTACTGTTTGCAGAGAAGGAAAACAATTCATTCATCCTAGAAGAAGGTTTGAAAATAGTCTTCTGGCTGCTCTCACTAGCAGTAATACAGGATACAGGAGCTTTAAAAGGTTCCAGTTTAGTTATATGTGAATTATTGTAATGTGACACATGATGCTGAATAGCACCTGAAAAAAAAAAAAAAGAGAAATGTGATTGTGCTATACTGAAATTTGAAAAGAATCAAAGAAGAAACCCTGTGTTGTATTAGTAATCACATAACCTTTCTCTGAAAAAATAAATTCCAAAGTCACTCTACTGATACCTCAACATTTAATTGAATCAGTTTGCAAGATTAGATCTATGACTAGCAAAGACTCCTTTGGGAAACTTAATACAAAATATAACAAGCAATAGTGTATTTAAGTGCATGAGATACTGAGATACGTCTGTTTAACTCTAAGCATATGAATTAGTCCTGTGTTTATCACACAATCACAGAATCATTTAGGCTGGAAAAGACCTTCCAGAACATCAAGTCCAACCACCAACCTGACCTACTGAATCCCATCACTAAACCCTGTCGTGTCCCTTACTGTGCCCACAAGGCACAATTTGTCTCAGGCTGAATGTTAAACACATTTTTAAAGCATTTTACTGGCTGAACACCAAAGAAGTTAAAATAATTCTAATATCCAGCAACAGAGGATAGCTTGTGTCATCCAGAAAATACACCATTTCTAACCTGGAACCTGCATTAAAGGAAGCCTGGAACCCCAGTTAAAGGACAGTCCTCATTTACGACAATTTTGTTTATTCAGCTCATTCTCACTTTCTGTAGCGCACATTTGGCCACACATTGCAGATCACAATTTCTCACAGACCTTACTGAACCCTGTGATAGTGCCACAGCAGATAATTTACTCAAGAACAACACAGTATTCAGTCTCTCTAGCAAGCCCTTCAGGACTAAGACCATGGTGATCTATATGCATTTGCAGGCAATAGAACAAATACTAGCCAGCCATTAAGACTTATCTAGAGTATTTAAAATAAAGAAGACTTTCAAAACACAAAATGTAAGCAGATACTGAGATAGGGCCGCCCACCCCAATTTTAAAAAGAGGTTTCTCAGCTCTTCCTCTAAAAGACCTGCAGCTCTGTGACACTGGGGCCTGTTCACTGATCTGATATGCAAATAATAGTATCAACAGGCAAGTACCTCTGCTGGAGGCCACGTATGGTAATGGCAGACTTCATTCATTTCCAATGTAAAATCAAACAGGCTAACATAAATCACACATATCTTAAGCTCATCTGTTTGCCTTTGAACTGGAATGGACAAGCAGAAAAAAAAAAAAATCTCATTTCTTCCACCTCCTTCGGGCCAAGAATATTCATCTAGCTTTGCTCCCATCATTAAAACTATGAATTTAGTGTAGATAAAATGAGAAACAGTTTTTTTTTTCAAGTTACGGGAATGTCTTATTTTGCTAGGAAATCTCTCTGATCTGCATGGCTGATCACAGCTCAGTCAGCAGGTTGGAGTGCTGCATATACCAGCAGCAGGGACTGGTTTCAGGAGCTCCGCTTCCAGCTGCAGCCCTCAAGAGAAGGCAAAGCAGCATATAATACAGAAACTATGAGCAGAAGGATGCCATCACTGCCTGAAAGTACAGCATGTAGCTGGGTTGCAGAGGAGAAATGAGCTAAAGCAAAAAGAATGAAACATTTTGAAATGTAAACCCCAAGACATTAAAGTTTGTTCTCCCAAAATTTCTTACACATCTTTTCTCTTACCTTACCAAACACCCTCTGCATCGTATTGCTCCTGAAGTTATTTTCTAATAAATTGCAAGAGTTTTCTGAAAAATCCCTGAAATTTCTTAAAATTTAAAATTTGTATCTTAAAGTTATTTATAAATCAGACATTTTGAAGAACAGCAAATGTGTCTACTAGAAGCTTTTTTTGTTGTTTTTGAATGTTAATTGTATTAATGAGGCTAAGACTTAATAACTTTAGGCATTTGCAGTGTCAGCATCTTAAAAACATGGTAGATCTACATTTCTTTCACTTTCAGGTGGCAGTGACTTGGATAACAAGCTATGACTCCCAGTTACCTTGTAAAAATTGCTCATATAAACCTACTTCCTCTTATATCATTATTTAGACCACCTGTCACATCTGCTCATTAGTCAGGTATGTAATCTCAGGGAAAGCACTTCCTTTTCATTTAATATTGTAGACAGCTTATAAAAATGGGGATCCACATTTGAGAGGCCTCTGGGCACCACTAGAATAGAAATGATAATTACAAATGCTGAAAACTTGTCAAAACCAAGTATTGTGTGAGTGGATGAAAGGCTGAAGGGTTAAACTGAAAACAAATTTGTGATGTAATTTAAAAGTATGTTTTTACGGTCCCCCACCCCAAAAGCCCAGACACATGACTCTAAACGAGCAGCAGAGTCCTTTGGAGCTAGGGCAGTACACACTCCTTTCCATGTACTTCTTGTTTTATCAGCACTTGGGATATGATCAAGATGTAATCCATTTTCTGCATTAACAGATCTCCTTTCAGTGCAGGTTACTGAACGGTCTTGACAGGCACTTGTCTGACCACCAATTACAGAACAAGTATTTTTTTGCCAAAGGTTCGTATCTGGACGTGCTGCAGCAAGGTGTGGCCAAGTCAGAACTACAGGTAATGCTCTCTTTTAGTGCTCTAGTTCTCCTAGGTAAAGCTTGATCTGCTAACAAAACATGCCTTTCATCGAAATAATTACCATTTGTAGTGGCAGACTGAAGTTTGGAGGAAGGCCGTGGCTGAAACCCCAGTCTGACCATGGTTTTGCCACTTGTGTTTCCCAGAGTAGGTGCAGATGGTGGGTGAGGTACCAACGCTCTGTCTCGAGCTACTGGAATTGTGTCGGCTTCAGCAGCCCACTGAGGTTGGACCAGAGTGCCTCTTCTGTTCTTTGACATAAAACCCAACTGGGCTCCTACGGGTCTTGGTCTTCTGGCTATTTTTGGCTTATTTTTGTGTTGATTACCTTCGTAAATTTTAGATTTATTACATACTGGGGGCTTTCTTTCTTCATCTTTTGATACCATCCAAGCTTTTTTAGCAAAAGAGGATCCAGTAGACGTAAACACATTCAGAGACATGCATTCTTTATTTGATGTTCCAGAATTAATATTTGATTTTGGTATATGAGAATTTTCCTGGTGATTTCTTGTGAAAGTGGTGTTTGAAGGGTGAACAACCATACTTAAATTAGTCCAAGAAGCATCACTTGCAGTTTGAAGACGTTGCAGCTGTGCAGAAGATATTTCACTTGTATTTTTCTCACAGCGTTTTTCATTATTTTCCATTATTATCTTGTTAATCTGATCACACCATCTTAGTTTCCTATTGTTTTTTTCATTTTCTCCACTTTTCTTTTTCATTTTTGCTAGTTCCAAACTGTCTCTGATAGAAGACACAGGTCGAGTTCCAAAACTGATCCCATGGTTCTTAACCACAGCTTTGAAATGTCTGGGTTCACATTTAGATTCCTTCTTTAAGATACTTCTGAATAGTTTTGCTCTTTTCCCGTTGTAAATATTGTTTTTCAGGGTTTTGTGCTCTGCAAGAATGCCAAAACTGAACTCTGTATCAGACACCAGTGACATAGTTTCAACCACATTTGCCTTTTCTTCCTCCTTGTTATTCTGTTGCTTAACATTGCACAGAACTGAGGCATCCTGAAATAGAGATGATCCTTGGTCAACATCATCAACACGTCTAATGTTTTCTTCTTTTGTTTCAATCACTTTTCCCAATGTATTTTTTAGAAAATCTTTACTAATGTTTTTGTCCTTTGGCAATGTATCAGCTGTGCTGGGAACACCAGTGGAACACCTCTGATTAGGAAATAAGATTCCAGATGTTGCAATAGGTTCACTGAAGGTTTGCACACATTTACTTCTATTTTGTGGGGTCAATTTAAAGCTCTGCTCTTGCATCAGATCCTGAATTCTTTCTCCTGGAATAGAATCAGGGCTGGCCCAGGCTTTGCTAGGACTGAAAACAGGATGACCAGTGGCCAATGTGCTGGCCATTCCAGAAGATGGATTCTTTCTTTCTTCTTTTATATTTTGCAGAAAAGTAAATTCTTTATTTACAGAGCTTTCTTGATTACCAGAAGTAGAGAACTCTGCAGCTTTTTTTTCAGATGATTCATCTTCTGAACTGTTTACATGTTCAGCAACAGTTAGAACGTTATGTTTATCTAAAAGATCATGAACAGGTAAGTTGTTGTGGCTGTTTTGGGAATCTAAATTTCTCTGACAATTATTTAGATGCATGTTTTTAGAAGTATTTTCAATTGTACAAATCAAATCATTGCTCCTGGTCTGTGCACAGTCACACTGCGTAACCAAAGGAGATTCACTTGGTGGGCTGCAATTTTCATTTTGTTCCCCAGCCTCAAGACTGTCAAGACTTGATAAACTTTCTGAATCGTCTGTTTTCTCAACTTGTTGATGAAAATTCTGAAATACAGACATAAAACCAGACTGTTATCAGTTTTTTTTTTTTTTTCTTTTTTTTTTTTTTTCTTCACTGATACTAGTTTTTCATTTTAACACTACAGCTTAGGCTAAAATACAATCAATATTGGGCCCCATGTTTTTGTGACTTAGGGTCATAGCATTATTAATGTTTTCATCAAGTCAAAATTTACCTGTGTTTAATTGCAAAAGAAAATGATCTGCTTTCAGGATCAAATTCAGATGAAAGAACTGCATACTTCAACAAGTCTAACTGTAAAACTTATAATTCTACAATATCAAAACCAAAGGACCAAGATTGGGGGAATCTAAGCAACACTATTGTTTCTGGATTACCCTATGACACATGATGATTCTTATACTCTAACATGCAGTGGAGTTTACAAAACAAAAGGAATCCATGAAAATGCAGAATTTATACTAAAACTTCTCCAAACTGACATTATTCCATAATACTAGTCTGAACATGTTTGTTTGTTTTTTCATACAAAGTGCCACAAGTAAGGAGGATTTAAATACCGTCATGGCAAACACAACAGCTGTCATAATCACACTCCTTAACTCCCTCTCCTCATCTTTCACGAAGTGGAAAATATCATTCACTCTATCCAGATTTATCAAGTCTAAGGGTATAGGGGCTTCCATGCCCTCCCCCAACCCCATCGTAATGCAGCAATGAATAAGAGCAACAGGCACCATTCAAATTGCCAGTGGGGTGACTTTATATGCTATGCAGGCATTTTCTTCACTAATACTTCTCCATCTAGACACTGAGATGCCTGACATGGTTGAAAATACATATTTTCTTAAGTACAGGATTTGAAAATGCACATAAATGTCAAGAAAAACATGCCTATTATCTACTTTCACATTCCTGTATTCTTCTTTCTCCGTGCAGTTAAATCCACTTCCATATAACTGAGCTGCTAAATTATTTTACACTATGTGTTGGAGAAAATTGTGATGAAAAACTGAGGGAAACTGCCTTAGGCATAAAGCAATTACTTTTTTTTTTTTTTTTTTTTTTTTTTTTTTGATTAGTGGCTTTAAAAGAGAAAGGTTTCAAGTGGCAAAATCTGTTCACCTAGGTGAATTATTATATGTCCCCCCGGAAATTAGAATAGAATTAACATTTTGAAAACTTAATAAAGTGTGCATAAAATTAGTGAATAAGAACATATTTTTGCAGTAAAACTGTTTATTCTAACAAAAAATAAATATACCATAATATTGCATGGTTTATAGCTGTACAAATATTTTAAATTGCAAAATAAAAATCTGAGTGGGTCCTGAAAGACTTTTTATGATTGAATTAAACCTTATCTTGCCCTAAATGTTGAGAGGTTGGTACAGTCTTCTATTATAGTTATGATCTGAGATAAAGAAACTAAATACAAGAACAAAGAACCAAGTGTAGAGAAAGATCCCTTTAGGGAACGTTTTTAAATTAAAGCTATACAAACTGGTGTCTTTCTAATAGAAAAGAATAAATAATGCATTGTTAGTTATTTATTAACCTTTATGTTTGGCTAAATCGTATTGTTAACCTCTGCTTGAACTTAACCAAACAAGGAAAAGGCATATGCTCGTAGGTTTCTGTACCAGGCCAAATTTAAGAACTAACTCTGAAATTTTCAAATGGGAAAAGCAAAACAAATCAAAGCAAACCATCAGTAAAAAGAAAGCAGTGCTGTCTGGCTTACTTCTTGTCTGAACTGGAGACTGCACCTGTATGGCTAAACATGCACTTCTAAAATGACTAGGTTAAATATAGGGAAAAAAAAAAGTAAAGGTTGATTAAAAAAAAAAAAATGCTTCTATAGCAGGTTAGCTTAAAACTGCTTTGCAGAATGCAAGAAAAGCTGCAACTTTTAAAAACTAAAATCAAAACAATTCAAATATTTTTGGTTCAGAAGTTGAAAACAGATTTAAACCCACATTATATGTAATGTTACTGTCCTTGAACAACAAAACCTCATGGGGACAAAAGATTTCAGTTGAGGCAACCTCCAGAAATAAGTTGGAAACTAAAAATAAAGAAGGTATCCTCATATAAATGCACTTAAAAGCACTTTAAATCACTTTTACTTTGTTCATGCAAATTTAGCTCACATATATTTATTGTGTTGTAGCATGCAACTTAATCATTTCACACATGAAGGCTGCTTATCATTCTCATTAAATATTTACATGCTTTCTTTTGCTTTTCTAGTGTACTTTGTAATGGAAGTGAATGTCACATTTTCTTCTAAAAATGTATAGAGTACTATGTATACAGACCTCAAAAACATTCAACACTTACTCATTCCTTTAGGGGTCAATAGTGGCAGGGAAATAAACCTGGAAATCCCAATCATTTGTTCTAAACTCTGAGAATATTATAGGATGATAAGGCAGCAAAAATGTTCATAGAGTGTACTATGCCTTTATTTTCTAGATTTATATATATTTTCTGTTATATAAATACAGTTTCTATATTGCCTGTTGCCTTGATTTTCTTATGTCCCTAATACAAAGAAGTCTAAACCCAGCCTGTCCACATACTTGGTACTCTGGTAGAGAGAATACCTCTGAGGAGTTAAAGAGGTCACTTATATGTCTTAAGACTTAGAACAGCTGTGTTAAGCCATTTCATTTCAGCAAAGCACTCAAAGAGAAAACATAAGCCTAAGAAACCTTTCATGAGGCAAATGAAAGAATAACATTGCAATAAGTATAATATTAAGAGGACCTGACAAGTGAATTTTCTGCCAACGGACTCTGTCAGAACTCCATTACACCAAAAAGCTGCCATATACATATTTGACATTTTCTGCAGAAGTGCTACTGTTCACAATTCCAATAAATGAATGAGAACGCTCTTCTGAAGACAAATGCTGTAAAAATGTTGCCTGTTCTGGAAACCCAGGCTCCTCTCCTCTCACACTATTTGCTAATTATGATAACTTTGATTTTGGTTTATTTACAGAAGTTCTTTGTGTGTTATTTGGAATAATGCTCTCTTTCACTTTTTTTATGAAGTAAAAGACACTGATGTTCATAAAGATACAAAGTTACCTCTCAAAGCCAGTGAGGTACTTAAACACCTTTACTGGTTTTGAGTTCACCACCTTTGGAATGGGAATGTCCATTAGAAAACTAGCAAACTGTTGTCTATGCATGCTTGGAACATACAATTCATGGAACTACATAACTCTGATTTCTCAGATGATTTGGGCCAAGCCAGAGGATTTTGGTTCCTCTGTTAGACAACAGATCCAGAATACTCCACTGAACCCACCAAAGAAGATATGGAGGTTTAGGATGACCACAGACTTCCTACTGACACCCTTGTCTTTGCTAGTTCTTAGATATTTTCTATTTCCTACCTGCATTTCTGCATTGCTTTTTTTTTTTTTTTAATTTATTTTTTATTTTATTTATAAGAACATGCGTCTACCTTCCCCTAAAAACCTGCTGAATGTGAAGCTGATATTCATATGCTTTTCTCTCCGCTATTTCAAAGCATAATTAAGTTGGCTGTTACAAGATCTGTGAGTTTCCTGGGTCCCAGTTGTTCTCTGCCTGTTCCTGTCCAAATTCTGAGAGTCTGGATTAATGCTTGGTTTCCCAGTTGGTGAGCCATACTTCCTTACGGAGATGTGCCAGTATCAGGCATTAACTGCACAGCAAAACTCAAGCTGCAAAGTCCTACAGAAGTGCTGCTGGAGATTGATAAGAGTTAATACTGTATAAAACTGAAAGAGGTACATTTGTGTTCCCCAGCCACCATGTGCCTACTAGGATAGAATAGAAACACTTGAAGAAAAATAGTTAAATTTTATTTTGCTTTCCACTTCACAAAAAGAGGTTTATCTCTTAAAACAAAACAAAACAAAATACTTCTCTGACATCTTCAAAGGGCAGAATTACTCCAGACAGAGATACTTTAATCTTGGTGAGAAAGCAAGAGATTGCCCAACTTCCCCTTGAGACATTGGTATATACTCTTTCTGACAAGACCAAGTTATCATAATATAAAATCCTGGCAGATCAGTATGCACAAACTTTTTTTATTTTCCATTCCCTTCCTGCAAGCAAACATTTTATTATTACCATAACCACAGTAAATAAGAGATCAGATACTGTTGTTTTTCCCTCTTTTCCTCCCCTTTAGCTGCATTTATGAACATTTTATTCTGTTCTAATAAAACAAGTCACTTTAAAAACAGCTCTGAAGAAATGGAGAAATAATCTAGTACGTAGCTGTATATATACTTCATATATACATCCATATATATATATGGATATATGGATATGAATATAAAAACAAAAATGGAAGCATGGTGATACGTATGGCAGTTCTTATGAAGAAGTACATGCTTGTAAAGGATGAACAGGTATATATTAGATGACAGTTCTCAATTTCCCTTTTTCTGTGCTTTGTGACCAATGTTGCATGTGTAACAATTGTTATGTTTTCACAAGCAAAGTCTTATTAACATATTAATGTACCTGTGAAACAAAATCTTTTATACTGAAAATGCTGTTTCAGCTTCAATTCTATATGATCTTCTGTTAAAGCAGGGCTTTGAATGGAGGCAAAGTGCTCTTCAAATAAATGAACATCCAGATTGTCAGATACAAAGTTTGTAATGTCATTTTCTACAGCACAGTCTTGGAATAAAATACTAATTTACTTTTTACTTTAAAAAAGACTACTCTGAGACATACATAACCAAAACAAGTCTGAGTATTAAAATAAGCAAAATAAGTTAGTCTGGAGATAAAATTCAATGTGATTAGTAACCCTTACAGCAAATGTGAAGTTGCTGTGGATTAGTGAAATGGTATGTTGCATTACTGGTTGAAAGCCAATAAAAGCTGAGGCTCCCTGATCTTGCTAAAAGAAAAACCAGTAAGGAAATCACTTGAGTTTGTCATAAAATTCAAGTGATCAACATAAGAGATGTTAACATTCACAGTTAAAAGTCAAAGATGACCAGACTTTTTTTGGTTTAAGGTGACCACAGAAACCTACTTCCAGTCTTTATATGGTCTCCTCAAAAACAAATCTGAATTCAATTCAAATCCCATTTGATTTTACCCTTAGAAATCTGTTTTCCCAATAACTAGCCCTGACCATTCTAATCTTTCTTGACTCCTGGGAGAGATTCCATAGTCTGGCAGTCCTTTTTTCCATGCTGGTCTCGTCTATGCCTCTGAAGAGTTAGAATGGTACAATACATTATGCAAAAGGAACCTTTGTTTAATTCATTCCAGTCATAATGCAAATGCACTTGAAAATGAACTCAGTTTTCCTGCAAGATACCTGACACATTTCCATTTCATAGGCACAGTCCAAACTCAGAAGCCCAGTAACACAAACAGCTAACAGGCTGCTCATTCACGCAAGGCAAAGTCCATACATATGTGTTTGCAGCATCTGCTGCTTTCACTCAGTGTAACATCACTTAAGAAATATTCTTCAGTATTTCCCAGATACCTACTTAGCCCTATACATAGCATATATAATCACACAGCCTATAATAGGATACAAAGTATTATTGTATTAGAGATAATACAAGACAAACCCTCTGACCTCTTAGTTTGGTTGCAGTTTTTAAGAAATGATACCTGTGTCCCTGCTTCAATAAATAGTGAAGTATTTTATGGCAAGGGGAACCACAGAAATAGCAATAATGAGTACTTCGATGGCTGCACAATATGCATTAAAACAAAAGGACAGCCAAAGTAAAATTCCTGTTTCAAATCAATCAGAAAAGGGATTTAAATTTGGATTTCACAGATACCACTTGAATAATCTAATTATGGTTATGTAAAGGAGGGAGGAGGAAAATACAATCTCCATATTGTAGTCTATAGCTATTTTGTCTGTAAATTCGCTCTTACTTCCAAGTATTTTGTTTTAAAAAATGAAACAATAGATATAAAATGTGAAGTCAATCACACAATTTAATTCAACCCTAATGTGTTTTTCTGGAAGAGCATAAAAGTATTGTACTGACCAAACCAGTTTCATATGGGCACCGAGTTGACAATGTGATGGAAAGAAAAAGACGAAAGTTATATGAATAATATTATTCCTTGACATAGTTGAGCCATTTAAATGGGAATTTTCATTATTCAGCTCCAGGCAGGTGCCAGAAATAGAAAATTTCAACACATAACATTTGGCAAAATGATATGCAATTGTGGGTAATGTCTTTTGGTCAAAAGCTGCATGCAGCTTTAGCTAAAGACTGTGCTCCCAGTTCCACCTTAAAGATTTAATTTATGCCTGCAATACAAACAGGAAAGAACTGTGCAAACAAAAACAAAAACAAAAACAAACAAAGAAACAGAAAAACCCTCTGATTGAGAATGAAATTAACAACATTAATTTCTTCCAAGTGGAGTTTTTTTCTGGGCATGCAGCAAATTATAATTTGATGTACTGACTCAGATGCAACTGTTGCACAAAATAAAATCTATTGCTCTCCAATAATTTTGGAGAATGGTAAAAGGGTCACTAAAAACCTTGGTTTACTGCTGAAACTATACAAATCTTTAAGGTTGGAAAACAGGGAACACACCAAATCTATGGGTAAGGTCTACATAGAACTTTATTGCCCTGTAGGAAAGAAAAGAATTTTAGGAATCTTTATAATCTGGCTAGGCCTGTAAAAACAGAAACAAAGAGAGGTTAAAGGACCTCAATGGATGGTTAGATTGCAAAGCATGTGCACGACTTTCCTTTCAGAAAGGCAAGTGCTGCTGAAATGACTTTGGACAACAGACAGCAACAAGACTACTCAAGACTATTCATGTCAGTAACATTAGTAAGAGTATTATAAATACTGCTTCACATCACAGAAAGTCACAGCACACATACACACCAGCCCAATCCAAGAATTAAGCTTCCAAACTCAGGCTTTAGAACAGTGACAAAAGCTTTCTTGACTATTTTTCTAATCAGAGTCCAAAGCATGAAATTTCAAGAAAGAAAGTCAAATGCTTCAGGTATAAATAGTTATAATTTTAAACTATTTAGCAGAGGGAAGAAGATGAGCAACCCCTAGTGGCAGCAGAAAAATATATTCTGGGAGAATCTTAACAGGACCAAAGCGTTTTCAAAAATAAAACATTAATATGTAAACACATTAATTTGTAAATTCCTATATTATATGCAGCATCTAAAGCTGATTATCATATATAAGAATGAACGTTAATCAAAAACCTTGACTGTACAAACTGTTCCTTCTGCCTCCTCAACCTTTTTGAAATTTACTCCAGTTGAGTGAGATCTTCTCTACTAGCCATCAGCTTCTCAAGATTCTCATGAATCCCCACCAGAAGAAAGCGGGTACAAAGACTGAGATGAATGTGCCTGGAAACATTAATATCAAAGAACTTCAAATATATCTGAAGCACACATCCTTCAAAAGTTATCCATAAGGATGTATTAAAAGGAAAATCCTTTTTTTTTTTTTTTTTTTTTTTTTTTTTTTTAGTGGAAAAGTTCTAGGACAAATCCTTGTCCATTGATGACCCCACACCTCTAGCCATTACCAGAGTAAAAGCAAGGGTGCTTCATTGTGTCAAGGTCATCTCAGACATCATGAGTCCCATAGTTAGTATTATAGAAACATGAGTAAGACCAAAATTATGTCCTTTTGTTTGCAAAAAAATGTAATATCAAAGAAAGACATTTCCAAAATCAAAGATAACACCAACTAACCTAAAATCAGACTTAAACGTGCAGTTTAAGGAAATCACTTTGGACCTCAGTTCTTCAGGATTTTCACTGTGTTTCTAAGGTGCCTTTTGAAACTGATTTGGGGTCCAAAAGTTAATCTAGACATGGAATTAAGATGTACTCTGGGCTTGTTATTAGAGCACTTGTATCTATTCCAAGGATGACAAAAAAGGACGTAGCATCTCAAGAGACTTGAAGTCAATGCCCAAGAAATCATCACACATTAGGGAAAACAAAAACAAACTCAACATTTAACCTACCATAATTATATTGCTATAGCATTTTGTGCTGAGCTGTAGCAATCAGCAAAGCAGAAACTTAAGTGCATTACTGGAAGCTGCCAGTTTAAGTTTGGAGCTAGCACAAGACTCCTGTGATAGACTAATGCCTAGTTACTCCAGAGCCAAGAATTCTAGCAGTCAAATCTTTGTTGCAGGGAAAGAAAGACAATATAACTGATGTCTTTGAGGCTTTTGAGAAAATATCCTTACAAACATTTTTAAAGATTTCTGATTTCTTATTGAAAATATGTATTGTCTAACTATCAATAATCTATTAGTAAGGCATAGTGCAGTGTGTCTAGGTGTTGTCTCATTGATAAGGTGTGCTTAACAGGCTTTCATTTTTTATCATATTCAAGAATTTTTCTATTATATTTAAAAAGCATCATTTAATGAATCACATGAAAATATCATACCTCCGAGTTGCTGAGATGCTGTTTTTCTAGGAGCTGCTGCATTTCTTTCAGATTTCTCTGGAACAAAAGTTGGTTACTGTCCATGCTGGTTGTAGTGCTCTCCTGCATTGTGTTATTGTAGCCAACCATTGCTGAAATCTGCTCCTGACGGGAATAACCGTTTCTAGATGCTGATGAGGATGAAGTGTCATCTGTGGCTCTTGATGCAAGCAAATAACTTATTATTTTGGCTTACTTCTATGCGTCAATGATACACTTTCAAACATGTTCCTTTCCAAAAGTATACATCACCAATAAATGCCTGGCATGTGAAGGAAAGCTAAACTCCACGTAACTACAGGTGGTGCTATTTGTACTGTCTAGCATTGTATCTCTCCAACACTTTCCATTTTAAACCTTCTCTTCTGTTATTTATAAATTGTCAGAGTTTTCTGATTGGGTTGTTGGGTGACTGCCTCAGGCTGGATTATTCCAGAAAATGTCAGCCAACAGTTTGGTAATTTACAGGACGGGAACGTGGATTTTTTTTTTTTTTTTTTTTAAGAAGGAAAATGGCCTTTATTTTTTCCATAAGGCTGGCTTACATAGAGGATGACTATATATTGCTTCTGTCAGATATTCCCTTACTTCAGACAGCACGAAGGCCTTGTTGTTTCTAGATGTTGCTTCTAGTGATGACCTGTAATGTCAGTATTGTGTGACATTAAAGAATTTGTTTTCTACCTGAAAAAAAAAATCTTCAGAGTTGCTACTGTAGCTGTGCACTGTGGTCAAGGTGAACCCAAATGAAGACTGAGGAAATCACAGGTTTACACAGGTTAAGAATTATTAGGTTTTTACACAGGTTAAGAATCTAACCATGGGGCTGGCAGACACCCAGGAATTAAAGAAGCCAGGAAGCATGGGAAGCCAAATGACAAGAAAAATGAGCAATCAGAGAATGGAAGGCAGGGAGTCTGTAACAAGATATGTTCAAGAATAAAGAGACCTGGAACTAGGCTGGGCAAGATCACTAGGAATAGGAACCAACATGTGAAAGCAAGAAGTGAGAAATAGGTAGATATTAAGGATGACAAAAACAAGAAAAAAGTGGCCTCAACCAATAAGAAAGGTATTAAAAGGGCAAAAAAAAACAACCAACCAACCAACCAAACAAAAAAACAAACAACCAAGCAAAAAACCACCAAGTCCCTAAACCCACCAACTCGCAGGCTAACCAAGCTCTAGCCTTTTGGAAGTATCTGTTACCAGGCTGCCAGCTGTGCTTGACTGCTTGACTTGGTTGCTTGACTGCTTAGGTAGAATTCTCTAGTGATGGACACTGATCCTATCTGTTGGCTCCAACCTGGTTCAAGGGCCATAAATACCCTTAGCCTGGCATACCCAAAGGGGCACATCGGATATTCGCTGTACTCCGCAATGATTACAAATGGTGATGAAAGGAGAACAGAACTCGGAAACAGATTATCAGCATAAAGTTTCAGTGAAGTAATTTGTAAAACAAATATACCTTTACTATAAAGGAGAGATACAGCCTTTATTTTAGCAGGTTGATCAGGTCCAAGATATGAAATATTTTGTCTCAGAAAACCCTGAATTTTGAATAGCAAACCAAAGCGTACTGTCCATTCAATGTGCAGATGTTTTCCAATGCTCCCAGGATGCATTTCCTATGTATAGTTCATAAGCAGCATCAATGTAACACTGTAAATATTGCTAACGTGTGTGAAGGTCTTTAGCTACATTTGTGGCAATAAAATAAACATGAAAATCATAATTCCATCTCTCTCTCTCTCTTAAATTGGAATCTAGCCTGGCATCCACCACTCACAATTTACCCTTCTCCATTATCAGTGAATGTGATGGTTCATTTTAGATATGGCCAACATGCTGTCTAGGAACTTACAAAAAGACAGAACTATTTAACTACTTCATGCCACAAAAAGCTATCTACCTTAACATTCCTACTGAGCAAAGATGAACACTGCAGAGTCACTCCATACTATACACATCCTTACACTTAGTACAAAACATGCATTGCTTCTATCTGGAGATGGTTACCATATGTCTAATACATGTACAGAAACTCAGTAATCCCTTTCCTTCATTTCTTTCCATTTCTTGAGCTTTGAAGTTCCTTCTACAGAGCCTCTATCTTTTCCATACTCTTTTTGTATCTAAAATTATACTCTCTATTGAAATTAATCTATTTTCTTTTTAGCTCATCTATGTCAAAGGGATATATAGTCTAGTGAGACCTTTTCTGTATCTATTATAATATTCATAATTTTAGGACAAAGGAGAATGGAAACTTTAATCTCATCAAGAATATCATTATTTTGATATTTTTGAGAAGATTTTTCAGAACTCTCCCAAAAGGTTGTCTTAATTGCACTGACCCAGTCAGAGATACACGTGTTTGGCAACGTCTGAAAAGGAATTTCTTATTTCTGATGAGACAGCTGATAGCAAAAAAGGGAGAACAACTTCTCAAATTTAGGTTTAGAATTCGGAAAACTGCATTCTGTATTCTTTTGAATGGAAGATATCCTTGTCAACCAAAAACCTGTACCTATTGTCTTTCAAAGACTTTGTCGTTGTGGACCATGACTGATATGCATGTGGACACAAATCTTCTATTTTTCTTTTCTTTTTTTTTTTTTTTTGGTAAAGTTTCTTGATATTTATTTGAATGTTCAGATCATTTACATTTATAAAAATTTGTACACTCCAGCTTTTTTCAGGGAATATTTTTGATTTGTCATATTTTTTAGTTTCTGTCCTCAAACTGAACATAATCAAATACAACTCCCAGGGAAGTGGTCATGGTACTGAGCCCGCCTTTTGGAGTTCAAGAATAGTTTGGACAACACTATCAGACATACAGTTTAATTTTTTGGTAGCCCTGTGTGGAGCCAGGAGTTGGACTCCATGACGGTGGGTCCCTTCCAACTTGGGATATTCTTGGGATATTCTTGATGCAGCCATATTTGTCTTTAATGCTTAATACAATATTCATTTTTTTCTTTAGAAGAGGACTGTTGATGAATTCTATGCATTCTGTTGCTGAGGGAGGGTAAATTATAATGATGATATATGTATATTTATATATACGTATTGGTTTAAATGCTTACAGAATTGTAAGAATAGACAGAAATATAGAAAGAGATCTACTACCTCATCTGAGTAAGTTTTTTGGTGTCCCACAATTTTGGGGACTGTCAGACATATTTAAAGGTTTACATCTCACAACTGGTGAATGGTTACTTTCTCAAAAAGCTTTTCTGTATCAAAACTTGCTTTGCTTTACTGTTTTGGAAGAAATCTATTTGACCTCTAAGAGAATGTTGCACAATTTTTGGAACCGAGTCTGAATACACAGAAATGCTACTTTTGTGACCCACACAGGGAGAGAACTATGGCTCCCAGTCAAAAAGTAACATAAACTGCCCAGTGCTAACATTTTCTGCAGCAGACTAAAATAATTTGTGCTGCATAGCATTTGTTCAGTTTAAGTCGCAGTGCTTACAGTGGGTAAAGTGTTATGTGAGATGCAGACAAAAAATACTTACTATATTTTCTGTCACAAGGAAGAAAGATAAATTCTGCTAGCATTAGAATAAGCAAAGGTTTATTTCATAATAATTTGCACCCTATAAAGAAATCTTTATGGCAATAACTTAATTCTTTTTTTTTGCTATTTCTGTACCCACAGTGTCTACATCCTCCTTCACCCACCTCATATGGCTACTAACCAAGTCTCCCAGTTACCAGCTGGAGAAGAGTCAGCACATTCTGTGGCAGGTTCCAAGATATGCATGTGCTGTCTTACCAGTACTGACTGGTTTGTGACCTGCTAATCAAAATAGGTCAATGTGGACACAACTTTAAAGTGTTTTTCATGCTGGGGTCACTTTGAATAATTTCTTCCTTGTATAGTTTCCATTTTCAAAATCAGAGAAGTAAAATTATATTTGAGATTCTCTAGCTCTCTCTTGTATTTGCTTACTAAGGGATGAGTGATTGTAAAGAAATATCATAGAATGGTTTGGGTTGGAAGGGACCTTAAAGATCATCTAATTCCAACCCCCTGCCATGGGCAGGGACACCTCCCACCAGACCAGGTTGCTCAAAGCTCCATCCAAACCCCTCCAGGGTTGGAGCATCCACAACTTTTCTGTGTAGCCTGTTCCATACAAACAAATAAACTTAATTTGTATAAGAAATCAAGTTGCAGAAATGAAAATCAAGGAAAGAACGCACTACAGTTCTTACAAGATAGTGAATTTTAAAATGATGCATTATAATATAGTGACAGCAATGTAATCTTGTAAGAAATCAAGCAAAGAGTGAGTGGTTTGAAGATGTTTTGAGAGAGAACTGTGAGCCCTTGAAGCACAAGAAGTTTGTAGAAAGTTGGGAGATAAAGAAAGAAGTGATGGTAGTAGGGGGAAGACACAGAGTTGCTGTCCTAAGACAATCCTATGAGTGAAATGAGACAAAGGAATAGGTGCTTCTGTAGTGTTCAGAAACATCTACATGTTTTTACCATAATTTCAATTTGTATGTGGCAGATAGTTTTTTCTTTTTGTTGTTGTTGTTCTTTAATAGCTGCAATCCACACTGGACACAAACATTATCTCTATTCTGAACATCTATACAATTTACAGCACATGCAAAATAATTATAATGACAGTAATAACAACAGCAGCAACCAGAAAAATAAAACACTGAACTGAGTGATTGAAGAAATGTGTGGTTGGAAAGGTGATAATCAGGAAAGAGTATCAAATAGAGCAGATAAACAATACATGTAGAAATGTTCTGTGATAAGGCAGTGCATCTTAAAGAAAGTGCTTGGGTAGGTGAAGAGTATGGAATTCAACTTATATGTGATATAAGAAGAAATTACAGGGGAAATTGTTATCAAGATGCTCAAGATACATGTAAAGGATGAGAAATTGAAAGGAAAAACAGCTGGAAAGAAGATAAGATCATGGGATGAATATGGAAGCTACACTATCCCTGACTGTCAAAAGATAAAAATGTGGATGCGAATAAGAAAGTATCTTGACAGAGTACTTTATACTTCATAGAGTAGCAGATGGCTTGGTAACCATGGCAGTCTGAGTCAGGCATAACTGAACGGGGACCAGGTTCACCCTGACTATTCCCAGAATTCCCCTGAAAGGAAAAGGTTTGTATCATCTCCTCTGCTGTTGTACCTGCTGGATGCAAACAACTTAATAATGTTTCATAATATTTTCATTGGAACATTTCACAGACGTGCTTTCTTTGCCACAGAAAGATGGCCTGCAATTTCTGAGGGAGTAATCATCTGCTGTTTATTGAATACACCAAGTAATTTACTTCTTTTGATCATCAGAATAAACAAAAATGCTTACCTGAAGGTGGTTTTGTTTCTGCTGGGCAAGTACAATCCTGATGTTAAAACTGATCCTTTAATTTGTTCAAGAGCTTCTTCTAGCTGAAAATCTGCTTTTGTCTGGACTAGAGCTATCAGTGTAAAAAAAAAAAAAAAAAAAAAAAAAAAACACACAACGGAAAAAATATTTTAAAATTGGAATATTTTACCATGCATGTTTTGGTTAAGATTCTTAAGTTTGGAGAGCCTAAATCCAGACTTCTACAAAAATAATAATAATAATAATAATAATAAAAGTGGTTTAGCATTGTTAGGCATGCTGGAACATCTCAAGTTCCTCTGAAACAAAACCCAGTCTATTAAAGTGTTTATTGCAATACATTTAGTCAACAGTTTTTCTATTTGTTTTTCGACTGCACTGTTGAAAAAGTGGGTGGTTAAAAAAACCAGCACTAACTTTGTTTTCACATGGTGATTATTATGTCCATGCACTAAGCCAAAGTTATGACTTGCAGGTGTTTTATAAAGGCCAAATTGTGACTTAGAAATTGAATCAGTGGAGAAAGAAAGAGTCCAGACAGGCACAAGGTGTTGCTTACAAATAAGCAAACGTAGGATAGAAAGTGGCAGAGGCAGAATTGCTATTAAGGAAAACCAAGAAAAAAGTTAAGATTCATTATCGTTGCTATATAGTCTGGGCTGTCAGTAGGGCTACGAAGAAGCCCTAAAACAGTACCCTTCTATTTTGTTATTTTAATCTGACATTTGATCTTGAAGTCAGAGACATTACCTCACAGCTGGCGCAATTGCAGTTGGAAGAGTAAATCTGTTGAAGAATTTCTAAGTAATATACCACATCTTCAGAGTTTCAACACTGGAAAGTTGACTGGAAGTCAGACTTGGCTGAAGCTGTTAAGAACTTCTGCCAATCTGCCCCGATTCCAACTCAGAAAGCAGGAACTGCGTTGCTGCGATCATTACTTCCCAGCAGTGAAAAAAAAAAAAAAAGCTGACTAATTCAGC
>NC_048893.1:190630063-190648957 GCF_011077185.1 Oxyura jamaicensis
TAATATCTGGAATAGTGTGATGATCCCCTATGTGAAGCCCTGAATATTTTCATATTCAGGGCTTCACATAGGGGATCATCACACTATTCCAGTAATTTCCAATGGCCTTGTAAAATCTTTCACATAACTTTGAAATCACAGTATTATAAGCAAAGAGGATACTGCAGTGAAAAAAGTGGAGGAAAAAAAGGAAAACACAATATCACCGGGAGCTAATTACATGCTGTGATTGGAATATAAAGAAATATTTCACAATACAGTTTTTAGAAAAAAAAAATGTAATTTCATTCCTTCTAGCCAATTTTGTCATAAGAATCAGATCTGTGCTTCCTGTCAGTTATGTTTTGCTTAAACTAATTAATTCAATTAATTTGAGTGAAGTTAATTGTTCTGTTTTGCCTTAATTACATTTTATTAGCATAAAAACAAAACAAAACAAAACAAAACACTTGTATTGTGAATAATGGTTAAATTTGAATCTACAAACCTATTTGTTTGTGCTGAGAAGCAGGCAGATGAGCACGCTGGAACCTCTCAGTTGCTTCCTGAAGCTTAATTCTCCTCTGTTGCAGAACTTGTTCTCTAAGTCTTTGTTCTTTTTCTTCTTTTTGCTTCCGTCTTTCTTCAAAGGCTCTGTATTTAGGAAACAAAAGTAGATGATACTTATGTTTTCTAATTACATTTACAGAAATATCAGTGACTACTTTATTATTTTGTGGTTTTGGAGTGGAAGTTTGCTTGTTCACAAAGTAAAATGATAAATTTCAGCACAACTGGATCATTATGGTTAGACTGAACCTAAATGGGGCAGCGGGTGATGAAGAAGAGACACACCATAATCCTGTTACTTTGTTAGCTTCAACCAGAGATGTAATTATTTCTGCCTGAAAGATAATCAGGTTAGTAGCACAAAATGGGTAGTAGAGTGATGTGAAACTATGACTGACTGAATCTGTTGTTAGTATCATATATATTTAAAATGTGTCCTTCAACCAGCTGGAAAGCATTGCAGATTCTGATTGAAAACAAAACAAAACAAAACATCACAAACCTCTCCTTCTGTAGGCACAAGCTTGATGAGGTTATGTGGAATTTTTCTTCCTGCTGACAAAAGCATCAACTTTTGCTGACAAACTTAAATTAGCTCCTTGAGTAAAACATACCTTCTATCGGTAAACTTATTGGCACAGTGCCTCCACGGACAAAGCAATACTTAAATACATAACGTGTCACGTTCGACTTCTAACAAGTCTGCCATGCAGGAATCACTACAACTGGAAGCAAAGCTGCTCCTCTACAGAGTTACTCCGTAACTCAGGCTATTTGATTTATTCTTCCCTTTTCTTTCTATGGAAAAAGTTCAAATATTTAACTTTAAACTCCCTAGTATCCCTTCAAAATGCTGCCTATTCACCTGTGAAAACAAACAGGAAAATAATTTGAAATAGTAGGTTTGGGTTTTGGAAGTCTAAAGGCTGTAAGTGCACAGTAGTTAAAAAAATAGGGAAATAGCCAACTAATTCCCAAATACAACTTTTATAGGCGTATCCACTTTATGACACTTCAAAACCAAAGAGTAGCAGATACATAAAGAACTTTTGCTATTTTGAAAACACGAACCTGCACAGTTGTCAAAACCCCCTGAATCTAACGTCCGAGATTTCCCAATTTTATGGACTAATTATTGTATTAACAGCAACTGAAGGCAAAACATGTATTTTTTGAAGTGGAAATGCACTGTAAAGGGCTTCCATGCGGCTATTCAAATCTTACATCGCAAATAACACTTAATAAAGTTACACTTTCAAAAATCCAGAAGAATTTCTAGGTAATTCAAAGTAATCACAGAATCACAGAATGGCCGAGGTTGGAAGGGACCTCTGAAGATCATCTCATCCAAACCCCTGCTGAGCAGGATCACCTAATCTTTCCTAGAGATGAAGAATTACAAAGCTCTATATCTCAAATGAAGAATAAGACAGCAGTCTGACTTATGCAAACAGAAACTGAATCAAGAATAGTTGAGGTTGGAAGGCACCTCTGGAGGTCCAACCCCTGTTCTAGCAGGGACACCCAGACCAGGCTGCCCAGGACCACGTCCAGGACCTCCAAGGAGATCTTCTAAAGATCTTCAAAAGGTCTTCAAGATCTCTAAAACCTGTGCCAGTGCTCCCTCACCTGCACAGCACAGAAGTGTTTCCTGATGCTCAGAAACAATAGTATTAAAACTTGATCCCAACACTGTAGGTTTCATTTGCAAAACATCTTCTCAGCAAATGGGAATAATTTGACTTGAGGCATGAGGTGAAGCTGGACAAGCAGTTATCCAAAACCAGAAAAACCCTTCAGAGAAATATACCCACATAACTTTAATTGTTCATATAAGCTAGAAGGTTCAGAATGAGAGTTTATTTCCAGCTTTCAGTACTTCTGTGTTTCACTTGGGTTAAATAGAGAAATATGCAATATTATACATCTTTATGCTGACAAAGCATAGGAAAATCACAATCGAGGAAACAGACTTGCTTACCATAGAAAGTATTTTAAAAACATTCTTCTCCATCTCCTTAATATTTCTAGAAGCTGCTCAAGAAGGCCTTTAGTTGAACTATAGCTCTTAAATTCAGACATGTGGGAAATTCTACAACTTTGCACCTGGACTAATTCCAGAGTATATCTCCAAAAAGGAACAAGCAAATTTTGACAGAGCCTTTGGCTATTTATTTTTAAAGGGATTTTGGAGTACGACATAGCTGCGCTCTTCCACATTCCTTACAGCTGGAATTAAAAAAAATACTCTGGTTCATATAGCTGGAAATGGGAAGGTCCAACTGCTGATGCAGTTTGGAGTAAGACATGAGGGAGAAATAGAATTTTGTTTTAATTGGAAGGAAACATATCTTTAAAGATACTCAACGAAGCCTGCATTGTTAACTTCCTGACCTTACAGAATGTAAATTGGGAAACCCAGGTGCATTATGTAAAAGAAATCATTCTACAAACACACAATGACATCTTACAGAAAACCAGTTGAAACAAATGTTTGTTCATCCACCAGACTAAGCCACAAACTTAGGTTCATATCGCAGATGTAATATTGCCAAAAGAGTATGGCTTTAAGATGGGGAGTTAGCAGAAGAATTTCCTGATTGGTGTTTTTTTAACCTGGTTTTTCTGTCTACTATAAACAATCCACTGGTGCAGCAATTTTTGCAACGGCTGCCAAAATGTTTATAGCAAATTTGGAATACGAACCTTAGAAGATTTAGCAGCTTCGCATATACAGACATTATGTGGAAGGTATTTTCATGCTAAAAACAGTGTAACCAGATGGTAAAACTATTTCCTGGTTAATTTTATTAAATTACCTTCACAGTGAAGTGATGGATGCTACAGTCATAGGTGGACTAAATGCTTATTACTGCCTTGGATGAAAAAAAAAAAAAATACATACAGTGCATATGGAATGCTATGAAATGAACCTTCTGATACTGAGTTGGTGATATTCATTAGGATACAAATATCCCCTGTCATACCTTCTTTGCAAACCAGTGCACAATAATTTAAAGTTGATGCAGAAGGGTATCTGTACACTTAATGACTACAGCAAGATCAAGGAAAGGGTAGAATGGGGTGACACACTCCAAATCTTATCCATGATCAAACAGGAAATACCCTGTATCTTTAAAAGGTTCCATGGAGGTTGCTCATAAATGAATTATTTTATTTAAATGAAATACTTGCCAGGGCCATAGGAACATACACTAACTGTATTCCCTCATCTTCTGTGATGATCATATGCTGAATGAAAAGGGACAGCCCCAAACTGCTGTACGGGCTTCAGAAGGACTGACCACTGGGGCAGACAGGGGGCTGTGTTCCAAAATGCCCCAAGGGTTCACAGCAGAGCTGCCCACTCTATCCACCAATTTGCTGAGTTCCAGATCTCATTTATCAGTGAAAATGAAGCCCACCTTTCATAAAGCCAAAAATTTTTTGTTAGAATAATTCAGTTCCTAAGGGACTAATTTGGACACCGTTAGCCCGGATAAATAATTGAAAAATAATAACACAGTTGGAATATTTCCATAAAGACTCAACAGTAGCAATAATAGTTGAAACTGTTATTCACATGCTTAGTTTCTTCCCATTTTCTGATGTTATGCTCACTCTTCTCTTTCTCTTCTGGGTCCCAAGGCTGGTAGTTTTGTTCTGGTGCTCCTGGGCTGTTGCAGTGAGTTGTCAACATCTGGAGTCCCTTCAGCAGGAGCAACACGATGCTCATGCGAATGCTTTCTACTCCCTCACCTCAGGATCCACCTGGAGTCATTTTTATGTTTGCTGTGATGCTTTTACACCTTTGCTCTTCCTTCATGCATCTGCAGCTCCACAGTCCAGCCAAATAGTCCACACAGGGAGACTTTTACATGTATCAAACACTATTTCTTTCTTCTCTGTTACCCCTAAAGCCAGTTTTGCTAGCTCCAGATCCACATTTCTTTAACTGACTAGTGGTGAGTTGCTTATAGCTGTGGGGTCTCCAGTGCCAAGCCTGTGTGCCAGCTCTTATCATCCCGAGCCTGCCCTCCTCTACGCCGCAACCTGCGCCCCCAGATCCTGAGACCTCTGCTCTCGTACCAGGCCTGTGTTTCTCTGCGCTGTGTCATCAGGTTACGCGTAAATACTTCATTCTGCACAGATAGCTGCTTGTTACCACTATCTATATTAAGCTGCACTCATACCATAAAAAGACAATGCAAAATAAATTAGCCACAGACACCTGGTCAATTAGAAAAATGCTATCTGAGCTAAACCAAGCAAAACGAAGTTGCAGGCAGGTCACGAGAAGTTCAGATGGAGCAAGCTTGACAAGCCCCCAGCCCGAGACCTTGCAATGTCAGCGCAATCCTGTGGCCCATCTGCAGCACTGGCAGTGCTGGATTACAGGTGGGTGTGGTTGCACTGACCACTGCTTTTTGCAGCTTCATTCTCATGTAGAAAGCAATACCAAATTCTTAACACTTGGTCTCCTCTGCTTGCCAGGTGCTAACATTTTCCTCCCATTTCTGGCACTAAAACGCTTGTGGTTCTCTATCAAAAACTTAAAGAGCTTTTATTAAATAATCACTGATAATCAGCCAGTAGGTGGAGCACAAAGCTTGTGCATATATTGAAAATTATTATCACTTTCTTTTTTGAAACAAAAGCAGTGAGTAGATTGAAAACTGATACAAACTGGGAAAATATTTCCTTCCCTGTTTACAACAGATGGGTTAGCTATTCAGATTTCAAGGTAATTCAAAATACTGACCCACGGCAGCTGACTGCAGGGTTTATTTAAAAATGCACACAGACAATTGTACAAGATTTTCTGCTTCCTGACCCAACCATCTACCTGCAGCCAGTAACCTCATGGTGAAATGGGATATGCACTTTGCAGAGCAGTACCAGCAGGATGGCTGCAGTTCCCTGCAAGTTGGCAGCGGGTATTTAAAAAGTACTGGGGTATATAAACACAAAATATGATCTCCTATTCATTTATAGAAAGTATGTGCTTAGTCAGTAGCTCTTATTTCTGAAATACCGTTATTTAAACAAAATATGTCAGCTGCTGCCCCAGAGCTCATTTAATTCTTAAACTGATCTTGAAATTGCAACATTACGTATTAGTGAGACAATCGAGGAGTGACTCAAGAACTTGTGTGAAGATAATCTATGAATCTATGTGGTTGTTCATTATGTTGAAGGACTGTTGTTAACACAAAACAAAGGACTTTGGTCTGTACAAGGATGCAAAGAAACTGGTGGCATCAGATAGGATGTAAACACAGGTTCCTTTAAGTATTCGCCTTGAAAAAGATCTGTGATTTAAGTTATTGAGGCTTTGCTTTCCAAAGCTACACCTGCTTTTTTTTCTGTGCAAGTGATTCTTTCTCTTTACATTCATTAACTGAGAACATCTTGTCAGAAGCAGAACATTTTTAATGTTGAAGCTGCTGCATTTTAGACGTATCAACAACAGGTCAGTACAATCTGTCAGGGAAAATTTCATTACAAGTCTGTTTAGAAAAGGTTGAAAACAAAATATTTCAATTTGCAACCTCTCTGCATATGGAGATCTTAGCTTAAAAAGTGTTGGGCACTAGGGCCAACAGACTTAGCCTCAACCTTGGTAAAACTGTGTTTAAAGATAGACTGGTGGTGATTCTTCAAAAAAAACAAAACACTACACACACAGGTAAGTTTTTCTTCTCAATGCAACACAAGGAGAAAGAACCTAAATAAAACAGATTAAGAACAGAACAGAGGCTCTGCTTTATCTTCCCTAAGTCTGTTTGTAAGAGGAGATTCGCTGCTATTGCTTTTCAGGAGAGACTTTGTAAATTTAAGGTAGACCTTAAATTTGGCCATGGTTGACTAACTTGATAAGCTTCTATGATGAAATGACCGCCTGGTAGATGAGGAGAGACCAGTAGGTAGGGTACCTAGACTTCCGAAGGGCCTTTGACACAGTCTCCCAAAAGATCTTTGTAGATGAGCTGTTGCTGTATGGGCTGGATAAGCAGGCAGTGAGGTGGATGGAAAAGTGGCTGAAGAGCTGATGACAGGATGGTGACCAGTGGCACCTAGCAGTGCTCCCCAGGGGTCAATGCTGAGTCCAGTCCTGTTTAACATCTTCACAAATCATCCAGATAATGGAGCAAAGTGTACCCAGAGCAAGTTTGTAGATGACACAAAACTTGCTGGAGAGGTGGATACACTAGAGGCTCCTGCTGCCATCCATGGGGATCTAGACAGGCTGGAAAGTGGGCTGACAGGAACCTCAAAGAGTTCAACAAGGAGAAGTGCAGAGTCCTGCACCTGGGGAAGAACAACACCAGGCACCAGGACATGCTGGGGTGCACCTAGGTGGAAACCAGAAGAGCAGAAAAGGACCTGGGGGTCCTGGTGGACATCAAGGTGAACATGAGCCAGCAATGTGCCTGTGCAGCAAAGAACCCTGACAGTATCCTGGAGTCTCCTCCTTGAAGATCCTGAAAACCTGTCTGGCTGTGGTCTTGGGCAGCCTTCTCTGGGTGTCCCTGCTTGAGCAGGGGTTGGACCAGATGGACCCAGACGTCCCTTCCTACCTCAGTCATTCTGTGTGAAGGTTAGAAGTAAAAAAAACAAATTGTCATATTACACAGTGCACTCCGTCTCCTCTGTATATTTGAAAGAAAAGAAAATCAAGAGAAAATTCCAGTTTTGAAATTATAAAGCAACAGTGCCAAGAATAACTTCTGACACATGCCTGCAAGCCCTGTCAGGAAGAATTTAGGATGCTGTCAGATGAGAATGTGGAGCTTAAAGAAGTCATGCTACCCTTGAGAAACCATCATCATAGCTAACACCTTTACAATGTTTTACAAAGCTAATGGATCTTAGCTCATACACAGGTTTGCAACATAACCTGATGGCTGATCCATTAGAAGATAAATGACTTCCTACCTCCATAACTTTTGGCAAAAAAATATTCAATTTCAATGAACTTTTGACTTCTAAATTGCTTTCCACCATATATGCAATGGCCTGAAGTTTTGAATTATATTTCACAGTTTATTAATACTGTATGCACTCACTACCTTTTTAACATTAGACAACTAACTCATCTGCAGTTAGTAAAAGACTTGTCACTACAGATTTCCATCTGAACTTCTTACGATACTTGTTTTCAATTACCACAAATGGAAACAATTTCCTTCTATGAATACCATACCTACATTTTTAACTGGCTCACCTGGGTAACTTGAATTTATACTGTTTCTTAAGGCCACAATGAATTCATATGGAAATGTATTTATGTATCAACGAGTATTAGTTTAGCTACCCCAGTCCATCAAAAATATGCAGGCTGTCTAGTGCTTGCTTTCCCATCAGAGTATAATATTTCAAGACCAACATATGATAAATAGTGTTCATCTGAGATGCATGGTGTTACAGGAGTACGGTTCCAGAACACTAAACAAGATATTTGATCTTTCAGCTGAGGCTCAGTTTATTATCTGCACAGGCTGTGGATCACACACGGTCTTTAATCACTCCCAGGTGATACTACTACCTCTTCCATTTTTCTTTATATTTCCAATATGCAGACAGCACATCATGCTGGGCTTTTGTGAGGCTAAAACAGCAGTAAAAGCAGTACCTACTGCCTCTAATGACTTCTCAACCCATGTCAATAAATAAATGTTGCACAGCAAATCACCTGATATAGGTACTATGCGAGATGAGTGTTTTAGAGAGTTAACACTAGGCAGATGAAGCTGGTCTGAGGCTGAGGCTGGCTCTGAAATGTCTCAGGGAGGAACCCATCTGTTTCTAGAGTATACACAGCCAGTCCCTTGTATATGAGAGTATGACCAGAGTGCTAGAGAAAAGTCCCCTGTGCCTACCAAACTACCTACAGCACTGCACTGAAACATCTCAGTGTACAATTTACTTCACCCATTTGTCATGGAATATTTCACGATGTTGCATTCTCACGTATGAGGAAATGCAGGATATTCAAAGTGCTGTTTAAAATGTCAGTACATAATAACTTGACGAAAAATATACTGCTTAACTAGGGAGACTTAGCATTGCACTTACTCCATAGGGAAGGCTGTCCAGCTGTTATTCCATGCACACAGAAGAGCATACACTTTAGAAAGCAGGGACAATGGCCTGCCTGCTGGCTCTTACCATCTATCTGAACTCATTTGTTACAAATCCACTGAAACTAATACAAAATGGAACAGGATCATAAATGCAGATCAGAGCCACAAGATGGATGTGCTAGTTACCTTTATTTTATGCTATAAGAAGTGACTACACTGACTGTCTAAAAAGTAGTACCTCAGAATATTCATCCTTTATAATTTATTTGTCCTATAGAAAAAAAGGCCTAGATACTTCTCGATCAAAGCAGTGAGGCTACTTGGCAAAGTGAACATGCACACAGTAGAAATATATTGCCCTGTCTCAATCTTCTGACTCAGTTTTTTATGATCTCCCACCAATGAACCCTAGCTACTTACCTTCTTCTTCTGTTCGTCTCTATCAAATATTTCTGTGCCTTACTCCGAAATAGCTTTTGATCTTCTTTCAATGCCCAGCGTTCTTCTTCTAAATCCCATCCAAAATGAAATGTTAAAACGTTGTCCCTAGTCTTGTGTTAAGGACAATAACTGTATCCAAGAGCTTGTTACTAGATGCAACAGCCTTTTTGACTTGACATGTCTTTTTGGGAGAGGGCAAACTTTATCCATAAGATACAAAATGCCGTTTGACTAACTATGCAACAGTTGGTCCCATAAATATATATTATGGTCATATTTCACTTCATGTTAATCCAGAAAAAAATATAATTGCATTTTACTACTTACAGTGATTTTAACTAATACTTTGCACTCACTTTTTATGATATCTGCAGATGAAAAATCTCACCTTAGTCTATTTGAAGATACATTTTGATGTTCTCATCTAAATTTATACCATATGGAGACTTGTATCACAAATACACACACACACCTATATACAAAGGAATAGTTGTTTACGCGGTGAAATTAATTAATATTGTTGGATAATAACAGCTCTCCACAGAGCCACACCTCACTGAAATCATGATTTAAGTAGTACGGTACAGGCAGAGCTGACAAGTTCTGTCAGTACTTCTTACACCATTACTTAAAACTGAAGAAAA
The DNA here is from genome assembly GCF_011077185.1 of Oxyura jamaicensis. NCBI lineage: Eukaryota > Metazoa > Chordata > Aves > Anseriformes > Anatidae > Oxyura > Oxyura jamaicensis. The sequence goes on from NC_048893.1 coordinate 190,639,785, forward strand.
CACAGATTTCCCAGAGAGGATGGAAAATATAATTCCCAAGGGCAGTATGAGAAGAGAGAAAACAAGGAAGAGTATTATGGAAAACTTGACTTCTTAGCTTGTTAGAGTTGTTTAAAAACAACGGCAGAGGAGTTTTACCCTTAGCCACCTCAGAGGCAGCCCCGACGGGGATGCCACCGGCCCATACCCCTGTCCCATACCCCACCACCCCACAACCCCACCACCCCACAGGGGGTCCGGGCAGCCCGACGACCTCGGCAGCCAGCAGGGGTCCCCGCTGCTGCCCGTGAGGCCGCCCCCGGGACGGGCTCCCTACGGGCTCCCTACGGGCTCCCCCGGCCGCCTCAGCCCCCGGCCCCGCGGTGGCGGAAGGATACGTGCCGGGATCCTCCATGGAGCCCCCCCCCGCCCGCCGCCCTGCGCTGGAGGCGGCGGCCGAGCGCTGCCCCGCCGGGCTCCAGGAGGCGACCCGGGCCCACCGCCTCCCTACCGGGGGGGCCGGGAGCTGTTCTCGGCTCTTTTTTGAGGCACTTTAGCCTTGCTCCGGCTGCACCGCCGCCATCGTAGCAACCGGAGACGCCGCTTCCTTCGCAACGGGGCGGGGCGGCGGGGCAGCGGCTGAGGGGACGGCGGTTTGGCGGGTGCTGCCGGGGTGGCCTTAAACCGGGCCGGGCCGGGCCGAGCCGAGTCGAACCGGGCTGTGGAGGTGCCCGGGGGCAGGTGGGCAGCGGGCCTGGCTCCCTCGGGTGCATGCTTACCTCCTGAGGGGCCGGGTGTCTGAGGTCCCACCGGGCTCCCCAGCCTCTCTACCAAGAGCGGGATGCTAGTTGATTTATCTGTCTATTTATTTATTTTAAATTGGTCTCTCAAACAACCACGTTTCTCGTTTTGCAGGACAAGCGAAGCGCCTTCCTGAGCCCGTTGCCGTTGACGGGTTTGCAGATCTCTCCAGGGACATACGTGGAGTCTGGCGGTGGAGAAGACCTGGCAGGAACAGGATAAACACTTTTTCAGAGCACAGAATGCTAAAACCGCAACGAAAAATAAATTAAAAAGATATGTAAATAAATAAAAATAATAAAATATATGTAAAACGTAAATTTGTATGCATTTTATTTAAAAATGTTCAAAAATAAGATATGTAAATATACATTAAAATATGTATACATTTCCTTTAAAAAGTACATACATCTGCAAAGTAAAAAAAAAGTTCTTAAGAGTGAAAAAACTTCATTTTATTTTTCAGGCAAAGCAGGGTGTGTTGTCTTGGGATGTTGCCATGCCTTGGATGAGTTGTCAGCAGAAGGCTAAATGCCTCGGTGATTTCCTGGCGAGACGTTTCTTGGCTGTTGTATTTGAGCTTAAACCAATTCTTCTCTTTTTCTGTGTGCAGCTGTTCTATGTCTTTGACCAGGAAGGTAAAAATAGTACTCTGCATTTGTAAAATACTTTTCTCCACAGACACCCCTGCACATATTTGTAGCAGCTTATGAAGTAGGCGTTTCTTTTGCCATTTTACAGTCAAGACCACTGATGCTCAGATTGCTAAAAATGCTTCATTTTTACAATATCCCAGATATCACTGTTGAAAAGGCCCTAAAATGGAAGTCTTTCACCTCAGAAAAAAACAGCCCCCAATGCACCTCTTTGCCCAGTCTGAACTTTTCTGCATTGTAGGTGGAAAACTGGTTGTCACTCTTCTGCCTCTAGATGGTACTTTTCACATGCTTTTTCAACTCACACTTTGAATATTCCAGTTATCCTGATAAAATGCAACATTTCACTTAGGAAGCCTTAGAAGACTTGATCAGTACTGAGAACAGAGTCACCCAAAGAAGACTGTATCAGAGCTGTGAAACAAGTACAGAATTTGAGCATCTTTCTTTAGACTTACTGCACATTTTGACCTTAACCAGCAAAACTCACAGCTTCATCTTGGATACTTTCTGACATTTAAGATTCTGTTATATTAATAATTCACATCTTTCAGACTGTTGGATGAGAAGATGACTAGCTGAGGACCATGTATTAGAGAACTGTATGATTATTCTGAGACAGCAAGTAGCCTGATCTCAAGTGGTTACAAAATGGAAGGTCCTGCTCTGGCAGCTGATTTGAAAGAAGTTTTATAAATTTTAATGTGAGCTAGAGACTGATATTCCAGTGACAAGATTAGCTTTTAAATCTGTGCAGGACAGACTGAATTTATTACAAATCTTACTTGAAGCCTGAGCACAGCTATGCTGGTGCAGCAACACATTTTTCTTTCCTTCTTGTTCCAGGGGGGATTAATCTGCTAGTGCCCTTTAGTTTTTGTCCAAGCTTCAGTTTATCTGTGTAGGTGACTGCGTGGGAGGAGTTCAGCCAAGGTTCTGACCATTTTAATTATTCCTTACTGAAATTTGCCTCCTCTTCCCATTTCTGTGTATAGGAAGTATTCGTTCCCCCTTAATGTTGTTTATGGGTAGCAATGGAAATCTTTTCACCTTCATACAAGGCATACACCTTCATAACATGCCTTTATTTAAAGTGAGCATCAGAAGATGCAATAGTAAAATTATAGTAACTCTTATGCTGGAAAACTATAATGTGCTTTGTGGTACTTCAGAACGAATTAAAAATTTGATTTTGTGAGATACTGAAAAACCAAAGTTGTGAAAACTTTCACAGGCAGTTGAATGTGCCTCTCTCAGGAAGATGCAAGTTGCAGGTGCTTGGTGTCCTTTAGCTATTAATTTTTAAACAAAACATTGGATTAAATAATGGATTAAAATCAGGATTTGACAATGGATTAACCCACCACTTGCAACTGCTTTCAGATCTTGTTATGGTAAAGGCTATTTCCAATGTAATTTCCAGTGTATTCCAACTTCAGACAGGGACAGAGATGAACCACAGCATAGAAACAAATTTAGAACATTGGCTGTAGCAGTGTTAGGTGATGTTGAACAGTGTATTCTCAATGTCCTTTAGATAATATATATCCAGTGGTCTGCTAGAAGCTGAGGTTTCATTTGTTCAGCCAGATCACAAATAATTTAAATTCTCTAATGGTCATGCATAACTGAAAGTCTCTTGAACCTTCATGAACTTTCAAGACAATTTCCCTTTTTGGTTAAAATATTGGATCTAATTTTTTAAGATGCCAAAATTGTGTATTTGAGTGTGTGAAAACTGTAAGTGTCTGCTACGTAGTTTTAATTAAGTTTATGTGGAATAAACATAATTTTCTTCTTTTTCAGCACATTCTCTTGTACTTTGCATTTTTCAGGGGTAGAAATTGCTGTATTTGAATGATTGTCCCACTCTTAATACCACCGTTCCCAAAGATGGTCTACCAGTCAGAATGAGCAACTGCTATTGTCTTCCCAGTAATTTTCAATGTAACACAAAGTATTAAAGTAATATTTTTCACTTTTCTATGTAGAATTTGCTTTTGGGACATATTCTAAAATTGGCTCCACAGCCAATTCTAGTTTCTTCGTTTTAATAATGAAAACCTTTCTTTGAAAACCTCAATTTGAAAATTGATGGATATTTTTTTTTTTTTTTTCCTAGCCCCAGCCACTCAGCACCAAATATACCAATGTTCAAAAAGAGCATATAAGAAAATGTCACACTTTTACCACAATGACAACATATGTTTGATGTGTCATCTACAGGTAATAAGCAGGAATTGCTCTCAGGAGACAAACAGCGTAGCATATAAAACTTACTGTGCAACTGCAATATGTTTTATTAAATTCAGGCATTAAAGGAGTGATGTGCTGGCTGCTCTTTGTGCTCTACACATTCCCGAATAGTTAGCTCAGGACTTCATAGTGTACAATCCTTTCCACAGAAACTTGAAACCCGTCAAAACATTTGCATTTCTTCAAGTAAAAGATGAACTGCTTTAGGGTAACTTCATTGATATCTCTTAGTATTTTTTTGGTCAGCTGGGGAGAGACTGTCATAGGTAATGTCAAACCTTGTTTATCTAAGGTAAGATTTTCAATTACTTTGCTGAGATAAGATAATGAATGCAACTGAATAGATTCTCAGAAAAGTGGCAGATGCTTTTGAAAATATAGACTGCTTTATTCAGGATAGGTATGAAAATACAGAAGAATCAGGTATTTTCATATAGAGAAAAGAAGCTGTAGAAATTCAGTATATTAGGAGAAATATTTTGTCATAATGTCTTTTATCACAGCTCAGTGGTTAGGCCATATTTTTAATCTCATCTATATGACTGTAAAGGCAGAGTAACTCTTGGTCTTAGCAGAGTCACAGTTTTCACTTGAATTGCTGAGGTTAGATTTAATTGCCTCTTTCATGTTGGCTTTTTAAAAACACAATTATTGATTAAAATGTTTTCTGAACGGTATTTAACTGAACAGCTTGTGAGTAGCTGTGGTAAAGCCCTGGAACAAAATGTGGTTTCAAGTGAACTATTTGTAAGTTTCAATTGATCTATTTATAACTGTTATAGAATTTTTCTTCCTTTATTCTGTGCTTATTTCTATATTAAAGAAACATATTCTTTTAGATCTCTAGCATTTATTTATCTTTAAACACAAAAGGCAATTAAAATAATTCAGAAACATTTTTTTGGTAAAATATCTTTGTTTACAATTTAATTCCTTTACATATTTATTAATATTTATTGATGCTTAATTTATTTAGTTTCACTTTTAAAAAACAAAAATAGGAAAAAAGAACTGTTCAGAGTGGGGTCAGTGTAGTGCCAAAACCAAAACGAGAAACCTGAAGCCGGAAAGGAGAACAAGTTTGCTGAAGATATAGTCAAGTCTAAATAAATTTTCTTTTTCATTAAAATCTTTGCATTTCTACAGGTCCTATTTACATCTGAAAGTGCAGTATAGGAGCGTGCCCCAGCACCTTACTGAGATTATGGAATTAAGAAACAAAGACAAATGAAAATATCTTTCTTAGCCTTTTTACAATGACACATATTTCAGGGATTACTTTTAGCTTTTCTTTAAGTGATGAATCAGAGACGTTCACTTATATCATTACCTAGCACCGTGGAAGAAAAGATATTATATATGAAAATACTACTTTAAAATAACATTAATAGGTGCAGCAGTTTGAAACTACTTTTACCAATGCTTTTATTGTTACCATTTCAGATATTTTGTCCCTGTGAATACAGTCCCTTTACTCTCTCCTCTGAAAGAGCATTTAAAATATTTTAAATGTTGGGTTTGTCTGCAAATCTGTTTGGGACTACCCATGTGCATAAATTAATAATTTGTGGAAGTATTTCCATGATCAGAGTCTAAGTCATGGATTTAGGGACTTTGTAGAGTGAAAGTGTTTTGGTAATACGTGGTAAATCCAAAAGCCCTCTCCTGTCCAGTGAAATTAACTTTGTTAGCATTTGAGATGTCTGTTGCGTGTGGTGGTTCCTGAAATGTAATCTTCTTAAAAGCAAGCATTTGTGAGTTGTGGCCTCCAGTTCACAATGCTCACAGGTAGAGATGCCACAGCAGAAATGTTGGCAGTATTTTAAAAAGTGATGGAGGTTATTCTTTGCATCTGACACTCTTGCGGGGTATGGCTAAGCAGAAGATACTTCATAGGCTCTGCCAAATATTGCTTTTTTTTTTTTTTTTTTTTAAAAAAAAGGTTTTAAAAGGAAGATCCATGGAGTAATCTGCTTCATTTTGGTAGACTGAGCTATTTAACATACGTTTATGATCAATTTGTTTCCCCCTCCATTGTCTGGTGCAACAGGGCACAAGGAATGTTGGAGCTGTGGACGAACCACTCAAGGCAGAAGAGAAAAATAAATCTGCAGATATTTCAAAACAAAAAGAACAATGCCTTGTACCATGTGATGTTCAAGCTAAAATTTTACGAGGGGAAAAACAGTACATGTGCAGTATGTATTCATAAAGAATACTCTCAACAACAAGCTATGCAATGCCATGCTACGCAATCCTCTGCTATGCTATGCTTTGCTGCGCTAATTTATTTTTTAATTTTCTTGAGCACATGTGACAGACATTGACCCATCTGCCCAGGCTGAATATTGTTCAGAAGATTTGGGGTGTTTTGTGCAGGTGGGATGACAAAGTTTATCATTGTAGTTTATTTTTATAATTATTGGTGGGGACAGGCACATCCAGGCAACAACTCATTCCACGTAGGTTTGTGTTGTTCTCTGAATGTCTGTAGCTCTCCTGTATAGAGGAAGACTAGGGTGTCTGTCTCTCACTTAAACTTTAGAGTTAGGTGTCTGAAATAAGTGAGAAGAATTCTGTACTTCAACTTGCCATCTGCAGATACAAGACACATTCTCTATTCATCACCTTGACAAATTACATATCAACTGATGCTATCCATCCTCAGAAAATTTTGTAAAAATTCTTGTCTTTCTCATATGATTTTTAATATATATTATTAATTACCTGACAAGTTTGTTTTTTGTATTTTTAGCATCAGGCCAAAAAACAGGAGTATGAGTAAATAGAATAGTGAATGAATGAAATGTAGAATTGCAGGAAACCTTACATATCTATCCTTTATCAGATGCATTTATATTTGTGTTGCATCCACTAACTGGTTATCTGAGTAGCTGAAGATGAAATTTTTCAAATCTTATGAAGAGTCATCTTTTAAGATGTCTGCACTGCAATGAACGAGGCTGAGGTACTTAGCATCTTTTTAGGTAACCTAAGGGTAAACACCTTCAATATTCATTTAGATACCTTAAATAAGCACGTCATTATTTGGTCAAGAATATTTCTAATTTGTGCTAATGAAGTGGGTGAACATATTTCTTTCAAAGGAAATTTACAGAACTCTCTTGTTGAATATGCAAGAAGCACAAAAAAGCTGGTGAGAAACATGATGGATGATCAACAGTCTTCCTTGGATTACCTTTCTAATCAGGTACTTTTTTCTTTATCATAAGGATCCCATCACTTTATCATAAGGATTCCATCCCTATCACCATCACTTGTACTTTGGGTAAGGTGTGAGTTCCATTTCTATAAGGAGTGATTAGCACTCCTTATATTGATTATATATTGATTATATATGATTACCTGCTACATAACCTAGCGGCAGTAGGGCAAGTGACAGCCCATTCCTGCATACAGGTAAAAAGACTTAATCTAACTGAAGGACTTTTCTTGAATTAACCAGAATTGTGCCTAAAAATGATTTTGGATACAATAAGTGAAAAGTTGGACCAATTCAGATAATGAAGTTACAAATCACTAACACATCACAAAATGAACTTCAGATTATATTTACTAGGGGTCAAAAAGAACTTCCCTTGAATGTAAAGTTCCTCACTGCACCATATTTAAAGATATTTTATTTAAATTTGCAGGTGAATGAACTCATGAACAGAGTTCTTCTTTTGAATGCAGAAGTTTTAAGAAAGCATTTGGATCCACTTCCTTACAAAGCAGTTCAATCTCATGGTAAGTATTTTTCACATTTAGTCTTGACCTCCTTTTTATCTTTGAGAGTATCTTAACAAAGAACAAGTTAAAGCAAAGACTTGCAATTATAACATGTACAGTATTTATTTTGTGTTAGTATGCACACATAAAATCTGGAAGATTTGTGAACTATGTAAGAATCTATGTAAGGACAGCTTTAAATAATTTAGAAGCTGATAATTGTGGGCATTCTGTTTAGCATCTTGCTGATTTTTATGCAAAATACCAAGCACGATCATCAGTTCATCAGTTCAGGTCTGATGTTGCTAAACAGTAGTTTCTTTTGTAATGAAATAAGTGTGCTCAGCATTTGCAATACCCTTTTTTTTTCAAATGAAATGAAAGACGGTACACTGTTCATCTTTATAGTGTCTATCCCAACTACAGGAAGTGTTACCTCTAAGCACTGCTAGCATTATGAACTGCTTTCTTGAGTCTAACACAGACGTGGCTTAACACTTAGAAGCAAAGGACATTTTATATAAACATTATGATGTGAAAGCTTTTATAAATATAGATACAAATATTTCCAGGAAGAAAACATCCTTCCCTGGATAATTTGTGTTTTTACTCTGTACAAGTGTTTCCCAAATACAATCTGCAAAATAAGACCCAGATATAAAATCTTTACTTTCTGTATCATGTCAGTTGAGATGAGATAGAACTTTCTCAATAGAATGCAATTTATTCTTCTTTCCAAGCTTAATGGAGTTCAGAGAATTTTCATTTATAAGGTAAATTCATAACAAAACATGATTTTAAATTTCCATGACAATATTTGAGATAATTCATAAGTTCCCAACAAAATTAATATTTCTGTGCTTAAGCTGTATTTTTTTACCATGATGTGCTAACAAGCTTCATCAAATACTTTGCTCTCTAGGGTTGGATTGCACTGATATTAAAGATACCATTGGTACAGTTTCAAAAACTCCAACTGGTCTGTACATTATCCATCCAGAAGGATCAAATTATCCTTTTGAGGTAATAAATTTTTCTATCACAATAGTAATAATTTACTTAAGAATGTGCACTTAGAGTACATTTAATAGATTTAAAGTGTTTCCTTGACAGTATCCCAACAGATGAATAAGAAGTTTATTAAAACATCCAAATATGCCTGCCTTTACTATAATTTGGAAATTTTTCTCAGTTTCTACAAAGAAATTTAATCTCATAATATCCCATCATCAGTTTTCAAATACAGTGAAAAATATACAGAAGAGGAAAAATGAAGAAAATTTCAAGCCTCCCTTTTGAACATTGAAAAATGCTGTTCTCTTCTATGTTAGAGATGGAAAGTGAACATACAAAAGTCTGATCCATTTGGACCTAAAATTGGACTTTTTGCTTTGCTGGACTGCTGTATAGTGTTGCTTTCTCTTGAGAGGTGATGCTGGTATCTATAGCTTGGACCATGATATTGTCTGGGCATCTGTATACATGATGTACATGTATACAGATGTCTGTATACAGATGTCTGTATACATGATGTACATGTATACATGTACATCAGCTTGAGAAATAGGTGCTTAGCTTTTGTCAGAGCATCATTATTACTCAGTCTTAAGGCAGAGAGCATCTAAACTTATAGTCTTCATATCCAGTCATTGTAGGATATACATACTTAAAATGAAGAAAAAGAGGATGAAGTAAATAAATCTTTTTTTTTTTTTTTTTTTTTTTTTTTTTTTTTTTTTTTTTTTTTTT
>NC_048893.1:190649057-190688553 GCF_011077185.1 Oxyura jamaicensis
TTTTTTTTTTTTTTTTTTTTTTTTTTTTTTTTTTTTGTTCAGTTTATTTCTATTTTGGGTTGTTCTACTTAGGGATTCCTTATGCATAGTGGGAAGGCAGATATGGCACTTACAAACTTTCAATTTTGCAGTACATGCTGGGGTCATTACTTTTTGGAGAAAAAAAATATGTGGAGTTTTAGCCAGCTAATAAATAGCAACATTTAATATCAAGCTTTAAAGTCCTCCTTGATATATAACAAAGGAAGGATGAATCCCTTTATCTCTAGCCAGTTGGAAACCTACAAAATGCTATGAAAAAGAGCTCAGCATTGTTATGAAAAAGCTTCAGAAGTATCCTGGGATCTCAAAAGACATAATGGATTTGGTTCTGTAGACGCCTGATAGAAAACCCTGTTGCTCTCTGTATACAATGCAGTGAGCTCAAGGAGAAGATCTGTAGCTCATCAGCAAGTTCATTCCAGGTAGAATAAAGGCAAAGACAGGTAGAACTGTTCACAAAACAATCATGCTTATAAGTATGCAGACAATGCTCTCTGCCTCACCTCTGCTGAACCATAGCACAAAATGCATTTGCTTTTTTTCTGGATTGAGGGGTATCCTGTGGAGGAAATATTGATACCTCACCCAAATTACTTTTACTGAGAGATGGTATGACTTTTCTCCCTATGTGAGAAAAGTGGTCTGGTCATAGCTTTTGGCAGATACATGTGAAATGGTAAAGCTCCTTTCACTTCAAAAGTATATTTAACATTTTTCCACATTTGAAGTTACTGCCAGTGTCTAAAGAACCAAGAATCAGTTATATGGGTGGAAAGGTTCCTTAAGGAGAACAAGAAATAAAAGGAAAAATCATAATAATTTGATTAAAACCACAAGGTAACAATAAATAATGAGAAAAAATCTCTGCACTCACGAAATGAGTGTCTCATTTCTTGTCTGGTAGATGTTACACAGAAATGAAAAAATAGTGCCAAAAAGTTCTCAGAGAAAAACATCTAAAGGATGTGTGTTCCCTACAGAATGTTATTTTAAAGAAAACTGTTTAATGCATTTTTTGCATGTGTTGAAGCATAAGAAGAGTACAAGAGAAATGCTGGATGAACAAAAAAATCAATACATTAAAATATAAACAATAAATTGTAATGCATTTAAAAGGCTGATAGACATGCATTTTGGAAGATTTGAAGACTAGCAAAATACAAAAAATAGAAACAGGTAGAAAACCATATTAAGAAAATGAAAAACAGAGAACAAAGACAGTATGAAACAATTTGTTTAAATGAAGACCTTTTCAGCAATGGAAAATTAGCTGCCTCTTAAATGTATCTGAAAATAAAACCAAATTTCTCTAGAATAATTTGCATATATAGATAAATGAAGAAAAATATTTTTAAAATTTCTCTTGATCTCATGACTTCATGTTTGAAATGACGTTTTCAAAAGTGAGCATAGATTTTAAATGTTTAACTTGAGCTAATTTAAAACTGAATTCAGAGAGCCCTAATAGTATGCAGTTTTGGTGTGAGCTGCAGGTTCTTGTCATCTCAAAAAATTAGTCTCAAATGGCCTTTTGTCTGAGCATCCAAACATGAGGCAATGAAAACAGTTTCTCTTCTGGAAAATTGAATCATTCTCACTTTCTGATTCCTTTCCTGATGAGTAAATTTAAATCAAAAATACTTCCAGGGTGGGTCAGTTGTTTGTAATATATTTCTTATGCACACTAAAGGTGGAAAGGGAAAATATTCAGTAGAAGCAACTTCTTGCTCATTTAGTTTAAATTGTACCTGGCACAGTCATGCCCTGGATACCTTGCATGATATGGGACGTAAAAAAAGCTGTAAAGTGGATTAAATATTACAAGGCTCTAAGAAAGAAAGCTGTCACATCATTTCCAGCATATATGTAATTAAGAAATACAGCAATGACCATTTTTTGTGTACCTATTTCATATTCTTGCTTAGCTGCGATATGTTTAAGTGCCATATCTAAGTAATCGGCTGATGATCTTTCATGTAGACCCAAATCTGCTCCTTCTGAGAATTATCATCACTCCCACTGATTTATATTGGATCAGAGTTTGATGTTGTGACTAACTGGGCTCCTTTTCTGTTTCTGATTGATAGTGAGAGGAGTAGCCAAGCATGCAATCCTCTTCTCAAGACAATGGATGAGTCAATAGGATTATTTTTAATACATTTTAGGTATCTGTATTTAAACACTCATTTTGGAATCATATATATTTATTTTTATTCCAGTTCCCTTGGGTGACTGAAATAAACACATGATTCTCCAGGGAGTAAAGCCAATCATTTTCCAGTTGTACTTTCACGCACACGACCTTTACTATGATTCATTCAGTATTTGGGTTATAAGAATTCTCATAGCATCCAGTGGCATTGACTTACTTGAGGATCCAAGACTGCCCAAGCTGCATTAATTAGATCACATTGCAGCTTTGTTGCCTGCCTGTCTTTCATAGATGTTAAGTCACAGAAGGTCTGAGTATGATGTTGATGTGTTCCTGCCAAGGGAAAGATCTTTGGTTTCATGCCAAGTATCTGAGTGGTACACACCATGGGGGTGCAACATATAAAACTCAGACTGCTCCTTAGGTGGTTGCACTGTCTAAATGTGCAATATGCACCCCTCTATATTAGGATGTCAAGAATGTTTAATTCCTGTTAGATGTGATGAAGCACTGGCACTGGAGAAATACTTGAAAAATACCCAAAGTGACCCGGATGCATTGCACATAATTTGGGCTCTTAACTGAAATCCCTAGAGTGCAGCCAGGAGTCTAAAGGGCCCTTTCTCTAGACTGTGGGAGGTATCTGCCACCTGCAGAAGGTGATTTAGATCTTGGTTTCCCAGAGCCACATTATGAATGCCCACTTCTCTCTAGAAGGGGGATTACAGGAGAGACAAGGACAATTAGGTGCCCAATTTAGGGAACTCAATTATGTGTCTAAAGTTAAATGGGCTGAGGAGAAAATGTGCCATGTAATGTGATACTCCATAGTAGAGCAGAGAGCATCTGGACCATTGCCATTTGGGCACAAATTTCAGTGATGTCTCATAAAGCAAGGAGTTTGAGAGTTGATTCAGAGTATTCAGTGGGACTTCTCAGTTGCAGGCTGTTAAATGTTCACGTTGAGACTTTCCTGGATTGGGGCCCCTTTTTATGTAGAGTTTTCCACTGTTCCAGAATAAATGATTATATACTGGCTTATCACTATCACTTTTTCCATTCCCTCACCTTTTAAGGGCTCTGCATCTCCCAGGGATCACAAAGACAGTCTTTCTTGGGAGGAAGGTATGATGGTAGGGGAGAACACAAAAGAAGTAGTGTCTATTTTGCTTTGTTGAAATAAAGGTATATTCAGTATTCGTGCTTCTATGTAATTTTTTTGCATGAGTAATACATACTGTTGCATGTTGCTTCCACTTCATGCTGTTATTAATATACATTAAAACTTATCAAAGTGCATTTTTTACGTCTGATGTGAACAGACATTTGCACACAACAGTTTGCACTGGTTGAGGAAGTCTCCAAATGCAGCAGACTAACAAGAACATAAAGGAAAATACTCTAGGCTAATTACTTAATTTTGTTCAAGATTTTTTGTTAAAATATTTGGAAGGTACATCATTCAGCAAGAATCAGAATAGTCCACCTTTATTGCATTTAAATGATATTTTTTTCTTCAGAGCTGCTTCAAGAATACTTAATAATATCTATGTCTATGTTAGGTTTTGTGTGACATGGATTTTCAAGGAGGTGGATGGACTGTAGTTCAGAAAAGAACTGATGGAATCATTACATTTCAGAGAACATGGTCTGAATATCTGGATGGATTTGGTGACCTATCTGGTATTAATTTTAGATACTCTTAAATGCTTTGGACCCAGTGTTTATGCTGTCTTCATGTAAGCTACATTTCTACTAAGTTGTGTGTTTTTTTTAGGAGTATGGAGAATAAAGTTCTTGTTTCTAAAGAAGTATTCTAGTTATACTTCTAGTTATACTTAGAGTTTTGTTTTTTTTTTTTTTTTTTTCTTTTCCCCCTCCATCAAATCTATTCTCTAATTTTCTCAATAATGACATCACCCTACAGGAATCTTTAACCATCATATTCTGTTCACAAGAAGTGTTTAATAAGTTGCAATATTTTCATCCTGAAATATGTAAATTGTATTTTCCCCATCTTTTTTTTTTTTTTCAGATTTAAAAAAGCCTTATGTCGTTTTAATAATGCTTGCAAAATATTTCCCTGAAGGAAAGAAAAATCAGTAATATTACACCATTAGGAATGGTTAGAAGAATGGGAATACTTCAGTAGCTAATACCAACACAACTGTGGTAATATTTTTGTAGTGCCACCTCTCACCCAGCTAGCCTAAGAACAGCTGCTTTTTCATGAGTTTTTCTGGGATTGCAACGAAACACACACATTTTCGACTATACAATAAGTTCAGGTCACATGGAGCAACATTTCATGGAAAAAAGTGTGATTTACGGGGTGGCAAATCTTGAGAACAGGGTTTGAGCATTTCGTACAATGCTATCATTTATTTCCCAGTATTGCCTCTAGGAGCACTACTGAGTTCTGTTTAGACAAGAGGACCTTTAGCACTTCTAGTTTTTGTACTCTTCTGAAGTATGTTGAAAATGAACATTTGAAAGTCATCATGTGTACAAAGTTCTAATATTGTTGCAGAGAAAAAAGATGATGCACACCTGAATTCTTTCATGGATTTTCCTACTGAAGTAAGGAGACCGCTCTACTTTCATTAGTCTTTCAAAGGAATATATTCCTATTAGACATTTATTTCAGGAAAAAAAATAAGAAAACTAGCAGACACTACACTTTTTTTTTTTTTTTTTTTTTTTTTTCTAGAAGTTTATAGACTATACATTATATTTCTGTTTCAGGGGAATTTTGGCTTGGATTGAGGAAGATTTTTCATATAGTAAATCAAAAAGAAACTAGTTTCAGTCTTTATGTGGATTTGGAATCAGAAAATGACAAGCATGCTTATGCAGCGTATGATGGATTTTGGATAGAGGATGAAGCATGTTCGTTTAAAATCCATTTAGGCCGTTATTCAGGAAATGCTGGTAAGAACTTCCTTCTTTGCTGTATTTAAAGATTTTTCTAATTTTATTTTGCCTCACGTTTACTAATATGCAAGAATGTTCACTTATTATCAAAGTGTTATTCTCTGACAGTGTTGGTGCCTTATTCTACCTGTATCTGTAAGAGACATTATTTTTTAGTAAAATAATAGAACCAGTAATCACTGACGTCTGTGTTTAAACAATTCAGTTTCATCTCATGACTCACTCTGGAACTTTGGGCACATTCCTGGAAAATCGTCAGTTAACAGCTCTTCTCGTTTCTTTTATCTTTTTTTACTGTCTTTGAAGACAGAAGCCTTTACCTTCAGAGTTAGTGTGTATCACTAAGAACAACAGAAAGGTAAAGATATTCTGTCACTTCCATACTTCTGAGTATTTTATACTTTTCCTTTCCTGTGTCTTCAACACATTACTGACTCATTAGTGCTGTCTTGAACTGCTTTTGAGGAAATCTGTTTTTCTGGTAATTTTAGAGGAAAACTTTGTGAGGTATGAAATAAGTAAAAATGTAGTGTTTCTCCATAAATAACTCCTTTATCATTATTCTGTTTTATCTCTTGCACTTAGGTGATGCCTTTAGAGGATACAGAAAAGAAGATAATCAGAATTCAATGCCTTTCAGCACGTTTGATGTTGATAATGATGGATGTAGGCCAGTGTGCATTATTAAGCAACAGCCTGTAAAGAGCTGCAGTAACTTCAGTGACAGCACTGGATGGTGGTTCAACCAGTGTGGCCTTGCAAATCTTAATGGTGTTCATCGTTACACAGGTAGATTTCTTGCAACTGGGATTCACTGGGATACGTGGACAGTGAACAACAAACCTGTCAAAATTAAATCAGTTTCAATGAAAATTCGGAGAACCTTCAATCCATATTTCAATTAACCTATGAAAATAGAAATGCCTTCTTCTTGCAGTTATGTGTGAAAATGTATCACTGCAACATTAACACTTTTCAGTAAAGCAGTTCAGTCTTAAAACATTAATAGATATTTGCATAATACAGTTACTCATTTTTTATTATGAAATGTCAGCATTTGTAGTGTTCCCAATTGAGAAAGAAAGCCCTAAGAAAACAATTTTCAGAAAAAAAAACATGAAGCTTAGTGTTTGTCAGTTTTGTTTAGCTGCTTCTTATTCAGTCTCAGAGTTAGTGGAAAAATTTTAATAAGAAGAGTAATTCTGACTTTTGAATGTGTTTCTTCTATGCTCTCTGCATATCTGAATTACCAAGAAATTGAAGGAAGTTTTCTTTAAAGCATCATATACCTGTCATTCCAGTAATCATATTTTGGAAAAATACATTTTTTTCCCACCTTAGGTTGATTTTCCATAACCAGTTCTTCTTTCTATATTTATTATCAGGCAAGATTACACTGGCTCATGTCAGAGCATGTTTAAGGTTTCTTACTTGTATACCTTGTAATACCTTACCTGTATAAAAATCAGGCCCTGAGAGTATTGTATGGACGCTGAGCATTGCACTCTCAGGATCTGATTTTTGTACAAATAATATAGATCCTGATGTGCAAGAACTATGGTCTATTTTGTACTTAAGGTTCATAGTCAATGTGTTTCATATTCAGGTTTTTACTCTTCCGTTAAGATTTGTCTCTTTCAAAATTCTCTGAAAATGGACACTTGTTTTCAAAGAAAATGTGTAACATTTCATATAACCTTTGGAGTTTTAATATTTGGAAATATGGGCACGATCTTGTCTTGTTCATTCTTATTGGTATTTACTTTGTGAATGTTAATGTAATAATGAACAAAAGATTGGAGTAGTGTAAATACATTTTAAATTAAGCAGTATGACGTGTTGGAATTCCTATCAATAAAAACATAATAATATCAATAAAAATGTGAATATTGTCAATACAGCAGTGTTTCAGCATCTATTCTGTAGAAACTGAGCACAGTGTTTTTCATCTCTTCTTCAGTTTCAGCAGGTTAGCTCTGTAGCAATATGTGGAATTAAATTAGTTAAAAACTATAATCTTCATTTTTACTATCTCACCCTTTGTATAAGCATTAGGACAGTGAGTGCAAGCCATCTTCAGTTCAAAATAACAGAATGTCTCTTTCCAGTAGCTCCATGTCCCTCTTGTACTGGGAGACCTAATGCTGGGCACAGGACACCAGTGCTGCGTTGAGGGGAAGGATCACCTCCCTGGACCTGTTGGTGACCTACTGGTGATAATTTTGCCTAATGCAGCCCAAGATATTGTCAGGGTTCTTTACTGCACAGGCATATTGCTGGCTCATGTTCAACTTGGTGTCCACTAGGACCCCCAGGTCCTTTTCTGCTCTTCTGGTTTCCAGCCCCAGCATGTCCTGGTGCCTGGGGTTGTTTCTCCATGGGTGCAGGACTCTGTACTTCTTGTTGAACAACATGAGGTTCCTGTCAGCCCACTTCTCCAGCCTGTCCAGATCCCCATGGATGGCAGCAGGGGCCTCTGGTGTATCTACTGCTCCCCCAAGTTTAGTGTCATCTGCAGACTTGCTCTGGGTACACTTGCTCCATTATCCGGATGCTTAGTGAAGATGCTAAAGAGGACTGGACCCAGCATTGACCCCTGGGGAACATTGCTAGTAGCTGGCCTTCAGCCAAGCTTTGTGTTACCCTCTGGCTTCTGCCATTCAGCCAGTTTTCTATCCACTTCACTGTCTGCCCATCTGGCTTGTCTATGACAATCTTACGGGAGATATCGTCAAAGGCCTTACTGATTTCTGAGTAAACTACATCCACTATTCTATCCTCAACCTCAAGGCTGGTCATTTCCTTATAGAAGCTTGTCAGGTTGATTAGGCTCGACTTCCCCTTGGTGAATCCATGATGACTACACCTGATGATTTTCTTCTCTTTCATGTGCCTGGAAGTGTTTCCCAGGATTATCTGCTCCACCACCTTCCCAGGAATCAAGGTGAAGCTGACCAGCCAGTTCCCCAGGTCCTCCTTGGCCTTCTTGAAGATTAGAGTGACATTTGCTTTCTTCCAGTCTTTGGGCACTTCTCCCTTTCATCATGATTAAAGATGAGATTAAAGTGGTCTCGTAATCATATCTGCCAGCTCCCTTAGCCCTCATAGGTGCATGTCGTCAGGGCCCACGGACTTACGAATATACAGTTTGCTCAAGTGTTTCCTCACCTGATCCTTGTCCACCGAGTGTACATTTTCCTTGCTCCAGTCTTTTCCACCTGATTTTTGGGACCTGAAATTCCTGAAGGCCAGTCTTACTGATAAAGACTGAGACAAAGGCATTCAGTACCACAGCCGTCTCTCCTTGTATAACCAGGTCTCCCATCTCATTCAACAGTGTGACCACATTTTTCCTAGTCTTCCTTTTGCCACTGATGAAGTTATGGAAGCCCTTTGTGTTGTCCTTGACATCCCTGGCCAGATTCAATTCAATAAGCTGTAGCTTTCCTAACTTCATTCCTGGACACTTGAACAATGTTTCTGTGTTCCTCCTACTTTACCCATCCTTGATTCCAGTCTCTCTATGCTTCCTTCTTGGCCAGGAGCTCCTTGCTCATCCTCCCAGGCCTCCTGGTATTTTTGCCTGACTTCTTATCTTTTGTGTGGGGCCACTTTCGGGTTTTAACTACCATGTGTTAGAACTTTCCAGAATTATATGCAGTTATAGGAAGAAATGAAACTTCTGATAGGGTTTATGTAATGTTACAAAGTCAAGGGAGAGTAGAGTTTTTTCTTTCTCTTTTGGCCTGACTAGTCTTAAACAATTGGAGGTAAAATCTTTCTAAGAGCAGAAGGAGATTAGTCTCTGCTGGAGACAAACCGAGGACTATCCTTATAGTAATGGGGCCCTGTAGCAGAAAAATGGTGGGAAGTAGCTTGAAGAAAAGTATCACAGGCCCTTAAGAGGGACCCTGGGAGTGAGGGTAGCTAATGCTCATCGGAGAAACTGAACTCCCTGAGCACAGGGGATTTTGTTGTCAAACCCTGCTGGGAGTGTGATGAGGATTAGAGAGGATGTAAGAGACTGAATAACTCCTTGCAGTAACTAATATACTTCCTGTAGTCTTTGGAGTTTGAGGTGGTGAGAGAGTATGTACACCTTCTTTACTGCTCCCTCCCACTCCAGGTTTATAAGGAATACAATCTCTTTCTAACAGCAATGTGGACCCAGCAGACCTATAAAGGCAGATACTAAAATGAAACGGCTTCCACATTAAGATTAACAAGCATTAGAGCAATATGTCACTGCTTAAAGAGTATAAACTCTGGCTGCAAGCCTGGATGTTGTTACTCTGTTAGGGCTGTTATGTCAGAAAGAGTCCCCATGCTGCAGTACAACAAGCCTAGTGGAGAATGGCAGTGGCTAGATTTGACAGACATTTAATGGTATTGATGAAAGCCTGAAACTTTGAAAGTAGGACCTGTGTGCTGACAACCATGTCCAAGCCTGTGAGCAAAAGGGAAGAGACTATGTAGGGAATCTGAATGCTAAGTGTAGAGCTAGAATCTGTGGACACTCTGAAACTCCTTTTGAATTTGTGAGATGCCCTGCTTAAAAATGAAGGTAGTAAATGAAGCCAGTAGACCTGTGTTGGCACATATTACCGTATTTAATTACCAGGTTTAGTTTCTCCTTTGTCTACATTGCTTAGATTAACTGGTAATAATAAATCACAGAGGAGATGGGCCTGAAAAGGTAGTTGAAGCTTGAAGGATCATTCTCACAAACAGATACTGGAAATTGAATCCATGTCATATTGTAAAAATGCACAAAATAAACAAAACAAAACATTTCCAAGACAGTTTGTAGAGTCTGCATTGAGCTCAATAAATACACTTCAATACCACTAAATACTGTTTCACTAGCAAGGTTACAGGCAGACAGTGTGTTCTCTGTAGGTTAGAGTTTCTTCTCTTTGTAGATGTTATGTGTTAACCCCACTTGGCAGCTAAGCTCCACACAGCCACTTGTTCACACCCCCTCAATGGGATGGGGAAGAGAATCAGAATACTAAAAATGAGACAGTTTAATAGATAAAGCAAAAGCTGCATATTCAAGCAAAGCAAAACAGGAAATTAATTCACTGCTTCCCACCGGCAGGCAGATGTTCAGCCATTTCCAGGAAAGCAGAGCTCATCACACTGAACAGCTGGGAAGACAAACACCATAACTCTGAATGTCTCCTTCTCTCCCCCAGCTTTTACGATGCCATAAGGTATGGGACATCCCTCTGGCCAGTACCCTCCTATCTCTTGCCCACCCACAGCCTACTCCCTGTTGGGGCTGAGTGAGAAACAGGAAAGGCCTTAATGCTCTGTAAGCACTGCTCAGCAATAGCTGAAACATTAGTGTGTTATCAACACTGTTTTGGCCACAAATACAAAACATAGCACCATAAAAACTACTATGAAGAAAATTAACTCTATACCCACCAAAACCAGCACAGTTGATAAAATTAATTTCAGATTAAAAGAACAGACATGAAAATAGATTGTTATGATTTTCTCCTCTTGTATTTCCCATATTATCAACTAGTCATGATCACACTTACTGCTTCTCTGATGATTACAGCAATTAATTAGATAATAATTAATAGCATGTAATGATTTTCATTCCTTTCATGGAGTCCAGCAGCTGAGAGGATCTGTGAGAGGATCTGAATAAGTTTTCAATAAAAAGTTTTTGAGCATGGGAATCTCATAGTCCATCAACATGTGAGTGTGCTGAAATGTACTGGTATTTGTATGGCCTTTTTTTTTTTTTTTTTTTTTTTTTTAGAATTCAGTGTATGCTTAGAAAAGCAGAGTGCGAGAAATGAGTTGGCAAATTGCCTGGTGCAAATCTGAAATGCAGCGGTGACAACAGAATATTTTCCATGTGATAGATGGTTACAGTCTTCAAAGATTCATTCAATTTCCTCTCTTAGAATAAAACAACCGTGAAAACAAATAATTATTTTACTTAAGAACAGAGAATTTACAAGCACATTCAACTGATTCTGGGGGCCTCTGTTCAGTATTTACAGCTGATGGTTTCCAACCCCATACATAAGATTTTTGTCAACATATATTTAGGACTCAGTAATGAGCCAGTTACTACCCAAACAGACTTGTTTCAACTAAATAATAAAGAATCTGTATGGTGTAGCATATTTAAAGAAACTGATTGAGTGCTCCAAATAAAAAAGAGCTTGGTTAAATGACATTTAATATCTATTCCAGGAATGATACTCCAGACTATGAAAAATCATCTTTAAAGGACAAGTAATCTCTGATGTTATGAAACAGCATTTCTTTTGTTTTCTTTTTCCAAGTGTATGTCTTCAATTTGTAAATCTCTTTTTGGTGAACTCAAATGATTTGACCCAGTTTATGATGCTACAGTAATATAAACAAATGACAACATGGTTTCCATAGCCTGAATACTACTGACGTGGCAGCACAGGGTTTAGTGTATTAGACATCTGGAAATAACAAAACAGTACAACCAAAAGCATTTTACTTTCCACTTGGAAAGACCTTAATTGGACAGTAAAAGATCCTCTAAACTACTTAGATTACCTATTTTTTTTTTTTCTTCTCTCTCTTTTTTAAACTGTAAATTCTGGTATTAATTTAAAACTTTATAATCAGCCGTGTTTCATTAGCATGAATAAACATTTTGGTTTTATTAGTGGTCTCTGTTACACAGCACATTTACAGAAAAAAATATGCTAACATTATATACACTGTATTTATGCTTCACTAAAAAATATTGTGTGTTTATGTGCATCATACAGTACTCCAAGCTGTAAGTTGGAAACTTCAATGTATAGCTTGACTCTAAATTTCAGTTGGTTGCATTCAACAATTTACATAATTTTTTCTAGTTATTTAGGGATCACTAATATAATGCACAATTAATAGGCATTTACTTAAACTACCATCTCAAGAATCAAGAACTCTTGCTTGAAATTTCTTGCATTGGATGTTCTGCAAATGTTGGCAGCATAATCCTTGACATTGCTGCTTTTTTTGAATGTCCAAGTCCACTATTCTGTTACTGAAGGCTGCAAATAGAGCTTACATGTATTGAATATATATATATTTAATATATGTGTAATATATTAAATACACTTCATCATGTAAATGCCCAATTCTGTAACCACAACTTCATATAGAAACTGTCATATGGAAACAGTGATTGGTCTCTGTAGAGCTGGTTAGTTTTCCTACTTATGTAAAACTGCACAAATTAAGCCCACGGCTAATGTAAGAAGCATGGGCTCTCATTCTCCCCAGCCAAAGTTGGTGGATGATCCAGCAAAACAGAGACAGTCCTGATTTGTCTTGATCTTCTGAGTAAATAGTGATCCTGCTTTGTACAAGTCATCCAGAAATATCAGCCCCAGCAGATGATGTTTATCTTCCTTTGCCTTTAACAGAAACCTTTAATAGGTACCAGTAGATGTGGTCAGATGGCATTGCTGGGTCAGTTTAAGGAACTAGACTCCATTCAGGCTTTTTAAATTCAGGAAAAAAAGCTTATGTCCTTTAGAAAATTCATGTGTGTGCATGCATGGCATTCCATACAGTTTGATGCTGTAACGCATATTTTCTGGGAACATTCACTATAGATCTGTTCTAGCTGTTCTAGTTGCATTTTGCCATGATGCACGTAAATAACTCAGAGACAGACGTTTTCATTATATGGGGTTATAAAATGAGGTACAGGTCATTGAAGAATCATAGATGATTTATGAAGCTCACTTAGTCCAAGTCCCTGCTAACACCATATCTAATTAGACCAGGTTGCTCATAGACTCCTCTATTCCAAATATGAAACAAACTCTCCAGGCAATATGTTCAAGCATTTTACCACCCACATGGTGATTTTTTTTTCCTAACATCTGGTTGGAATTTCCCATGTTCCAACTTGTGTTTGCTGCCTGTTGTCCTGTCTGGACTGACTCTGACTTCTGGGATATGTCTAAACTGGGTTAAGTGATCCTTAACTCTGTTCTTCTGTGGGTGCTTCACTCCCACAGACTCTGCTAGTAGGCTTGGGGGACCAGGGAAGCCAAAGGACAAGGCTCAGTGAAAACTGAGGCAACAAAAGGCATCAGGTACCTCAACCCTTCTCATGTCCCTGGTCATGAGATCCTCTGCCCCTTGAGTAATAGGTCAACCTTCGCCTTGCCTTTTCTTTAGCTGTCAGTGTATTCATAAAACCTTTTCTTGTTGACCTTCATCTCCCTTGCTAGTTTCAGCTTCAGCTGCACTTTGGCTTTGTAAACTCTACTGGACATGTTCAGGCAATGTCTTTGTTCTTCTCAAAGTGTGAGTTGCTGCTTCCACCTTCTGGGTCCTTCATCTTTGTGTTTGAGCTCAGTCAGGAACTCCACGCCCATCCATGCTGGACTTCCATGCTTGCACTACTTCCTGTACTGTGAAATGGACAGATGTCTGTGTGCATTTGGGGGTATGTATCTAGATTCTAAAGCTCTCTGAAGATTATTTATTTGTTTATTCAATAACAATTAATATAACAGAGCACAGACTGGGGCCAGAGTGCATTACTACATTACCCCTACAAGACCTCTACTTTTTTTAAGAATTGATTGCTCCCTTTCCTGGAGAAAAATCTGTCTCTGTATATATACATACTAAGTCTTTGATGAAGACAACTCTCCAAGCTCACTGCAGTGCAATTGTTTGTTACTAAAGTGGTGATATCATCCTGGTTACAGAACTATAGACCAACAGCAAACAATAACAAAATTTTCCTTCATAAAGTCAAGTTTCTGCAACAAGTTTATAATGCATAGAGAAACACGTCAACTTTTCCTGTCATAACAGTAGAGTGAATGAGTTTGCTGGGAATGCAACAGGATAGGATTGTTCTCCTCAGACTTAAAACTTCTTACAACTTCTTCATATAATTTTATTTCTTTCCTACTTCCAAAGTTGAAAGATAACTGAAGAGTAATGGGACAATGGCAAAAAAAAAATAAGCCTATAGCACAAAAAATATTCACCCTATCCAATTTTGGCTCTCCAAGTAAGTACTAGAATTGCAGCAATTTATTTATTTATTTGTTTATTTTCTGAATATCTGTGTAGATTAGGAATTTAAGGTAAGATAGGTAAGATCCACTGTCCACAGTGTTGAACCAGATACAGCTGAAATTCATCTGTCTAGTCCTGAGAAATAACAAGGACACTTTTTTTTTTTTTTTTCCAAAACTTTTTTTTTTTTTTTTTTCCAAATCAATGGAGAGAGATCATAGAATTACAGAACTGCTGAAGTTGGAAGGGAACTCTCAAAATCATGTGCGCAAGCAGGGTCACATAAAGCAGGTTGTTCAGGACCAGCCATGTCCTGCTGTGTTTTGAGTCTTCCCAAGATGTAGATTCCAGAACCCCTCCAGGCAATCTCCTGAGGCATTCAGCCACCACCACAGTAAAAAAGTGTTTTCCACTTACCAGAGATCCACCTTTTGAACTCCTATGGAGAGAGTTCCAATGTTTTATTCCCTTCTTTGACAACACAGAAAAAAAAAAAGAGAAATATTAGTGCTTTCATTAAAACAGTATTCTAATTCTTTCCCTTTTGGGAAGATACATTTGGATTTTATAAAAAAATATAATCAGTGGAAGAACATGCTCCTTGTTTGCATAATGGCTTACAGTCTTCAGTGTCTGAAATACTTTGCAATGAAGTAGGGGTACAGATCACTTTCAAGTTCAGAATTTAAAACAGATCCCTGTATATAGCAGGTTACCTTGACTATAAGCTCTAGGGCAACCTTTTTTTGAAAACAGGCACTCAACAGTTGATGATAAGAATCAAGGGACAAGGAAACCATGTATGAACCTTGACTCATAGGAGGAAGGAAGGCTTGCTACTTGGATTATAAATTAAGTTTATTTTAGATAGCCATACCTGAATTACCTGTTTTATGTGCCTTTTTCCCAAATTGCTGACACTTGGGTTCATGATGAAAGTGTAATGCCAGGTTTCCACATTAGGAGTAGAGATTGTTTTCAGTGAGAGATTAGTCTGGTAGGTAAGGACACGGTTCTGCTGGATTTCTATCTGAAGACTGCCTAAAATCAGATGTCCCATTTGGTGGCTGCTCTAATCACTGATCTGTTAGGCAGAAGATAGTTGCTACCATGATCTGCTATGCCATTAACAAAATACTTAATGAATCTCTTAAAAAATGGTAGGAAACAATACTTTCTGAGTGATAGTTGAATCCACAGCTGGATTTTGAGAAATACAGTTCTGAGCTACATTCGGTGATTTCACTCCCAGGGGTAGCAGAATTAGGTTTTGTAAAACCATATCTTAAACCAATTATGTGTTTCTATTCTACAGAGAAAAATTATAATTGGCTTCTGATGATGAGTATTACCAGTCCTTGTCTAGTCATGATTCTGTAACTGAGTTGGTGTTCAAACTTAAGGAGAGATTTATGTGCATGAAAAGTTCTAGCATAGAACATTCCCATGGTGGTAGTTGAAATGTCACGCAAGGAAGCTGATAAATGGGTGAGAGAGATAATTACAGAATTCCCACAGATGAAAGATACTGAAGAGTAAGACTATAAAGACGATATTAGGAGAATAAAAAATATACTTGTGTTAGAATACATAAAAAAAAAAAGAGAAAAGAGAACATTGCAAACCTTCTCTGGTTATAGATGCTTTTGAAACTTGAAGAGACTCCAGTGCACAAAGGAGAAAGTTCAGACTTATACAGCTTCAGCAGACATTTAGTAAACAACTGTGCAGAGGCTTTGCACCTCTTTAATGGCCCTGACAAATTGTTTCCAGCTCCTGTGATATAAATGAGATTGATGTGACGAAGAAGGAAAGAATGCATGCTGTCTGCTAGCATTTTGCTGGTTTGAATCAAGATATTAGCACTGTGGGAAAAAAAAAAAAAAAAAAAAAAAAAAAAAGAGAGAGAAATTAGCCTAATTTTCTGTTGACTCTGCAGTTTATAATATTTAGAAATGCAACACGGTCCCAGACAAGTACATTTTGAACGATGGGTAACATCTGCTTTGAACTTGCTAGATGCTGCAAAATAGACTATAGGCAGAAAACACAAGTGTTTAATAACATCCTCTTTCCTTGGCAGGATTATTTCCATTGCTGAAAGCATGCTCTAGTTGCAGATAAAGTACATGGCACTGGTATCCACTTTGAATTGTTTTGAAATTTAAGAGGAGACTCCAGTAACAAATAAAATTTGAAGTTGTGTTGCATGGATGAAAATTGAATAGAATACAACTTTTAGTGGCTTGGCTCAGTCATTTGTAGCTTTGTGTTTAAAAATAACATTCAGGAGAAACATGCAAAAGGAAAAGAATAAATAATAACTTCTCAAGCGCATCAACAGCAAGAATCCTAACAAAAAGTTTATGTGATTAAGAAATAATGAAGATTTAAATGGTGTGCCTGCATCTTAAACACTGCATACAGTTCTAGCCACTCCAGCTATGAAAGGTCACAGTATGGTAAGAAGAAAGTACAAACAAGACAAGAGCAACTGAAATATTAGGTAAACTAAAGACACTCTCTAGGTTAGAAAAGCAAAAGTATAAGAAGGAAATCTGTGATTAACCATTAGTGGCACAGGGAAAATAACTCCTTGATCATTGTTAAGTGGCTCCCAGTCTAATCTGATAACAGCTGTCTTAATACAAACAGGAAATCCTTTTGTTATAATCTGTCATTAAATGTAGGACATTGCCATCATATGTTGTGAATGCCAAAAATGCAAGTGTGTTCAAGATGAGACAAGACATAATCATGACTCTTCGGGTACTGTTAAACACGATGCAAAGTCCAAATGTAATATGCAGTTCAGAAGGTTCCTAAATACCAGACTTCCAGAAAGTGGGTAGATATGAGTGAGAAGTCATTCTTTAACTGCTCTCATCTCACATTGATTCTTGAAGCATCTGAAATGTTTGCTGCAGGTCAAATCTAAGACGTGATGTGCGGCCAGGTACATCTCTGAGCTGTGCTTGGGGTCTGGTGCTCCGTGCATACTAGAGTCATGGGCATTTTTGACTTGCAGTGGAGGAAAGACCTCTAATGAAAAATCAACTTCCAAAAGGAGTAGGTAGCAATGCTGTCAAACACTTCTTTGGAATAAGTGAATTCCTGACCCTAAAGTAACAATATAAGTAAGATACTGCAGACACAAGAACATGTGGTGAGGGAGAAAAATCAAGGACCACAAAGGCATTTTTTTTTTTTTTTTCATCATAAATCAATGAAAGTAGGGAGAGTTACAAGGGTAACTGTGCACACTGAGCAATTTATAATTAAATGCAAATGGAAGAGACCAAAGCAGCCAAATCACCACATTCTGTGGCTTGACTGAAAGACATTTGTGAAAGCTGTCATGGAAGGTCCTTGTCTGACAGAAATAAAAATAAAACTGTGTAAACTTTGGCATTCAGGGATTGCAGTTGGTAAGAAAGTCTTGAAGTTTGGGTCCTTCTCCTTGTAAGCAAAAAGAATAAATTCTCTAAGAAGTGATATAAAATAAACACACAGTCATTACATGTAATGAACTGGAGATCATAGAAGAAAAATCACTAGTTTTTCCAAGATTAAACAGAGAATAAAATCATGACATTTTTGCTCAGAGCGGTGGTCTGATGAGGCTAGCCCTAACACTTAGTCTTAGTCTTTTATAGCAGAAAAATGATACAGGAAATAGTAGGATAGTTCTCTGTTGAGTATCTGCTCCCCCAGTATAATAAAAACAGGCAGCATTATTTTAAGCTTAGCTTTAATTAGGTTAGTGGGAAATATGATCACTTGAAAAACATTGCAGATAAGATGCAGAAGAGAGAAATAAGCCAATACTTTCCAAATGCAAAGATCTGAAAGCTAGCTTTAGTATAAATTATCCAAGTTTATAAAGATACATCAGGATCAAATAATATTACTTATAGCTCATGACTCTGTACAGACCAAGATTATTTTGCTATAGTGGGAGGTGTCCCTGCCCATGGCAGGGGAGTTGGAATTAGGTGATCTTTAAGGTCCCTTCCAACCCAAACCATTCTAGGATTCTATTTTGTGTTAGTGATAAGTCAGTAAAATAAGGAATCTGCATCCAAGCAGTGCTGCTCTGGTACCAAACCTGTTCTTATGCAGAGGTTTCCATCTGCAGGTGTCCTGAAATCCTTACATCTTACTTTCTGAATTTGTGTACAGTGATTAGGCAGCTATCTAAGCAGCCAGATTTTTATGCTGGCCTCATCACTGAAAAATAAAAAAATAATCTCACATGCTGAGACTTTTAACTAGGGAGTTCAGCTACTCAGTGCTCCCCATCTTACCAACGATAGACATGCATATTAACTGGTTGATCCAGATTTTGAATAGCCCCGAGGAAAGTCATGCTGTCCCTATTGATTGCACAAGGAGTAAAGGAAAGCTACACTTTTTACCTGAGCTCTGAAGGATGCCTAGAGCTCAGCAGGACAATTCAAATCCTGTGAACATGTCAACCTTTAGAAAGGGATTCATCTGCCTATGCAGAAGCACTGGAGCCATTGGAAATGTGCTTGCACATCCAAAGTGTCCTACACAGGTTTCATGGTAGACACTGGCTGCTCTGGAGCTGGAGTGGATGCCAGGCAGGATACCCAGGGATACCTCAGATGGCTTGAGATGCCTGAATCCTTCCCAGCAGGAGAGGCCTGGCTGTTAGCAATGA
The DNA here is from genome assembly GCF_011077185.1 of Oxyura jamaicensis. NCBI lineage: Eukaryota > Metazoa > Chordata > Aves > Anseriformes > Anatidae > Oxyura > Oxyura jamaicensis. Next base: position 190,667,921 of record NC_048893.1, read on the forward strand.
CAGAAAAAAGTTAGAAATAATGTTGACAGTGACATCCTGACAGGGCAGGCTAGCATGAAACAGGTCTTCAAGGAAGTAAAACCCTGCCTCCCCTTGAGATCTTATGAAGCACATAGTGATGGTATCTGTTGTCTCTTTCAGTCTCCACAGTGGTGTTTCATACCAGAAATGCTGCCATAGATATATATATATTTTTTTTGTCATTCCTGAAGATGAGCTTCCAGCTGGCAAACTGCATTCAGCCATTTTTAATTAGGGAGGGTCTGGCTGGTAGTTAGGAAAAGGTTCTTCACTGAGAGTGTGGCTGGGCACCTGAACAGGCTCACCAGGGACCTGATCATGGCACTGAGTTGCTGGAGTTCAAGAAGTGTTTGGGCTATGATCTCAGATATGTGGTCTGATTTTGGGGTGGTCCTGTGTGGAGCCAGGAGTTGGACTCAATGGTCCTTGTGGGTCCCCTCCAACTCCTGATATTCTGTTTCTATGTTACATGTACGCCAATTCTACTTTTGATGTGGATCCTTCTACATGCAGCTACTGCAACTAGGTTTATATGTAATGCACCTAACAGTGAAGAATACACATGATTTTTCATTTAGAACCAGTGAATCAGAATTTTTTCTGGTGACATTAATTTTGTTTTGCAATACTCCTTCTGGAGCATTCCCTGCATGGATCTCAGTACTGGCCTAGCAACCAGCAGGGATAATCCATCCGTGTAGGAGAACTGCTCCATGCGATTTGTGTTTGCATGACTGTATGGAAACCAGAATTTATTTATAAAAGGGATACTGGAAACATGCACACCAACTTCCAGGCTGGGTATTGATCCACCGTATGTTCTGATCAATAAAGACAGGCTACACTTTGTTTTGCAGCTCATTGTAAAATGTATTACAATTGAGGGAAGAAGGACATCTTGGGCTTTCAGTGGATGCAGTTGATTTTCATATGTTCTATTATTAGTCATCAATCAAAAGTTTAATTTAATTAAAAGTTCACGTCAGTGCCTGGTAAAATTATGGAGAAGATGGTCCTTGAAGTTATTTGAAGTGCACCTGGGGGACCATGCAGTCATTGGTCCCAGCCAACATGGGTTCATGAGGGGTAGGTCCTGCCTAACAAATTTGATTTCCTTTTATGATAAGATCACCCGTCTAGTCAACCAAGGGAAACCAGCTGATGTGATCTTTCTGGACTTCAGCAAATCTTTTGACACAGTTTCCCATAGGATCCTACTGGACAAAATGTCCAGCAGACAGCTTAACAAAAACATCATAAGATGGGTGAGCAATTGGCTGACGGGCAGGGCTCAAAGTGTTGTGGTAAATGGGGCTGCATCTGGCTGGCGGATGGTCACTAGTGGGGTCCATTTTAGGGCCAGTCCTCTTCAATGTTTTTTATAAATGATTTGGATGTAGGACTAGAAGGTGTTTTGAGCAAATTTGCCGACGACACCAAACTTAGAGGTGTTGTGGACTCGGATGAGGGTGGAAAGGCATTGCAGAGAGATCTGGACAGATTGGAGAGCTTGGTGATCACCAACCACATGAAGTTTAACAAAAGCAAGTGCCGGGTCCTGCACCTGGGATGGGACAACCCTGGCCGTACATACAGACTGGGCGACAAGACACTGGAGAGCAGCCCCGCAGAGAGGGATCTGGGGGTTGTGGTTGACAACAAGTTGAATATGAGCCAGCAGTGTGCCCTGGCAGCCAGGAGTTCCAACCATATCCTGGGGTGCATCAAGCATAGCATCACTAGTTGGTCAAGGGAGGTGATTGTCCCGCTCTACTCTGTGCTTGTGCGGCCTCACCTTGAGTATTGTGTGCAGTTCTGGGCACCACAGTACAAAAAGGACATTCACCTGTTGGAGAGTGTCCAGAGGAGGGCGACGAAGATGGTGAAAGGTATAGAGGGGAAGACATATGAGGAGCGGCTGAGGTCACTGGGCATGTTCAGCCTGGAGAAGAGGAGGCTGAGGGGAGACCTCATCGCGGTCTACAACTTCCTCATGAGGGGGGGTGGAGAGGCAGGAGACCTTTTCTCCATAAACACCAGTGATAGGACCCGCAGGAACGGGGTGAAGCTGAGGCAGGGGAAGTTTAGGCTCAATGACAGGAAGAGGTTCTTCACCGAGAGGGTGGTTGCACACTGGAGCAGGCTCCCCAGTGAAGCAGTCACTGCATCAAGCCTGTCTGAATTTAAGAAGCGATTGGACTGTGCACTAAGGCACATGGTCTAAACTTTTGGGTAGACCTGTGCGGTGCGAGGACTTGGACTTGATGATCCTTATGAATCCCTTCCAATGTGGGATATTCTATGATTCTATAATTCTATGATTCTAATTCTTGCTTTACAAAAGGCTCTAACAAATTCTCACATGGAACACTGCAAAGCTCGCTATGGTGTGCAGCATTTCATAAAGACAACTCATGTAATGAAAGGAGTAGTCCTTCCTTTTTTTTTTTTTTTTTTTTTTTGTTCTTCAATATTAAAATTTTTAGCTGTGTGTCTGTGTATGTGTATAGTGATCACGTGTGAAGACATACCCAGGCATTTCTATTGTAAGGCTCAATGAGAGAGGTGCCTAGTAAGATCACTACAAAACTGTCTTGACTGCATTTATTTTCCATGTGTTTTTCTCCATTGCCTGAGCGTTTCTCCAGGCTTATGTGGTCTGATTTTTTATTTTTTATTATTTATTTATTTATTTATTTTTTTAAAATATTTTTTTCCAAAGACTGTCCTTGAAAGGTGGCACACAGGTCTGTTACAAAATCAAGCCCACAGAAGCAATCACCAGACTCAACTTTCAGGCAAGCAAAGCCTTATTACAAAAAAAAAAAAAAAAAATAAAATAAAGGAAAAAAAAAAGACAAAAGCAAAACAACAGCAAACAACAACAACAACAACAATAACAACAACGAAAAAAACAACCTAAAAGGTTTTTTCCAGGTACACCTCTTCCTTTTGCCAGTGACAGAAAACTGCCAAGCGCCTACATTCCTCTTGATGTTTGAACAGGGGACATCCTGAGGGGACAGACCCAATTTTGGTGAAAGCCAAGGGGATGACCAGGTCCGGGGGGGTTGCACAGATTTTTTGGGGAGTTTTTTTGCTCTCTCCCACGGGGTCTTATGGATTTGTGTGGGGGGGGGCTGCTCTCCCCCTGCTCAGCTCAGCCTCCGGGGTTAATTTCAACCAAACACGGGACAGGCAGAGCCTGGACACCCGCTAGACCGCGCTCCTCGCCCGGGGGCAGCGCCACAGCCAGGGCTGGGCGGACTGCAGGCGCTGCCGTGGCAACACTGCTCAGTGCCACCCGGCAGGGGGCGACAAAGCACCGAGGACATGTCCCCGGGAGGGGACGGGGAGGGGACGATCACGGACCCCCGGCGGCCTCGTTCCCTCCCCGTCCCCTCGCCGGGAGGGTCTCTCTCAGGGAGCCAGGGGAGTAGTTGTACCTCCCAGCCTCCCTCGTTCTGCTTTCCAGGAATTACATTTTATTTTTTTATTTATTTATTTTTAACACGTTACTCTCCAGCTTTTACATCAGCTGTGCTCACCTGACTGCACATCAGCCCAGTTTGCACAGAAGTTACTGGTTTCACACCATAGCTGCTGCTGGTAGGAAGGGCAGCCCGTGCTGGGCTCCATGTGTTTGCACTCTCCCGTATAACTCACACCGACCTTCACAGCTCCCACGTGCTGTCTTTTTTATGCATCTTCCCCCATTTTATTGAATGCTTTTGTATTTCCTTCACGCAGTAATGTGGGTTACTTTAGGGCTTCTTTCTGAAGGGCTCATGGTGCTGAATCTCCACTCTTACAAGTGACCACACTGAATTCTCCACAGCTGATACAGTTCAGGAACCCAGTGCTAAACAGTAAAATAGCAAAAGTGTAGTTGCACTGGATATCTCTACTGTGTTCAAACTGTGGTTACCAAAGTTGTGATGGAACCGTCCTAGGGTATGTCCACAGGATGGCATAGAGACAGCTGTTATGGTCTTCTGGATGGGCAACGGGTCTTTAGGGCAAATGCTGGAGTGACTGGGAAGAAATTCATGGTTTTCTGTAGGCAATCTGACAGAAAAAACGGGGGAAAAAGCAACAACAAAACAAAATACCCCCCCCAGAAAAACAACAACAACAACAACAACAACAAACCAAAAAAAAAAAAAAAAGCACAAGAAGAAAACAATAAAGTTACCCCAAACAGAACCTCCGGACAAGCCAGGCAGTCCAATAACCTCAACGTTCATCTCATTGACCCTCTGCCACTCACTGTGGCGATGGCCATAGTAGACAGTCCTGAAACTTACCCATGAGTTATGAGCTGAACAAAATGACACAAGAAAGATTCAGACAAACAGTTCTAGACATTTTCTTACAATTCATTACCATTTATACAGGCCAGGCAGTGTAGAGTGTATGTCAGGCACCAACAGAGCCAAGTATGTCCATTTGCCAGCCCACATCTCAGATGTGGAATATGCAACAGCCACATGGAGACTTCACGTCCAAGCACCAGTAAGCAGTGTCAAGGGAAAGATGCTCTTTTTGTTTAGGGTGCTTAAGCCTCATTTTTGCAGGATGGATGTTTTTTTTTTTTTTAGTGTGTATTAAGCATGTTACTTACTCAAAATACAGTACACATCTGGTTTGACATAGTGGGACCAGAGCTGATGCAAGATACAAAGAAAGAAGATGCAAAGAAAGAAGGCAAAGTTGATTCAAACTAGGCAGTGGTTTCTCTATGGGAGCAAATAGGACTTCAAGGTGTGATAAGTTCACAGGTGACAATTGGGAAGAGCTTTTGACTCCCTAGATGGTAGAGAGGCTTTGCAGAGAGATCTTGGCAAATTAGAGGGGTGGGAAATCACCTATCACATATGAAGTTGAGCAAAAGCCAGGACAGCTAAGTTTGGTGGTGACTTAATGCCTCTTGTGCATAACTTTTCTTGTGCCTGGGTGCATGCCATACACTTCTTCCCCTTGTGCACTAAGTTATCATGGAAAAGTATCACTTGGTGTTTCCTAGGTGGGCAGTACAGCACACTGTGACCAGGTCAGAGCAGCTGGCAGACCAGGACTTCAGGGGCCACTGTGCATCCATGTGTCTGTACAGATGGAGAAGCTGAACCCCTCTCCCTGCTCAGGCCTCTTTCTCCAGACCATGTACAAACTGTAGGTCCCTATTTCAGTGTTCTAGTTCAAACCTGCCTTCTGTGTTGGAAGTCAGCAGCTGGTGCAAAGAGCAACGCTGTGCAGGTGTGCAGAGCAGTTGGTGTGCTTGGGTCTCTGCATGCTGACCACAGGAGAACACTGCAGGAGAACACTGTACAGATGCTGCCAACTGCAGCTGTGTCAGGGTTCGGTCAGGCCTCTTGATGGCACTTCTCAGAGTCACCTTTGTTTCTGGTGTGTTTAAATGTTCAGTTTCCCATAAACTGACACATGGACATGTTATTCTGAGACAGCAGTCTCTGAATCTTCATCATTGTTACAGTACAGCTCAGGCTGCCAGCTCTGGGCTTATGCAAAAGCTTCTGTACATTTACAGGAGCTAGGAATTTAGGAAGCAGCTAATATGTTCTTTCCGCCTTTGAATGGCAAATCAGGAAGCAGTTTAATTGCCAGTGCAAGCAGAGGTCACTTTTAGGAAGTTGTTTCATAACTGCTGTGAATATGGCAATTATGAATTTATAAATGGACACAATAAAACATTTTCTTAATGAAATAATTTCTTCCTGTCTTCTTTTTCTGTTTTCCCCTTATCCTTCCAGACTGTAATTTACTTTCATATTTTCTTTCAACTATCAGTTCACAGCAAACCTCTGACAAAGCTGTTAAAACGAACAAGGGTTTGGGAAAATATGATACACAGGAAAATACAGCAGTGGTTTCCAGGTCTCAGCTGTTTTGTGGCACATAGCTGGAGATAAAAATGTCAATAACATCAATTAATTTTCTCCAATGAGCAGGTATGAAATAGAGGATGTTTTTTTTTTCTTCTGCATTTTTGGTAAGCAAAAGTAAATACAAGCTATGAAGTTGAGAACTCAGATATTAAAGTTTTTAAAAATAAGGATTCATTTTGTATGACTTCTGCCTACAACAGCAGATTTCTTTGTTATGTTTAAAGCTATTTTTGCCTCATAATATTCAATAAAGTCCTGCATTATAGCAAGACTATGTATATTGCAAACCTTTCTAGTGCTCTGATTTAGTTGTGATCTGACTACATAGACTGATAGTTCACGTAGATAAATAAATAGAACAGAATTGAACAGACCACAGCATCAAAGCTGAAAAGGCCCAAGTAATATAAAAGAATATTTTGACACAAAGCATGTGAGATATTACAGTTTAAATAACTTTTTTTTTTTTTTTTTTTTTTTAATATATACAGAAAATTGCAATCAAGAAGAAAATGCATACTCTATTTCTTTTTTGGGTGAAATATATTAGGCAATCCAGCTATCTAATTGTTCAGACTTTTTTGTTCAGTTTTGCTTTATGTCCATTTGCTAATGTCTTTTTAGATTCTTAAATGATTTCCCCCCACTTCCTTTCTGTCCTTTTTAAATTAATAATTAGAAGGCAGAAGCAGAAATAACTCCATCATTCTGATGAAAATGAATGAGTGATTAATGCTTATCATTTTTAACCACCTTCTACTTCCAGGTTTTTCAAAAGAATTTCAAGTCTGACCTACTGCGTAAAAATTCTGCTTTTGGCATGGTGTATAACAAGCAATCACTGACTGCTGACAAGCTGAAGTAGGTTGGGGGGCGGCTTTGCTGTTGGGCTTGGCTTTTTGAAGGAGCGACCTCCATGGGGCATGGACCCTTCCAGCAGGACAATTCCCCATGGTCTGTCCAGACCCACACAGTAATGGTGGGCATGTTGGGGTAAAATGTGCTTAATCCACCTCCAAATATATGTGAGAGAGATGCTCAAGTCCTTTTATTATAAACTTTCTAGTTTAGATTTTTTTTTTTTTTTGGGGGGGGTAAATCAATATGGGTTTAATCATCTACATGTCTTCATCATTTTGTCATCTTCTCATCCTTTCTCATCTTCTTTTGCTTCAGAGGTTTCTCTTTGAAACACAATCATCACATATGGTCCAGTCTCACCACCCTTGAAGAGCCATTGGACAAGCCTGCGTGCAGATGCCAAGCATCAGTGCACGGAGACTGGAAGGCTGATGACTGAAGGCTGATGCATCCTTGCAGGGTTAGCTATGATGGGGATTATTACTGCAGGGCTGTGTGTGCCATGGTCTGCTGCAGACATTGCTCCTGAGCAGGGATACTCCCTTGTAGGACTCAGTGCTAGGATTCCAGGATGAAGATACAAGGTGTGGGGATGCTGCACAAGGAATTTGCCCTCCTCAGGTGCCCGGGGGCTTGTTCCTTCTCCCTGAGCTCCTCCACAGCTGTAGGAAATGGGAATGTTTCTTTTGCTCTTTGGATTCTCTTCTGCACCCATGCAAAAGCTGAATGAAGAGGTGCCAGTGCATGCAGTCTGGCTGCCCCTATGAACTGTCAAGGTCCCAGTGGTATAGCAGACAAGCTGAGATTTTGGGGACTTTAAAGCAAAGTGGAGATAGTCTCTAAACCAACTGAAAGTAGTAAAGATCAGTAACCTAATCTGACCCCTAATCCCAATTGAAAGATGAATGCCTGGGGAGAATTTTATAAGTATTTGTAAGAAATAGGGAGAGGTCTGCTTCCAGGTTTTCCACTGGATTAGACCAAGTAAATTCAGGATGTAAAAGCAATCCATTCTTAACCATAGTAGGATTCTAAAATGAAATTAAAAACATAAAACCCAGAGGAATAGGAAAAATACTAATTCAATTTAGATTTTATCTATGCAAATCCCCAGTAAGTCTGTATTTTTTCCCCAGTGATAGCCCTTTTTTTTTTTTTTTTTTTTTTAAATGAGAAGTTTTCTCAGAAGTGTTCCCAGTCAGCCCATTTTAACTCCATTTAGTGTCATTCCCATTAATCTGTGATTATGGAGAGGTTTTAAGGCCATTTTACATTGGTGTGAGGAAGGATTCTACTAATTTATTTTCCCATGCAATATTTTCTTATTATAGTCATCACAGGAAGAGGCAACACAATGAGTCAAAGAGGCTTTATAAAGTCATCTCCACTGATTCATTTTGTTTCTCAGCAGTGTCCCCAGCACACTGATAGGACAGCACAGGTGTGGGATGGGACATGGGGTGGAAGCTCTGTGAAGGAGGGTTTGTCTCTGGCTGGAAAAGCAATTGTCCGCTGTGGTGGGCATAGTAGCACCCACAGCATTTTCAAGCCTGGCAAAATATCATAATTTGTGTGCAAAATCTGAAGATGTTAAGCCAGGATAGCAGGGGGAACAGTCGCAATTGATAGGATATTATACATTTTTAAAAAGAATAAAAGAAATAGCTTCAGGCCTTGTTTTCCATGCCACTAAAAAAACTGGAGATGGATATGAAACGTACTGGAAGTGACAGATAAATAAACACTAAAAAAGAGCTAGCTCAAAAACTTTGTCTATTTATTTTGCTATAACTACAGGTGGAAATTTCGTCATGTTTCCTTGGTTTAATTTCTGTGACAAATGTCATTCAACCATAGAAAATAGTCAAAGCCTGAAGCCAGCTGCACTCAAAATATAACTCCTTCATTTACACATATAAAAATTCCTCTGAGAGATCTATAAATAACACTTTTTATGTTATTGTCTTGAAACAAAATGGCTATAATTTTAGATTTAATCTATCCTGCTTGCTGTTAATTTCTTTGATTGAGCTAAGATTTTCTCTTCACCTTTAATGCAGAACAAAAGGAAAAAAAATAAAAAGAAAAAGAGGGGAAGTAAGTGTATGGTGTGACAAATCTTAAGTGTTTTTGCGGTATTGCAGTTGCAGCCCAAATCTCCTTAAAGGAAATGGAAACCTGAGTGAAATCAGGAGATTAAACACAGCCAGAGAGGCAGCTTTTTCGGTGTCCTTTGGGCTCTGACAGATACAGGTAGGTACCTGGGGAGCCACACATTCCTTTCATTGGTTACATCTATAGGGGGAATTTGGGGACACCTAAACTTTCCCTATCTGAGCCCTGGAATGTTTTTCTGCCCACCCATGGCCCTACTGGGGCTTCCTGCAGCTTGGGCGCTGTGACCTAAAGTACCTGCATGTTACCTCAATTAAATGTTTACCAGAATCAGAGCTGAAGTCTCAGTTTAGGACTCAAGATTAGACAATCAAGCTAAAAATTTTTTAGGTGAAATCTTTAATTAACTTTAGTATTGAATATATTGGTGCAAGACATTCCCTTGAGTTGCATTTATAGAGTGTATTTCTGCTCTGTTATAAAGCAAAACCTTTTTATGCTCTTCCTTAAAGTACTCTTGAGTTCAATTAGCTGTGATTAACTTCCTTCACTGATGCAGGGATACAACAGTTTTAAACCATATATTTCTGTTGCCTTTGAAAAATGTATACGACAAACTTTGATTTGGTGAATTGTGGATAACTTTTAAAGTGAGGAAAGCCTCAGGTTAATTTATTTTCTGGGCTGCATGGAAAGAACATTTAAGAGGACAGGAAAATTCCACAGTGAATTCACAGATAATCAAATATAGTTTTATTGACTAGTTGGTGCTGTTCATTACAAAATCTGTGTATTTTCCTACATCACTACTTACAAAGTTATTGAGGACAGCCATTGTATTTATGGCTACACGAATAGATGTAATTAATGTCATCATCAGCAGAAGTATTTGTGATTATTTACAAACTTGCTTTTTCAATGAAGGAAGTGCTGAAATTTTAGATTCGACTTTTTCAGAAGCCAGCTACAGTGGAGGAAAGCTTTCAAATATGCATCACTGTATCAAACTGAGTGTGTACCATTTCTGATTAGAACTACTGGAAAAAATTCTAGGTTGACAGAGTCATAGGTGTGTTTTGCTTAGTATTCACTGGCCTTTGAGAAAAGAAACGCCCCAAATTAGTCTCTGTTGCATATTGTGCCATCAGTTTGTGCAGGTTCACCATGCATTGAGAGTCAGGTTCTTCCCCTGGCTTTCCTGGTGATCCTGAAAGCATGCCACTGGTCTCGAGTTCCCAGTAGCTCCAGTAGTTCCAGTACCTAAATTAGGTACCTTTTTAGTTGGTGGTTTTATTTTTCAGATGGTGCTGGTACCTTTTTCCAGGCATGGTGGAGCAAGCCCAGTTACCTAAAGGAAGAGGACTCCTGTATTTCTCCTCAGTCTCTTTGTATTAGGAAAATTCCTGGAGATGTAGTGATGCATGCTTATGAGCTCTCATCTCACAGGATATTCCTGAAAACTTGTAATTATGGACAAATAGAGCTGAGCCATGCAGCTCTTCTGAAAATCCTCTTGGGAAAGAGAGAGAAATAAACAAACAAACAAACAAAAGATTAAATGTGCTTTCTTCCTGAATGGAAAAGTAGAGACCCTTGCAGTGCACCGTGGTGTGTAAAGACTTTTATTTTTTTTATTTATTTTTTTTTTTTTGTTTGTTTGTTTGTTTTTTAGCTCATAATGGTCCGTATTATTCTGGAATAAGGTTTGCTACAGAAAAATGTGATTATTATTGTGGATAGATAGGCAGACCTCAGCCGATCTGTTTGCACCAGGTATCAGGTATATATATATAAATTGTGTAAGGCTTTTTTGTAGACTTTGATGGGTAGAAAATTTCCAGTTCATTAGATTAAAAAAAAAAAAAAAAAAAAAAAAGGCAACGTAAACTTTTAGGGTAGTTCTACAAAGTATTTGTCATTTGAGTCCTTTACTGCTGTGAGCATAATGAGTTGATTAAATGCTTGCAGTAACTATATCTCCTTGATTTCGATTTTCCACATCTATGCAACTATTTTCTCCAGAAATACTGAAAGTATTTCAAGGTATTTTCTTCTTATCCTAACTCTTGTACATTGTCCCTGGAGAAATGAAAAATAATTTATTTTACAGCTGGGGAAATTAATAAGTAAATATAGTGGAACTGGTCAGAAGTTTCCTGACCAACATTTTTCTTTTGTAAAATACCATTCCTTGAAGCTACTGGAAGCTTGTTTGCTGTCTCAGTTTCTGTTTATTTGTGAGTTTTTCATCTGGAGTCTTCAGCAGCACTTCAGAAGCTTCAGATCCCACAGGAAACCTGAAAAATCTCTGCCAGCATGTGTAGTGGGAGCCAGTGTTAGGCACAGGGGAAACTGGATGTTGTTTAAGAGGTAGCCAAATCACAGCAGTAGCGAGATAGATCTGTGTGTGCTCTTCTGCTCCAGGAAAATTAGCTGTATTCAGTAGCAATTGGCTGAGTGTTGTTACCAAACAAAAGCCCATCTCTTTTATAGAGGATAGAAAGGAAGAAAAACTGTTGGTGATTTTTTGGCAGAAAACAGGTGCAAAGGACAGGAGGAGGAGCAGAGGTGGTTGAGGAGAGGAGTGAGTGGAAGGTAGAGACGGAGAGAGGTGGAGGATGAGGCAGACCAGGCTACAGGCACCACCATCCTTGAAGAATTAAGAAGGTGAGGTCAAGAAGTTTCAATCTCTTGCAAAAGTGGAGAGGATGCCAGTGCATGAAGGCAGGAGAATAATTTTTTATAGCTGTGTTTAGATAGGAGCAAAAAAAAGAAACAAATTTTGTCTCTGAAATCAAAGCTTAGCTGCCAAGCATACATTTCCATGAAGATGGCTATGCAAAACATTAGTGTCACACACTGTGAGTTAAGTGACACCATGTTATGCTTTTCTTACATATGCTTTGTATGATAAACAAGCTGCAATTTTGAAAATTATTGAGGCTGGGAAAATATTTCTTATGAGTTCTTATTTGACCTTGCACACATGGGATGGAGTTTCCTGACATTGTCATTTTTGCCTGAGGGGTCGTTCTGCCCTGTCCACCAGATCTATGCCTGCAGTAAATAAAAGCTTTTATTTGTTCACTAATTTACTTGAACAAAACCTGTCATCCCAGAACTCCCCAGAGAGTAGGATGACGTGAACAGAGGATCATGTTAAAGATTTCCCAGCTAACACTGATTTGCTGAAATGCCAGTGGTGCCTTGAAGATACTTACTCCTTATGTGTTTCGTTCTTAACTCAAACTAATAACACAACCTAACTGAAGGATTGGTGAAACAGAAAAATTATGAGGTTCATTTCTCTGTTTGACTATTCAAATGTTATAGGAAAAAAAAAAAAAAAGAACACAGAAGATTTGTTTTCAGAACTCACCTGAAAAGAAGCAGAGCTGATGCATGAAAACAGGAATGCCATTGCACATGAATGCACATGAATTGCACACCTCTTCCAGCAGAGGAAGCTTTTGGTGTACTAACAGCAGTGTTCTAAAATGGGAAAAAATCAGGTAGTTTTTAATGTTAAAAGTCATTAATGCAAAGATTTTATGAAGTATTCCTACAGATATGCACACACACTTTGTACAGGTATGCAAGAGTGTGTACATAGATAAATAACTTTTTCCAATGATCAAAGAATTTATAGAGCAAAGCACTTCAAAACATCTGCATGACTGAATGTTCATGATGTGGTCGCATATTCTCTTTACAGATGTTTACTGCATCATTCAGTGCACAAGATGGACTGTGTTACATTGGCCAGTATTTTGTTACTTTTATTTTATTTTAATTTTAATTTAATTTAATTTAATTTAATTTTCCATTGTTCAAGCTATGGCCTAGCCCTTTATTTACTATATGCTTCTCTGAAAAAAAAATCATTTCCTTGTTGTGTTTCTATGGCAATCATTGTGTGGAGTACAAGATTTTCTAACATACTAATTTATTTTCACAAAAAACACTGTGAGATGAAGGACTGTTTTTGTCCCCATTGTGCATCTTGGGAACTGAGGCACACAGCAATATCTACTAAATATGGAGACTTTTCAAAATATGCTCCATATTATACAACACAGATGGAAAGGCTTGGTACCTCAGAAAAATTGACCCTGGGGCTGCTTGTCAGGTATCCAGAAAACACAAATCATGCCGTTTAGCTACCACTCATGAACATCTTATCTTAGGTTAGTCATACATAATCAAATTGGCATACAATAAATCATTTATTATTATAATAAACATCCATTCATTATTATTATAATAATGAACATCATTATGGCAGCCCTGCTGCCTCCTTCCTCCGGTGCATTTAGTGAGGGGAGACCATGGGTGAGGAGGAAGGAGATGCAGGACAACTGCATGGGCACTCTGAAACTGTCAGAAAGTGTGTGCATCAAAGCCAAAGCAAGTCTTGAAAAGCCCTAATACTAATGCTAGACAAAAGTAAAATGCTACTCTGCATTGGTATTGACATTACATCTGTATCTGCATTTGGTGCCAGGCAGAGGACAACCACAAAACTGGTATTGGTGTCCCTGCACAGCAGCTGGGGAATGTTACAAACCCACAGTCAAATGGCCAGTTTGGTTAGCAGGAATGTATCTAGAGCAGGAGTATATCAGGAGGAAGGGTTGTTGAACGTAGGGGTGGAAAGTGGGAGAACTTGAATATTTCACCTTCTTCCATGTGAGACTGAGAGTCACAGCTTGAAATCATATCCCTGATTTGGGCACATTCATTGTCTTTTGAACTGTAGAAAACTAGCTCATACTTTGTTTTCTCAGTAGCAGGCACTTTTTATGGGGTGACTCAAGTGATTAGAGAGCTCCTGAATATAAGCTTCACTCTCCAGCCTGGGAGGCATCAAGGTGATGTTTTCCACTACCTTGGTGCATATACAAATTATTAGGTTTGATGATATACCCAAAGACAACATTTCATACTTCATTAAGGCTTTTGTTTCAGTTTGAACTAATTCATCCAAGAGTGTGTTCCTGCTTTGAATATCTGCTGCACATGGCAGTGATAATAATAATGATCGTCATCCTCCAGTTGAGCCCTATGTAAGTCTGTGTGCCTGGGACAGTGGGTGGCCACTGTTGCCAGATGTAAAAGATCACACACAGTCCAGAAGTATGGTAAATCAATGGAGACAATGGAGACCAGAAAAGACATGGAAGTGGTCCTCTTATATGGAGGACATAAAGTGAAATGGGAAAGTGTAGGAGAGATGATTGTAGAAGTCCCAAATGAATTTATGACACGTTTGTTTATTCATACTGGATTATGCTTCATTGAAGAGAATATTTGCAATAAAAATGTGGAATGGCAAAGGGATTTCTGTAGAAGATGAGAGGAGTACAATTTCCTCTAGGCCAAGCCTCTCAGCAAGACTGTGACAAGCCATATAGCTTCCAAGCAAGTGCTAGAAATGAGTACAACTGTAAAATGAGTTGGGACACTGAAGAAAGAAACGTCATGTAACATTTCACTGATATAAGAAATTCTTTGCTCAGAGAGACAGGATCTTAGCATAATGGACTGCCTTTAATAGACTTGGAGCAGTTCTAACATCAAATCAACCCAAGCTACTTCAGTTAACAATAAGCATCTCTGAGAATGGATGAGACCATTCAGGAGCACTGTGGGACAGATTTGGAGACAGTGGCTGTCCAGGTTCTTATAGTTCCAAGTTTCGTATGACCCCACATCATCGCCATATACAGCAAAAGCATGGATCCTTGACAATTAACCCTGTTAATGTGAGTCTTGCTGTTCAAATGGTTTTGGGAACAACTTACTACATCATTTGATTACTTTTCTGTTGCTGCAGAATGGGACAACATAGACAATATTTGGTGGGGCCAGACAATATTTAGTTTTTCGTTGTATCTTCTATGACTGATTTCACTCAGCCTGGTAACTTATTTAAAGGAAGACCAGTGATAAGCATACATGTAAACTTGAATTCGGTGTTTGTTCAGCTGAATTAGCCCAATTGAAAATGAAATAACTATTCCTCGTGTAAGAATCCAAGTCATTTCTTGTAAGGACAGGGTTCCAAATCCCCAGTAAATGTACTCGTAGCACTTTTAGACCACCGAGATGTTCAACAAGAGGGTTTTAAGTAGTTTCCATGAAAATATAGCTGAGATGCAGACTTTGCCCTGTCTAACACTGGGATGCAAAGTAGGTGGAACAAACATCTGAGACTAACCTGTGCTGGACAGATCTGCTGTAATGATTTGCTCGTGTGTACTGTGGTAGTACACATGGCATGATTCTGAACTTTGTTGCTTTTAGAGCAATTTAAGTCCATAGCTCTTACTGTTTCTGCTGCAGCCTTCTTATGGTGTGAGTAAGAGAAGTAAATAATGCTTAGGAGTCTTACCCTTTGCTTACTTATTCTTACTGTAAAAGGAGGTTAAAAAAGGGATGGTTATAGACCTCATCGAAACTGGGAGAGGAGATCAACCCCTGGAGTTTTTACCGGCTAAGCTGCTAAAGGTTTAATAAAGTTTTATTGTCCCTCTGGGAATTGTAGGATTTGATTACTGGTAACGTCTTGAGAATTTTGTGCTCCGATGAAATTTAATTTTCTTTCCAACAGCATCTGTTGTATTCACCTATGGTTTACTTGCATTTTGCTTTACAAGGTCACTTTCACAAGACTGTTCTAAAAACTTCTCTTGAGTAAGCCTGATGATCTCGCACTTAACTAATAAACCATATTGGATAAACCATTGTCCTGTTTCATAATAATTATGAAAAAGTGCACTTGTGAATTTGGTCAATGCCTTAATAAGGCTCCATTTCTTGATAAGTAGTTCCTGAATATATTAAGCTAGTACTACAGAGCTTTACTTTCACTTACTGGTGAGAGTAGCAAGAGTGTAAGTTTATGAAGACTGATACCCAATAAACTGGGCAATTTCTGACTCTGTATAATAATAACTATTCTGATTTATTATGAATTACTTTAAGATTTATACAAGCAGCATGCTTTCTTTTGTTTCCTCTGAGAAGAGTAGCTACACGTAAGGCTGGAAGCAACACACAGAAGCTACACTATACACATAAAATATAAGAAGTTGACAATAATCCTTCTGTCCCAAATAAGAAAACACTAATGTTAGAACAGCAAACATACTAGCTCTTAGTATCTAATATTATTTTTGAATGCTGCTTTTTTGGTTTCTTGTGTCAGAATGGGAGATTATATTTCAGAAGAAAAATCAATGAATCAAACAACTAAGTCATTGTTACTGACTTATTCTGGGAATACTATTCATGGTTTGTTGGCATTTATATGGCCCTCCTTGCTAGGACAACATCTGAATGCCTTGGAGTTGTTAATATATTTTCCCATACATTTAAAACAGAGGAATGCTGTTGTCTACAGTTTAGAAATTGGTAAGTTGAACCACAGAAATAAATAAATAAATAAACTGATATTTGGTAAGCTTAACTTTCTATTTTTCTCTTAAATATCTGCTCTTAGTATCATGTACTGGGTATCTGTAAAGGCTGTCCAACCAACTAGAGCCAACCAACTAGGAAAACAGTTTTGAGAATTGAAGCTGTTTGTCCATGGCCCTTAGTGATTCACCTACCATCTCATTAGGAACTTCTGCTAATGACAAGAAATCAGGAGTTTTTTTTTTTTTTTTTTTTTTTTTTCTTTTTCCAGACTGACTGTCATGCATTTACCACTGGATCATCAGACCGAATTTTGCCCCAAAGATTGGGAGACATGATTTGGTTAAATCCTAGCTCCTCATTCAGTTTACTGGCAGATTTTTGATATTATGCATAGATTTAAATAAAAACATACTTCCATGCATGCTGAAAATGATGCAAAATTGTGCTTGGAGGCTGAGTTCCTTTGTGAAGTCTGAGTTGTAAGAGGGACTGAGCCTGTAGCCATTCATTCAACAGAGAGAAATGGGAATTATAGAAAGCTCCAAGAAGGCTTAATATATTCAAATAAGCTCCAATTAGAACTTATTATCACAGAAATTAGACTTCTAATAAGATTTATTTCCTTGGCTGATTAAAGTTGTTATACCTGTGAGACTGTTACTGCTGCTGAATTTGAATTTGACCAACGGGTTTTGAAATTTTAGAAGAGCAGAGACAGAATAAGGGGGAAGATTGGCAGGAAGGGGGAAGACTGGCAAGCTGACAGAGGTATGGACAGTGAAATACCATGCACCCACAAAGAAGAGCTGAGCACCCACCCTGCAGAACAGGATACACTGCCTAGAACTAGCAGCTATATATGAGTTAATAGTGTAAAAATAATAGTGTGATACCACTGTAAGAATATGTAAGCCTTGTAAGTTAAGTAAGACATTGTAAGACCATTGTAAGCCTTGTTATGATACTTCATGTCTATGGCATTAGTGTCACTGTCCTATGTATGACACCACGGATTGTCGTACCAGTGGGTGCTGGCTTGTCCTGTTTCCATCTCATCAGTTAGTATGCTTTTGAAAGAAAATAGAAAAAGCAACTTTCCTCTAGCACTTTATGTAAAATACATAATGGAGAATGAGAGAATTTAATCAGATGACAATTATTTTCTACTGGCTTGCCAAAAGAGCACATGATGTGAAGGCTGTTTAGGAGGCCCACCCAGCCAGGGGAGGCGTTGGGCAGGGCACAAAAGGCAGAGCGGTGGGCAGTGGCTGCCTGGATGGACAGCTCTGTCTGGAGGAGGAGAAAAGGGTGTAAAACAAAAGCTGAGTGAGCCACCTCATAATGACGCCACTTCTGAGTCCAAAAAGACAGACACGATTTTTTCTTACATTTGTTATTTGTCCAACACAAAGAAAGGGAAAAGATTTGGAAGGAGAAAGAGAAAGGGACAGAGGGCGTGCAGGAGGATTGTAAGAACAACAAATTTTGCTACATTTTTATCACACGCAGCACTTTTTTTTTTTTTTTTTTCTGGTTACATTTCCTTCTTGTTGGCACACGATACCTTAGCCACAGTGTGACAGGTGATCTTAGGGCAGCCATTTCATGTTCAACATAGAGTCATTTGTCCTGTTGCCTGTTACTGTGGTGCGGGCAATGGTTCTCTTCAGGCAAATTGCAACTTCACTGAATATGTACCTGTCCCACTTTTCCATCAGTCTTCAGCTCTACTGAAACATCAGTCTGGGGTCTGATATCTGTGTGGGCATGAGGATTATAGTGTATGTAGCCAGTTTGCCTGGTCACTGGCATTCTAATAAAAAGATCTCTACTGTTCTGATTTCATCACTGAACAGTGGAGAATCAGGCCAGAAATCACAGTGCTGAATTCACTACCAAGAAGACAGTTTCATAGCATTTTCTCACTTTCCATGCATGTTGGTGGCACCATTTGATCCATAGCAAAGTCTAATGATGGGAGTGCAGTTGGTCATTTCTGTGATTTTCAATTGCTATCAACACTTCTGACTGTTGAAAGAATCTGATCCCAAGGTTACACTGACTTCACACCAACAATTTCAAAGAAGAGACGTTGATGTAAGATTGGTGTGGCTGCCTGTTGAGTCAAGATTCTGCTTTCCATTTGTTTTGTAATAGCACTAAGAACATCAGTTAGGAGAATTCAATCTATAGGCAGACACTAGCATAGAAATGCTTATTAATCGTTTGCATTAAGGAAATAAAGTTGGGAAAATTGTAAATTATTTTTCAATAGGGATTAAAGTAAAAAGCAAACCTTGATATGTTCTATCCAGAGATTTTGAGTTCCAGCAGGTAACACAAAAGGGATGCAGAGAACTGAGATCAGATTTTAACATAATGGAGCTAGATTATGTAACTACATGTGTTTCCCAGCACAATAAAAAAGACGTACTTTGTTAACATGAGATTTTATTTGCTGGAACTTCAAAAGAAAATATAAACTTCCTTTTGTGTTGTCGGTAAATTGGAACATTTTTACCACTGTGATTCATATTGCATGAATAGGTCCTCGTTAGATATGCTTCTTTTCTCATTAAAAATAAAAACACGATCTTGTGTCACCCGCCATGAGCTATTTAAAGGGCTTCTTGGCATTTAAGGTCACCAGTTTTCAAACAGGAAATGGAGGAAAGCTGTGGGAAAAATCTCTAGTGTAAATGTTTAAATAATACTGACATAGTATAAAAATCAACCATACACACAGGAATTAGAAGTAAACTCTCTGTGTGTGTATGCACAAATGATACAAATCTGGCATCTGTTACGATAATAATTTAGTTATTATGACTATCATTGTTATGTCTCTCTATTAGCACAGTTGTTCTCATTAATTAGTTTCTGTAAAGATCATGTGAATGTGTGCTATCTCCTATTATTTACTCACATTCTTTGTAAGATCACCTTGTAGAACAATATTACGATGAACCTCCTGAGTCAGTCCTGAGGGACGTCTAGCTCCACTGCCACATACCCTTCATTCCTTTGGCAAAATCTCTTGGTCAGAAGTGGCTGGGCCACTGTTCAAAGAGGAGTGAAAGATTCATGGGGCCAGAGACAGAACAAGCAAGAGGAAGCTTGACTCCTCAGTCTGGAGAGCTGGGGTTTCCCCAGAGACAGCAAACATCCTGGTTTTGGTCCTGTCTCCTCTTGCTGACTCCCCAAGGAAAATACTTCAGCAGATTCAGGAAATGACATTAAAATGGCTTTTAAGGTGTTTCCATCCCAGTAAACTTCTGCATTCAGTCACTACCATGTGCTTTCTTTTAGTTTCCAACATTTTTGCATTGCTTTCAATAGCAATATACTCAGCTTGTTCCAGTGATCACTTTTACAGAGCTGCTTTGTAATGGGCAATTTCACTGCAGCTAATGTGGCTGCAAGCTATGGCACTGGGGACAGAAATGGTGGAAGGGGAGACAAACATCTTCAGATGAATCATGAACCCTCAGAACAAGTGATCTGAACCCAGCTGATTCAGTTCCAATGGCTCTTCCTTGGGAATTCTACTTTACCTAGGACAGAGTCATTGTCTACTTACAACTCAGTCTCAGGATTATGCCTGCTAATCCCTTGCTAATGGGATTTTGTATAGGTACAGAGAGCGACTTTGATACCATCACAGTTTATTAAGAGGCAAGGAGGAAGTCTTCAGCATCATCTTCAAGATCAAAATTCACAAACTTTATAGACCCTGTTGGGATTAGCCAAGTGAGAGCTAGTTCCAGTGCAAAGTTGCTGATGGGGGTTATATCACCTTCTGCCACCATGCTGGTCCTGAGCAGTGTTTTTCACTGCAGTTAGCTTGGCAGTGCCAGCTGCAGGTCTCTGATGAGGCCCAGTGTTTCCCTGTCACTTTCTCAGACACTTTCTGGCCACTTTTCTTGAGGATGAGATGGATATTTGTTATTTTCCCTCAGGGAGCTCAGTTCTTTCTGTCAGACCTGTGTTTCCATGTTCTTTCTGCATACTGCAATAAAGATGACCTTGTTTACACAGTTAAAATCCACCAAGCAATTGCTGAAATTTGCTTTTACCTTAGGTTTGGTAATTTCTGTTTTCTTCTTCTCATTCCCACTGGATAATCTGACTTTTCCCCCAAGCTCAACTTTGTAACTCTATGTAAGTAGTTTAAGTAGTTATTCTGGGAACATGCTGAGATTATTTATTACCTGTTCATCCTCATTTCTCAGAAACCCTATTTTTTCCTTCTCTTTCTTCTTTTATCCCTACACTCCCTGGCTACTTTAACTATATATATATATA
>NC_048893.1:190688953-190719539 GCF_011077185.1 Oxyura jamaicensis
TATGTATAAATTTATATATATATTTAACCATTATATATATATTATTTATATATATATATTATATTTTTTATACTATATATATTTTTTTTCAGATTTTTTTTTAACCATTTTTATTTTTATTTTTATTTTTTTAATTCTTTATAGACTCATCATTTACACCCACTATCTTTTTAGTTCTTAAGACTTCCATAGAAGGTTTTTTCTCCCCTTACCTGTGGTACAAATTTAAGTTAGAATTTGCTTTTTTGTTCTGTTGATTATATATTTGCTACCTTTTCAATCTGTTATCAATAAAAATGGACTTAAGAACACAAATTGAAGGAAAGAATTATCAAAGTTATGCAAATGAGTGGAAAATGGTTCAAAATGGTACATGGATTTACCAAAAGTCCACTGTATGTCATTAACACAGTATCTTTATTTGAAAAGAGTAATTATTGACTATGCAAAAGAAGTGGTATTTAATCTATCTGGACATAAGCATAGGATATTGCAGACAGTCACCATGGAAATTATTAATTAAATGGAAGAAGATGAGGATTAATGTGGAAATTATAGGATGTGTGATTAACCGAGTAAGTGAAAGATGGAAATGCTTAGAGCTGAAACTGTGGGAGTCAGCTTTGGGGGATTTTACCACTGGATTATTCAAAGAATATTTTTGAGATTGGCTTCTTTAATATTTTGATTTGTTGATGCACACATTCACATGATTGTATGACATAGGGACAGAACTTTTGGACTTTAATAGTGAAAGTGGAGAATGATGCCTGGTGTGGAGAAAAATAAGAAAAAGGGAGGTATGGAGCATTAAGTGCTGAGTGTTCATTGCTATCTCAGTTTGATAGTAGGAGTGTTATCTCAGTTTGTGGGCAACCATGAGCCTCAAGCCTTGTTCCCACTCTTCTGCTTCTTGGAGGAGTCTTTCTGTGTTACCACTATCTGAAAACGTCCATGCAAGTTCATAATGAAAATCTCTGCACACTACTGAAGGGACTTTTGGTACTATGTGGAGAATAGATGTGCTAGGAGCTCAGGCAAACATCAATGTTTAAGATTTCAGCTACATGAAGAAAAGACACTCTTTGGTTTGTCAGCCATCATGAAATCTCTTTTAAGACCACAAAGATGCTGAGTAAAATTTGCATGACTTTATTATATTGAAATGCAAATCTCAAAAAATCAGCTGCTATAGTTGAAGACGGGCACTGGAAGATAAAGTCTAATGTGCTTTAAAGTAACCTGGAGGCTGGTACAACTTTAAGGTGCTTCCTCTGTCCCTCCTACAGTTAGCAGACCCATAACTTCAAAAGAGAATTTGTATATTTTTCTGGTGCTGGAATGGGGTCCCATTCCAAAAGCAAATGAAGGCAAGTGATTGTCACTTGGTAAGCCTTGAAGGACCAACTTATCTTGATACACTCAGAACTCTTCATACATTCATATTTTCAGGTTAGTTAAACTTGTTGGTCAAAGCTGGGAAAAACAGTGAAGTATGTGATACTTCCATAGCAACATGAATTGTCGTGTATGTTCAGGGAAGAAATTACAGGGAGCAATCTCCAAATGACCTCTGTTGATGTTATATAAAGTTGACATATTAGTCTATTAATTTCCCCTATGCAAATCTCTAGAGGGTGATTCATTATATTAGTGACAAACAGATGTGTGCCAGCCCTCAGCTGCTCTCTGAGAGGCAGTTTGTTTCCCAGCATCATTTCTGACATCCAGAACTTATGTGACAGTAGGAAATATCTGTACTATTTTGATGTGAGGCCAGACAAATGAAGTAAAATGCTTTCTTTATCTTTCTAAAGGATGGCATTATATAACCAGCTGCATTATTAGTACTTTAATATGATTTTATTTTTCTACAAATCATTTTGGACTTTCTTTCATATAGGTTTCTGTAAATCATGAAGAGTTTAAATATAGTTACAGCAGTGTTTTAACTTGTTTTAACTTTAACGCAGAAAAACCCAGGATACATGTGTTGAAATTCAAATGACTGAAAAAGTACTTGGTAGGTAATTATTTAAAACCAGAAATTATTATTGAACTGGTCTAATTAACAGAGTACAGAAATAGTAACAAATAGAACACACAAAGAAGTTCCTAGAAATGTGTTCCTGGTGAAGCAAGTTGGAATTTCCAAAAAAAAAAAAAAAAAAAAAAAG
This sequence comes from Oxyura jamaicensis, assembly GCF_011077185.1. Classification (NCBI taxonomy): domain Eukaryota; kingdom Metazoa; phylum Chordata; class Aves; order Anseriformes; family Anatidae; genus Oxyura; species Oxyura jamaicensis. The sequence goes on from NC_048893.1 coordinate 190,691,131, forward strand.
GGCCAAAGTGTATTTCATTTAAAAAAAAAAAAAGTGTACAACTTTTTATTTAATATTTACTAAAACTAGAGATTATTCTGCAGCAGATTATTATTATTATTATTTAATTTTTGTTTCTTTATTAAAGAAATTGTGTGTGTGTGTGTGTGAAGAAGAATATGATGCCCTGGGCAACTCTTGTATTCATTATTGGTTTCCTACTTATAATATAACTTGCAATGGGCTTCATCTTACAATCAGCTCTATTAATAATGCAACTTGCATTCACAAAAGTTTTAAGAAGTGGACCTAACAGGAAGTGTTTAGCACAATCCATAATGTACCATCTTTGAAACAAATAAAATGCAAATATTAACAAGTACATTAAGAGGTTTGAAAAGCATAAATATAAACATTTTTCTGTATGAGTAGTTTTGTATCAAACAAACACAAAATTATGTCAATATTGCAGGTTTACTCTCCCCAGTTTTATTAATCTCTTCTTATTGTTGTGTAACACTAAATGTAAAAGAAAAAAACTACTAGAAGCTGGACTTATCAATTTTTCTTGAAACCTTTTCCCTATTAGCAACACAGGGCATCACAATTAACAGAGGAGCAAAACATTTTTCATTTTACTCTAAGGAAGTTTTCCCAGACAAAAACTTGCAGTGCATAATTCAGAATCCTGTCATTATTGGTATTTTTTCTAACTTCTGAACCAGATGGTGATGCAAAATTCTTCCTGGAAACCAATGACTTGCATGAATACACCCAGCAGGACAGCTCTTCAGATGGGTGCCAGATGCAGATATAAATATTTTCTGTTATTTGCTGCTCTGCACATTTCACATCACTGGTGGAATAGCTTGCATGAGTAGTGATGCAGTAGCTTTAATCAGTGTTGATTTAAATCAATTTAATTCATTCTTTACATCTTTAGCATTACACTGAAGGCCCCAAATACTTTTGCAAATCCAGGCAGCCCAAGAGTGCTTTCACAGTGTTTAGTGTGCAGCTTCTCACATATGAAGTACATAAAAAGGGCTTCATCCTGCAGCCTCACCTGGTCTCCCTGATGCATTACAGCAGAAAAAAGCACCAGCATGGCTTTCTTAACATGCCTGGCCCACTGGGGCCCGAGAGGGTGAGAAGGAAATTTGGCACTTCATCTTCAGTCAGTGAGAAACAACGCAGTGCCATTTCCCTAGAACAGGGGATTATTCCTTGTGGAAAAAGGTTTAGACTAATGGTCACACAATCCTTGAACTAGCAAACAAATGAGCAAGCACAATAGCAACCAGTGTCGTCATTAGTCAGGGATTTGAAGAGATCAGAAGACTATAAAATTGCTTTAATAGTTTATTTTCAAGGAAACTCCTGTGCTCCAGAGTAAAATTGTTGTTATTTGATAATAAGATGAGGTAAGTATGTTTGAAAACAATTTGGATTTGTACAAAAAAGAAAATTACATTATCACAGACTGTGGCTGTTTCCCATTTTGTCTGACATGCCCCTTCCTATTTCTAATGCACTTCCTGGGGAGCAGGTTTGCTGGGTACAACTGCTACCCTGAAGCCCATTTGCTTATTAGTTTGGATTATGTCAACAAGACTGCTGAGAGCCAGTATTTTTTAAAGTGAAACATATGCTCCACAAACATTGCTCTTTCCTCTCTAATGGGCACAAGGGTTTAATTCTGAAATAATAATGGGCCATTTCTCTGCAGAACCACCCACTGCTCCCATGGAGACCATGGAAAGCAGCAGGACCTGTTGACTGTTCATGGTTCAACCTCAACAATGAAGCCCAAGCTCAGACTTTTTGTACCCACAAAGTAGAAATAGGCTGAGAAGGACTTAGTATTAACTTGCTTTGAACTCAGTCATAAACAAATTAATATAGCATAGCTGGTAACCAATGTATGAACACTTTTGAACACAATGACCCAGTAAAAGTCATTGTGTCTTATGCTAATTGTTGTGCTAATTATGCTAAGACAATTATGCTAATTGTCTTATGCTAACTGAACAAGCCCCAGCCTAGGCTTGTTACCAACTTGTGGTGAGAGTTTGCTGTCTGAACTGGAATGTGGTGTTTGGTGTCTCCAGTTATGATGTGAAGCCGAAGCATGGGATAGCAGTGGAGACCTTGAAAGAATGAACACAGAGAGAGTCCTGGGAACTATGAACAACTAGGTCACCTACTGCTCACCTACTGGTCACAGGGGAAGAGCAATGTTAAGATCTGACAAGACTGCTTTTGCTTTAAGTCACGAAGATGCAGTTTAGCAAGCAAGAAAAAATCAACTAAGTTGTAAAATAAAGTACCAGCTATAGTCTGAAAAATAACCCCACCAAAACATCACACAGCATTGTTCAGGAACAGGGGTAAACGGCTAAGAACCATCCTGAGACTGAAAACTTACAAAAGGTAATCTCAGATTTGAGGGCAACAGGAAAAGAGAAGGATGAGGCCTATTTCAGGTCCAGCCTCCATCATTAAGGATTTTTAAGGCTTGATTACCTCTGCCTGGGTAACTAAGATCACAAAGGACCATAGCAATTACAGCTGACTTTGTGGGTTCAGCTTCATGGTGCTGTAATGCAGTCTTCTGTTTATCAGTCTTCTGAACACTCCCATCACAGCAGTCTCTTAATTTGTAGACATACACATATATTCAATTGCAACAACAGGCAAACAATGAAGATATTTGCACAGACTTTTATTTCAGGAAATTTCTGTTGAAAGTGTTAGAGGTTCCTTATTATGATCTGAGACCTTTTACGGTTAGATGTGAAGAGTGTGATGACCTGCTGAGACCTCTGTGAAGCATCAGCCATACTTCTCCCATTATTGATCCATGTCATGTGTTCATTGGGGCAGGCCGTTACAAAGATGAACTTTGGCTTTTTATCTCACCATTACTAACATTTTGCAGAAGAGATGATTTTTGTGTTGAACTGGTGGAATTTTATTTTCACTTTTGTTGCATCTTACCTTGTACCTGATGGACTGCAATCATTGCTGAGAAATCTTTTATATTTTAAAAACAAAGCAACCTGTATGTTTCTTCCCACACATGCATGCATATGATCAGGATTGCATTTTTTTTTTTTTTTGTCTGCTTTTTCAGAAGGTGCTAATGGCATTTGCCTATGTTTTATGGCAACATTTCGACTTGCATAATTTTGCAATGTCTGTGGTATGACTGCTGAAGTTGCTCAGCAGTTGCAATAAATCTGATTTTATTAGAAGTGATAATCAACATAAAGAACATTATTGGTAAGACATTCTCAAGCACTCTAGACTCATTAATTTCAATGTTTCAAATAAGTACAGGATGTGGGTAGCTTAATCCTCCACGGACTTAATTCAACAGAGAATGTGGCCATTTAATAATGTAATTGAGGTACTTAAGTGCAAAGTTATTACTTGGATTTGTCTCACAGACTCACATAACTTTAACCAGCAGGTTTTGACTCCTACATCTGAACTAGACAGCTTATCTAGGATTTATCTTGAGCTAATGAAGAACACCCTTTTTTTCAAGTCTATTCCCTGGTAGCCAGTAAAGCCATCAACTGTGTAGCCTGGGCAGCTCTGGCAATGAATAGATGCAGATGTACCTGAGCAGAATTCACCTGCCCTGCAGTAGGTTTCTATGAAGAGGTGGGTCTCCTGAATGACTTGATCCACTAGGGCTGCTTCTTACAAAAGACATTTTTGACACTGGTGGTGTCTATCTTTTATAACACTGAGAACACTCATCCAGACCTGAATTCAAAGCGCTAAGCATAAGATCATCCTTCTGCCTTACATGATATGATAACCTCAGCCACAATGCTGCTATCTAGACTATAAGCAGATGCTTTCCATCCTGACTGCTGAAGTTGGCCATGACACTTGTACTCCTCTGTAGCAGGTGAAAAGGTATTTAACTATGCATGTGAATGCTGTGCTTAATCATTTTTACCTGAGATATGTAAACATTTTATCTAAGGAATGCGTAATTGTAATGGATCTGGATGTAGGCACCAGAAACCAGATCTTTCCCCTTCTAGCTGTTTCACAGACTGAGGTGTGTATTCCCAGTTCTTGTGAATTGGGTAGTCATTGCCATATAGTCAGCCATCTTCAGCAGGAGGAGTGGAGAATATCAATCCAGCTTTTTTCTTCATATCAAGGAGATGTGAGAAAGATCTTAGAGAAAAGATCTCAGACTTCACAGATAGAAACAAAAAGTTTCAGAAACTGCCATGAAAGAGAAATCTCTTTTAGGTGTTTACATCTTTCTTTGATGCCTGTAATTTTTTTTCTCTGGTAAATTATTTTAAATAAAGTATATGGAATTCTAAAGAGTCCTTACTTTTGAATACATTCAAATTATTTCCATGGCATAATGAGCTGAAACCTGCAACTTTGAGGCAGAAAATTCCTAGAACCTCTGAGTTACAGAAAGGGAGGCAATGGAGTACATGGTTGAACAGAACTCAGCTCAATAATTGGTCATTAGGGTCAGAAAACTGATATCACTTTACAGCTCAGGCTAAAATGTTTATTTATGACTAAGGAATTTCAACAAAAACCTTCCATGATACAAGATGTAATGCATAAAGACAAGCCCCTAGTCTTTAACACTCCTCCAAATAGGAACCTTGAAGACTGTAAGGTCTCAATGAATTCACTAGTGGCAAAAATTGTTCATGGTGTTTGTTATGCTAACAAAGTTAAGTATTTTAGAGGCATCCCCTGCCTTTCAAAGATACCTATTGCATAGCAATGCAACTGGCATGAAACTTCTCAATATATTTTCCAAGTAGATAATGTGGAAAGAAAAATGATCAGATTGTACCACAGGAATGAAAAAGATGCTCGTCATTCCCAGATGATGGAAGTATTTATTATTTTTTTTGTTAAACACTTGTCTTACCTTTTAACTGTACCTCTCAAATATATGTCCATATAGACTCTTGCCCCTGAAAACTGTATAATTTGACAGGAATCAGGTCTTTCTATTTGACTGTTGCTGTGCTTTAGTCATACCATCTTTTCATAACTCAATTTTCCTAGCTATAACTTGTTTCCTAAAGGCCTGTGACGCTTTATGTGTTCATCTGAGTGCTTTGAGATCTTTGGCTGAAAAATATGTAGGTTGTTGTTTTATTACTGTTATTAACTCATCTCAGTTGGAAATTACTGGCTCCATATTTTACAACTCTTTCAAAACACTACACTAAAAGCTGCCTTAGTATCCTGAGAATCAAATGGTGAACATAAAGTAGGAAAAATCCAGAAGAAGAAAAACAGAAATATGTGGAGACATATAATTTGATTTAGCTTCTAATTTTCTATACTCTCATATTTCACATCCAACATTTTGATGTAAATAATTGGCAAAGAAAATTAAGATATTCATAGGCAGAGGAAGTAATTTGTCTGTCAAGTAATAAAAGACAAATTGTGAAACAGGAGCATGTGTATCTTAAAGAGCTGTTCCTTTACTGGTAGTCCATTTTGATGTCTCTTTGCCCTACTGAACCTTTAGCCCTAGGAAGCTGGAGAGTGCATGCCTCTTATTTTTACTTGTTATTTGTAGAAGAGGCAGTGCTTGCTGAGAACTTCTCTATATTTAAATTGTTTGTCTCAGTGGTGTCTCAGTGGAATGTCACAAGCTAATCTAAAGTAGTAATCTTCCTGCAGCCGGAAATGATAAACCTCTAAGAAGAAGCATTTTATATGAACAGCAATGCCTATAAGAAAATACAGGGCTGTGGGGAGATGTCCTCTAATTAAACAGCTTCATGTGTTCACAATATCTATCCTTCTGCTGAAGTTTACAGCCTGTAAATTTTTTCCTGAAGTAGAAAAAATTCATCTATGTGCCCTGCATTCTTTTTCAGGCATAACTCTTTTAAACAGTTTAATGAAGGGGCTGGATTATTCTGACTTAATAGACTGGGAAATACCCACTTGGACCCCTTGTTTGAGGGAAGCTGTAGGGACCGTCACCTTCAGTGGGGAGGGCATGTCAGGGACCTGGACTTAGCCATGCTCTCAGTGTCACAGCTAGAACCATAGACGTGCTGCCTGCTTGATTCCACACTAGTACCAAACCTCCAGGACAATAAACCTGCATTCATCTGGATGGGATCTCTCTGAGTGTGGATTCCTACAGAGTGTTGAATTGGATCAGCAGCTGAAGGTGAATTGATACAGGGATGAGAGGAAAACTTGGAGAAATGCCGTGAGCTGAGACTCAATGTCACTGAGTGTCAGCTCTGTCCTCAACTGTTTCAGCCATCAGGCTGACTCTGAGGTCAGCATTTCTATTGCTGTGTGCCTCAGTGCCCCGGAGGCTAAAAGCTTTTCTCCTGCCATGGGGTCTCTTTGTCTCCAGCTCCATTTTTCTAACACCAACAGAAGGTGAATCCACTGCTGAATGATCAAAAGTACTGGACGCTGGTGTGAAGTAAATCTGTAGCCTTGAATAAACTGACAAAAAGCAAATGTAATTATAATCAACTTTGTTTAAAATAACTAGCTTGAAATAATGCCTTGGCTTTACCAGATTGCATTTCCTGTAAGCTAATTCAAAGTACTAAACCTGTTATCAGGCGTTCATTGCATTGAGTTTTAACTGCATTAATGGGTACGTGCACAAGCATGTTGGCTCGATATTTACTGTCAGTGCGTCAAATGGGACTCGTAGGAGGTGTGCATGAAATCTCATTGCTGCTAATGAGGGTTCTAATGCTATGCTGAGTGTTGGGGTCCCCAGAGTGTAGTGATTGCCTGGCTGTAAGTGGTATCGTATGGGTAGTGCTTTAGTATTGCTGCCAGTACTGGGTACATTAGCAAGTGCATTGTATCTCTTTTGTGTTCGCTCCTTCTATTTTTCTCTGATAAGGAATGGACTACAGCCTCCGCTGATGTAAATTAAGTTAACTAGTTTTGGTGAGAGCAGGACCATAGTCATAGCATTTGTGTGTGTATGCATCTAGCACACATTGCTAGGTTTGGCAGTAAAAAAGAGTGTCCAGTGGGCAGCTGGAAAATTTCAGCTTTGTGTTAACACTGCTGAGGTGAGGTCTTGGCATCAGAGGCCAAGAGTGATTCCAGGAGGCCTGTGGTCAAAGCTGAGCTGATGACAGTATGTGGGGTGACACTGCAATTAAGTCAGTGCTCTCTCTGCCCTCTCGAATCAGAGGTGCACAGTTGCACAACTTTTGCCCATTAATGAGTGTGCACAGGAAAGAAGTGCTGAGACACAGCCCAGGTGTGTTGCAGCTGAGCAGAGGACCCCTTGCAGACATTGCAGTCACACTGAGTGTAAACCGTGTCAAAGAGCAGCGTGTGGAGGCAACCAAGGTGGCTTAGTATGAGCTGGGACAGGCTGGGTGTGGTATAGCCACAGTTGTGCAAAATAATTGCAATCAAGTATATGTTCCAAGACCCAGTGTTAACAGTAAGTGCTACCTAAGCACAGCAAGCCTGTAGCTGGATCTCCACAGACCAGTACTTCTGTGCTAGTTTAAAGATATCTGCCCTGCTCCTTTTGCAGGACAGACAAGTTGTTCTTCTCCTTCAGCCTCTATGCTCTAAGGTTGTAGCTGGAGTATTCAGCTGTCTGTTTAGAGATGAGGCACTATATAGCTTTTAAAAAGATTTTCATTTCAAGGTACCTGAGAAGCCAAAATTATCTGACATCTTTTAACCGAGCACTTGCAACTCCCAGTTGACAGCCAGCAACTGAAATATGCAGGAGAGTGAGCCCTGTGCCCTTTCTGGAAGTTAATTTAGTTCATTTGGTGGTGCAGTAGGAAAGCAAAAGCTGGCTTTTTCCAGCAGGCTGAGTTGTCAGAGAAGGATTTAACTTCTAAATGGTAATAGCAAGTGATGGCCTTTACTGCTGAACACTGCTTGGAAACAGGCTTCCCAATGTAATGAAGGAAAGAGAAAAAAGTAGGACGCAGTCAGCAGATTGTTTCAAACACTCACTAGCTGCATGGTGATGTTGAACACTAAAAGCTTCTGATAACCTCTGAGTTGAGTTATTTTTGTTGATATCATCTTGTTTCTGCCAAATGGACTCTGCCTGGCTTACAAAGAATATAATCCACTGGTTCACACAACGTGATGTTGGGAGCGATCATTGTGATTGCTTAGTGCCGTAGTCTAGTAACATAAGCCAGCTGATTTTGATTGATGCATACCTAGCTTAAGGCCATAAGCGAATTGTTTTTTGGTAAAACTCTGTGAGCTCATTGTTATCAGACTTTTGATCCCCACATACTGCTATTTTCAGGCTGCTGGACTCTCTGTCTTTGTATTAGTGCTTATATGCAGCACCAAGTCTCTTTCCAGTGTAGGAGGCTGAGCATCTCAGACTGCATCTACGCCAGCTTCTCAATTTAGGCTGGGAGTGCACTTCAGAAGTGAATCCCAACGCTCCACAATTACAGTGCTCTTGTTCATGTTGTGGTTCGGTCTCGCAGCACACAGACACAGTTCTTTCTGGAGAAATTAAACTGGGAGATAGGCTCCAAGACCACATACAATGCAGTCTGACCACTAAGGGGTATTAAATTCCCAGGGCCAGACTAGTTCCAGTCTGGAGTTCAACCTCCCTGTCTGAATCTGTCACACACATAGGGACCTTGGTACCAGGTGTGTCTGCCTACCAACCTGCTTCCATTGTACCCCACTGCTTTTTAGCATGGGTGAAGTCTTAGCACAGGACCCAGTGCCCACCAGGGAGAGGCACAAGGCTCAAAGGAGGGCAGGGGCACGCAGTCGGCTGTGCTCATCCCAAGAGCCTGCCTGAGAACTGCAGGCCAAGACCTTCTCCAGAAATAAGTTTCTACATCATTCTCTTTTAAAACTAGAGAAAGGGTTAGTTTTCATAAAAGAAAGCAAAACAAAAACTGGGTGATGAGGTCTTTGCTCTTGCCCTTTTTCTTCAGCACTTGGGAGGTTAGGAAATATGTTGTTATTCAGATGGCTTTTAAGGTAGGAGTTGAAAGTTTTCCATTTTGCACTTAGAAAACTGACTTAGAAACAGAAAGTCAGATTTCTTATGTATACTTTTGAGTTAAAGCTCAGTGGACAGACCACTCACATTCCTGTGTGCCTGTATTGAACATTATTTTAAATGTCTGCTGAGTCACCTGTGTCAGACAATATTAAGCCTAATAAAATTAGTAATGGAATGCATTGAATTATTATACAAATTTATTTTACATCTGTATGGCTAATTTATTACTTTAGCACTGTAACTCTATTGCCTGAGAATGTACTTAGGGACACCTTCCTTTTGACAAAGGGCTAAAAATAGAGTTTGAAGAGCTGTGTGACTCATTAGATAGCAATAAAGCTTTTGCTTCCCATGACCATTTCCATATTACATTGAACGTGGGGGGTCTCCCTCCAAATTTTCTAAATACTTTTTGGAAGTTTGATCATAGAAACTGAAAAAATCTACCAGTTTTGGGCTGATCCCCAAAAATGTTGACAAATTGTTCTAAAAATAGAAAATCATAATTTTGGCCTTGCAGAATACAGGGTGCCCAGAAGGGGATGCACTTACATGCTGCTTTGTGCTCTAAGAACTGGTTATTCTACAGGAAGGTAGGTACAGGGTTTTTTTAATTACTTATGGAAAGATTTGAATAAACAGTCTGTTTGCAATTTCAATGAAAGAAGAAATCTCTTTGCAAGATATAAAATCTTAAAACAGCAACAAGCCTGAGTTTTAAAACATCTCTTTTTTTTTTTTTTTTTTTTTCTTTTTTCTTTTTTTGGGGGGAGGTATGGTTTTCTTACACAAAGGACTTAGATAGCAGAGCATTTAAAACAATGAATTTACAGTAGTATTATATTGCTCTAGCTGGAAAGTGGGTAGAAATTTTTTTCTTCTCTTTCTGTCTGAAGGATATGGCAAAACTCTCTCTCCAAATAGGTTTTATAACAAGACTCAAAAGCCAGAATTGAGTTGCTCATATCAGTTTACTTACTACTTCCCCATTACATGGGGAAAAAAAAAAAAAAAAAAGTGTCAATGACATGACAATTAAACCCAATACATTTTCACATTTAATGTGCAGAGGTGGAACTAAAGTTTGTCTAAACCAAAGAATCTGGACTACTCAAAGGAGATATATACAAAGTTTTAATAAGCTTTTTTTAAGGAGTTGGACCAACATTTTTTTTAAATCAGCTTCACTACCGTGCAGTCGAACATTTGAAAACCTTTCAGTTAGCTTCACCCTAAATTCAAATGTGAAACTTCAGCCAATGTAAAACAAAACATGATGCTTGTTAATAAGATCCTTTGCAAACTGAAAAGACCGAATTTTTCACAGCCCTGATGATGACTTCAGCCAGCTACTCTGATTTGAAGTAAGTATAACATTGTTAAAGCAGCTTCAAATTAATTACTGTGATAAAGACAGTGTTTGATAAAACCACTTCCACGGTACTTGTTACAACATGACTTGGAAGAAGTCTGATTTTGCCCTTATTTGTAATAATGAATATAATATCTCTCCAGAAGTCAATGGTTACCTCTACAGAAAAGTAAATGAAAACAAACCAGCTCAATTGTGAAATACTCTTTCAAATCATCTGTTAGAAAAAGTACCATGAAAAGAATATCAATTAATAAAGTAACTATAGAAATGCAGCAAGAATACTGTTAATGAAGTTACATATTAAGAACTGGGGTGAAATCACTTTCTTACTTTACAACAAATTTTGAGAAATTTGAATAATATCTGAAACTATCCTGAAAATTCTCAATGGTTCCATTAGCTGGATTAAAAAATGTCATCAGTTTTTGACAGTAGAAATTTTTGCTTGGAATTTAATGTTTCTTTTAAATATTTAACTTTGTAGCTTAGAATATACTAACTATTGTAATGAAAATAATTTGACTCAAAAACAGATTTTTTTTTCTTTTTTTTTTTTCTGTAAGGAAAACATGTTAATGAGACAATTATGAAACAAAACAACCAGGAGACAGAATCATAACATGATTTTATCCCCGTTAGTTTTTCCAGCAAAATTTCCCTATTTTTTCTATCTCATTTCACATTCTATATTTTTCTTTTCTTGATTCTACACTTCTGAAGTATAAACACACACAACTTAAGTTATCAGATGCTCTAAAGATATAAATGACTGCTGTGAATTACCATATCAATGTCTTTTTTTCATGCAGAGGCAATGCTGTTGGGGAAGCAAAAACAAACAGACAGAATTTTGTCTTCAATTAAAAGAAAGTAACAGTAATGTGCAAGTCTGCATTTATTTATTTATTTATTTACTTACTTATTTATTTATTTATTTATTTATTTTTAAGCTGCAATCATGTTACATTCTGATCTTTGGAGTTGATTTTCTAGTCAGTCTATTCCTCTTCAATTTAGCACAGTTTGGCCTGCCTTGAGTCTAGTTGGTAGTTTTGAAAGACCCTGTATAAAGTTGTATAACAGTCACACTTCATAGCTGCTGAGTAAAACTTAAGCACTTGCATTAATATCATTGCTTGTGCACATGTAAACTCTCATAGTACCTCAGGAAAAAATGCTTACAAATGTATTCAGTTTTTAGAATCTGTGTGTTAGGTAGAAACCATAAGGGTTCATTTTGAACTTCTCTCTGAGAGGCAAATTTGTGAGAAGATCATCAGATCTTTCACTGCTCACAGTCTGCAGCTAACTGTGAGGCTGAAGACAGACACAGTGTCCCTAGCACTCAAACCATGTTTATTTTTAACAAACACAGGATTTTAGTCTGTCAAGTGGATGAGATTTCTTTTCTCTGATTTCATTCCAGCTTCACTTGGGAAGAATAATATTCTATGGTATGATATAATGAATTCTCATGTAACAGAAAATAGCTGCTATTGCCTCTTTGTGAAAACATCATTAGTTTGGTACAAGGTCAAAGAAGGGCTTCTGTCAGACACAAATCATTATCAGTCTTTCTAGAATGTAACAAGAGCCAATGAGTGACCAGGATGGATATAAACCCTACATCCTTCTGGATCCTCCTTAGTGTCACCTGTTTGATTTAATGGTTTGTATGTAGTTTGTTAAGTGAAGGCTTCTCCATTAACCAATGTATTGTTTTGATTATCCATCTTAGATGTTCCATAAATACTAAACTGAGAGACACAGAGTGACTTAGAAGGTACAATGTTGGCCTCCCAAATTTCCTACAATTGTTATGGGATATTGTGATATGGTCAGGATTTAGGCTTTGACATTTAGGTAGAGTTGGCAGTCCATTAAACTGGACTTCCATGTCCTTCCATTAAACTCAGGTGTTAGTTTTTTTACATCTCAGGTAAAGAACTCTGGCTACCTTTCATTTCATCACAGAATAATCATTTAATGTTTCCCATATAAAATAACTGGGGTAAAAAGGAGTGAAAAGACATGATAAAAAATTATGGGGAGAACTGGCCCACTGGCCTTTTAATGTTGATAACTAGATATCTCCTCTTTCAGAAACCACTTAGTTATTCTTTTTGAGTATTAAATATTCACAAATTTGGAAAACTGTCTGAATGTAGACACAAACCAGAAACCTTTAGTAATCAACTCTGATTTGCATAGCAGAAGGTTCAGATACTTGCCAAATCCATTGAAATGGGGAGCCACTGGAGTAATTGGAAATAATGTGTGCAGTTTGGTGGTATTGAATTTTTTCAGGCAGCTGTAGCAAATGAGGAGAGGTAGCCTGGAGAAGATTGCCTTATCTGGGACTTATGTGTTTGAGACATCAGGATTTTGTGATTTAACATGCTACTGTGCATCATGGACTAGTGATGTCTGACTGCATGGGTGGTCTCAGCTCCTTGCAAATGTGAGATAATGTCGACTAGGTTAAACCCATTTCATCAGTGTGCATCATCTTGTGTTTTCCTAAGACTAAGAGTATAAACACAATTCATGACTGTGGGTCAGCTCATGAGCAGCAGTTCATGAAACTGCAGAAATCTTTCCTGTGTCTCAGGCTTGAGATGGGAAGTAACTGGTGGTGAGGGTCCTTCAAGATTAGGTGTCTAACAAGTTCTCCTTTCATTTCTTCCCACATATATATGGGATTAAAGAGAAGTCACTGTACATCCTGGGGAAGGAGATTTGCTTAATTTCAGTGCTGAGTTTTTTCAAATATGCTGAAGTGATATTTAGGTGGCTTTAGGGCATTGTGCTCTGTTCCATGGCCTCTAAAGTGCAAGGGTTAAAAGTAGCCATGAGAAGTAAGGGACTGTGAAATGTAGAAATGTTTGTTTGGATGAAACTCTGGGTTTGAAAGTAGGCAAGTTTAATCCTCTTTGGCACAGTTCTTCCAAACGCAAGTGTTGCCTTTGTTGAGAAAATGTTAGATTCTTATTTATAGTTACCATACATCTTATCCCCTGAAAAATATGGAGCACTGTTTATCTGGGCCATTTTTTAAGCTCCAAGTAAATAAGTCAGGAGAACTTGTTGAACTTTTACTGCCCTGCTTTGGGAGCAGGTGGAGAGCATGTTCTCTGGAAGTGAGGTTTTCAAGTGACTCTGTTTCAGCATCGTTAATCCCTATGTCATAGGCCACAGAAAATTTGAAAAGAATCTGAGTAACCCTGTGAATTTTATAACACTCAGAGAAGTCAGTCTTTGATAGTGACCTTTTAAATCATTTTTTGAACTGGAAATAGTAGTGTTTCATATAGAAAGGAAATGTATGGCATGCTTGAACAAGAGGATCACTGCAGGTCGTGGAAACAAAGACCATATTACTCAAGGGAGCAATTCCACTCTGGCTCGTTGTCTCTGTAAATGCCATGTGGTCAAGGCACTTGGCATCTCTACTTTAAATGATTTGTCATGATTGCTTTTAAAGTTCAGTGCACTTGTTCTTGGCCTATCTTGAAAACCAGCAATAAATATTAACATAGTAAATGGTCTTTGAAGTTATTTTGATTCAAAAACTGTAATAGAGCAATACTGCAATATTTCATTCCAAAATTAAGATTCTTATATACTTAAGGCATTCAAAATATGTACAATTCTTTTCTTCCAACCTGAGGTTCATTACCCTCGCCTTTTTTTTTTTTTTTTTCTCTCTATTTGAGTGAAAATTAACTTCAAGAATCACCGTAGATTAAACTATTTTGACATCAGAGCAGCAGAGGGGATGACTGTGGTATAAGACAGCTGGAAAGAAAAAAAGTGTTTTTTTTTTTTTTTTTTTTTTTTTGTTTTTTTTTTTGGCAAAAGAACCCCACCATGCATCTACGATTTTTCCTAAGGCCTGCAGAAAGAAAGGTCTAAGTCTTGAAAGCAGAACCGTGGGAAGAGGGATTAGAAAAGTCTATGTTATTAGAAGGAATTTTGATCTACAACAATTTTGTTTCTTATGATGACTGACATTTCCAGCCCCAAATATTGAACAGTGATGACAGAGGACCTTCGTCATGAGAATGTTAGATTTTGTTCTAAAGCTTCTCATTCATACACTAGATTTTTGCTCACTGAGCTTAAATGAGAACCAACTTGAGTGTCACAGGAGGTTGGCAGCACCATGTTTTCTTGAGAAAACCCAGTTTTGTTTTACCCTCTGTAGCTGTCTTTTACCAAATCTATTTCACCATAAGGCAGCTAGAATTTCAAATACTATTTGAGAAAGAGTCCGGAGGCTGCAGTCTCTTTTTGCTAAGTAAATTAAAGTGAAATATTGATGCTATGACTGCCTAGATTCATTTTTTGCTTTTTGCTTGTTTTGAAGTAATCTACCAGGTTTTCTTGTTCCTTCCTGTTCTTAATTTGTTTTGATTCTTATAATTATTGTCTTAGCATTGTCCTTGTTTAGTTTTGCTTTTGATTATGATTTTGTTGGGTTTCATTAAGAGCAATCATTCTATTATACTATCTTGCTTTTAAAGGTATTACTGCTTTGTTTTGCATGAAAGATGCTGTATGGAGTGAAGCTGTTGTTTTGTACAATTTCCTTGCTGGAAGCACCAGTCAATCTTGGTCTGACCTGACCCTTCTGTCAAATGTGTTTAACCAGTAAGAAAAAGATAGGTTCAATTTCTAATGATTTCCATTAAAAGCTTAAAACAACTTCAGCCCATGCTCTGTCTCAGACACCAAATTGCACCTTCCAGAGTGCTTCAGAGGGAACAGCAGTCACACAGAGATAATGTTTTTAAACAAAGGCTTTAGGGAAGATCAAGGTCCTCTTTTATCTAGGGGAAGAAAAACATCTTGGAAAAGCAACTGATGGAGCTAAAAGAGGTAAGGACCAGTCTTTAAGAAATGTTGATAACAGTATTCCTCCAACTGAGATTTACTGATGCGGTTGAAGACACAGCCCTTATTCCCTGATTATACTGCACTGAGTGCTCATTGCCCAGCTCCTAGTCAGTTCAATACTTTGTTCTGAAACTACTTGCTTTCCCTGCTACCCTCTTGCTGCTCCTTTTATGCTTCTGACCACTGTTTCTATCGCTGTTTCTTGTCACTGCTTTGCTGTTGCCATTCCCACTTTGCTGAACACATCTCAGTGTCACCAGTTTTCTGCTCCTTGAGAGTACAGCTACATTAGGTGTGAGTCTGAGCATGGGTCTGAAACCTAGCCCATACCTCTTTGTTTTAAAACCCCAAATCCAAGTTAGACTACAGGCATTTTGGATGGGATTAATCTCAGACACCTTAATCTGTCTCTTGCAAAGACATTCATATCTGAGTTAATCTTGCTTGGTTCCCTCTGTAGCCAGAGAAGAAGTAAACATTTTAGAACATGATTCATCTCATTTTGATAGTGATGCTTGAAGTAGGTCAGGCAAGTTTCACCAAATGCATTTTCCATATGGTGGGATTCCCAAAGTGACTATCTCAGACATACACATCTTTGTTGTGTTTGTCTAAATTTATATGAGAAATGAGTATTAGAGTGAAGTATTGTATGTTAATAAACTGATAAACTGTTCTTTTTCTAACAGCACAAGAGGACTAGGAAACAGAATGAGGATCCTTGGCTAGACAGACTTTTTTTTTTTTTTTTTTTTTTTTTTTTTTTTTTGGCCCCAGTACAGATATTTGCATGTTATAGAGGAAACTTACCTTTTATGCCTAAAACAATGTTTGTAAACTGGTATTCGAAAAAGCAGCTGCAGTGGTTTAAATTGAAAGATCAAAGCATGACCTGTAATTTGTAGTGCAAATATAATCCCTAGTGTCACACAAGCCTTCTGCTTCATCCCTTTCCCCTTTTGCTGTTTACTACCTTGTTTTAGGCTTTCATTCTACTGCAACAACTGTATCAGCGCTTGATGTTACTTATTCATCTACACCATGGAGCAAGACATCCAATAGTGTCTTAAATAAAAATACAGTTAGTATATTAATTCTGCCTTTAAAACATATGATTTTTGAACATAAGTGACCCATAATGTAAGCAAGGTACAGGGAATGAAAATAGTCAGAAAAAAACTATGGAAATGAAACAAATATTAGTCAGGCCACTTCCTTCCTCTTCCATAAAAAATACCAAGCCAACCAAAAATCATGTCTAAGAGACACATTCACAGAATCACAGAATAGCTGAGATTAAAGTGGATCTCTAGGGAGATCCACTTTAGAATGGATTCTAATTAGAATGGATCTCTGGTCCAAAACCCCTGCTCAAGCATGGCCAAAATGTTGATATTGGATTAATTTCATAAAAGGAATGAAATATATAGTTATCTTAGAATTTACTTGAATCACTTTAAATCTTCTTATGAAGTTATGATATTTTTCCTATTTTATTCAAATTGGATTCTATTTTCATCTCATTTAAAATGCAGTAATTCAGGAAAAAATCAAACACATTTTGTCTGCCAGTGAATAGGGTGGAGATAACAAGAAGGAAACGGCACTGATATGGTGATAAGTGATAGAAAACTGTCTGAAAAAAACACTGAGAAATGGTTTGACCATATACATGGTTTCTTTCTTACAAAACATTATTATTGTAAAAACAAAGGCATGACTATAAACTGAAAGTAGTTTCATCTGATATGTAGAATAGCTTAGATTTGCAGGTACCTCTAGAGATCACCTAGTCCAACCACCCTGCTCAGACCTGCTCAGTATCAGCTTTTTCTGACTAACTGGCCATGTCCAATTGGGTTTTCACTATCCCCAGTGAGGAAGACTTCAGACCTCTCTGGTCAAACTGTCCCAGAATCTGATCACCCTCACAGTAAAAAAGATTTTTCTTGTGTTTAAATGGAATTGCCTGTATTTCAGTTCCCTCTGCTTCTTGTCTTGTCTTGTCTCTGGGCACTACTGAGAAGAGTCTGGCTCTGTTTTCTTTACTCACACCATCTGATATTTATACCCATTACTAAGATCCCCTGAGCTTCTCTTCTTCAACTTGAACAGTCCCAGCTCTCTCAGCCTTCCCCTGTATGTGAAATGTTCCAAGACCCTAATCACCTTTGTGGCCCATTGCTAAACTCACTCCAGTATGCCTTTGTTTCTCTTGCACTGAGGAGCCCAGCACCAGGCACAGCACTTCAGGTGTGTCTCACCGAGGCTGAGCAGGGGACAAGAGTTAACCCTCTCAACAGGCTGGCAATGCACTAACTAATGCAGCCCATAAGGCTGTTGCCCTTTGCAGCAAGGGCACATTGGTGGCCGATGGTCAGCTTGGTGTCTACCAGGACCCCCAGGACCTTCTATGTAGAGCTGTTTTCCAGCCAGTTTGCCTCTAATTGGCTTTCCCATGTGCAAGACTTGGAATGTCCCTTTATTGAATTTTGTGAGGTCCCTGATGGCCCAACCTGTTGAGGTCCCTCTGACTGACAGCACATCCATCTGGTGCATCAACCATCAACCTGGCCATGCCATCAGTGCCCATGTGGAGGAGCAGCAGAGGGTTGCTGTCTAATAACTGGATGAGCCTTGGCAGCCTCTAAACAATGTCCCGGATCTGCACCCCCAGCACGCAGAGAACCTGCCTAGATGACAGATTGGGTCATCAGATGGAGGTCTCACTTCCCTTGCCATAGAGAATCCCTCACCAGTGCATCACTCACTGCTTCATCCTGGTGTTCCCATATGGCTTGGGTTCAGTCCAATGGGGCTGTGCTGGGTATGGCTCCTGAACCTCCTCTGCTCCCCTGAAACTCTTCTGTAGTTGCAGATCTGCAGGCAGAGCAGGAGCCAGAGTTCACCAGTTACCAGACTGCAGTGTTGTGGAAATCTCAATTTCCCAACCCAGTAAGCAGAGGCACTACAGATGCCACACTCAATGCATCTGGGGCTGGGGCTCCTGAGCCTTCATTACCCCAGTGCTGCACTGGCTGCTGGCCTCCTCCAGCTCTGAAAGTTTATGGGGAGTCGCAGCCAACCTTTCCTGGCAGCAGCAGGCACCCTGCTGTTCCTTGGAGAGTTCCCAGCAGTCCCTTGACAATCTCAATTAAAGTTCCCAGAAAATGTACAGGGTCTCGAAGCAGAGCCCAGAAACTGCTGCTTGAACTGCAGTGTCCACCAGCTGCCTCTGTTTGCTGTGCTGTAGAGCTCTGTGGGACTGAAGGAATACCAGCTTCCATCATGCAACATTTTTTGAGAGGAAAAAACAACAATAATATCAACAAACAAACAAACAAACAAACAAAAAAAAACAGGAAAACTAACCACAAAGAGAAAAAAAAAAAAAAAAAAAGTAAATTATTTTTCTGTGGACAGTAACAAATGCTTCTAAAAATACTTTTAAATGTTTATTCAGTCCTTCAAATTCAGGAACTAATGTCTGAGAATGTTTGAGAATCTTGATATGAATGTATTATTTTATTAAAGACCTCCAAAAACTTTTCTATTTGAAAGCAAAGATCAGATTAAATTGCACTATTGCAGGAACTGTCAATTCTCACAGCTGGCATAGCTGTGACTAGCTTCTTAATGGAGTGTTGTGATAAAGCTGAAGTGCTTTGTTCTGGCTTTATCATATTGACTTTTATATTAGGATTTGTCATGGAAAGCTTTAGTGAAAAGACTCCTTTGTCTGTATTGAAATGAAATTTCAGACAATATCTAACATTTCTGAAATGAAGTCTTCTAGAAATTTTGCCTCACGGGAGTTTTTGACATTTAATTTCAATTTCTGTCAAAAGGCAACATCAAAGAAATAATGGCCATGCAGAATAGAAATGGCAACATCAAAGAAATAATGGCCATGCAGAATAGAAATTCCAGAATTTGGCCACCTCTGACATACTTTGAGATAGGGAGTGGTGTTTCTTCTTCTGCCTACTCTATTCATTTCATGCCTCTTATCAAATTATATTTTAGTACTAAAATCAATATTGGGCAAGTGGATTTCAGTGTGTGTTCTAATGAGCTCCATGTGGGAACAAAAAGTTTGTGTTTTCAGAGTTGCTCATATTGATCTTACATATCTGTTTGCATTTCTTATGTTACATAATACCACTATCCAATGGTCCAGATATTGCCTGCAGTCTCTTGCAAAGACCAGATTGCTTTAGAAAAAAAGATGAGTGTTGTCATGAGAAACTACAGCTTAAAAGCTTTTATGTCCAATATATTCAATGTTTTCTCCTTACTGAAGAACAATTAATTATAGGGAATCTATTTTTTTGTTACTCTTGACTGTGAAACAATCAAAAAGCTGGAGCAAACAAAACCGTGTTCCAAAGAAATGTTGCATTACATTCTGTGAATTGATGTTTGCTAGAGAATATAGACACAACTGATTACTCAAGCAGAGGGCTGAATTTGGTAACTCCACTAATTGTTCTGTTCTGCAGAAAGTAATTTCTGATCTGCTCTTGAAATAGTTGGCTTCTTTCCTGGAAGTTATAACACTTTCATTTGAAGATATTTTCCTATTTCAAGATTCTAGGATTTTAAAAACTCCTTACTATTATTGCTATTTTTTCCTGCCCTAGTGTGACAGGTCCATGAAATTAAAATTAGATGTGAGGAATATAATATTTAATCATGATCAGATAAGCTTATAGCTGGTTCTTGGACCTAAATCTGAGGCTGAAGGACACCACAAGTAAACACACACTTTTCTATGAAATTTATTTATTTTTTCCTAATTATTCCCTCCTAGAATTGTCCTTGCAATAGTTAGGTTTGGATGTGAAGGCTGTTTTCACCTCTTGGTTCTTCCTCTATCAAGTCTCTCATCTCTTTGTGTTCTCGTGCAACCTTAAAATGAGCTGCCACATCACTGAGAAATTGTTTCTTCCTCCCACACAAACAAACAAACAAAAATGTTTTGAAGGTATGTGGTAGGAAGGAGCTAACTTTTAGTACTGAACAGATTCCCAGTCCTTGGGATTTTTCTTTCTCCAATTTCCCTAAAGATGTTCTTTGTGGATACTCAGTGATCTTTTACTATGTTAACATGATAGGACCTCTGGGGCCAATGAAAACTAATTGGCCTTTATGGAGCTCCCCAGGAGAAAACAAGGGAAGGGTTTACATTTGGGCTGCCTTGCTTTGTATGCCCACCTGGTGATGCCCCCCTCTTTTGACAGAGTTTGTAGGAAATCAGATCAATTTGCAATGTGGATGCCTGGAATAACTGCCTAAAGCTAGCAGTTATGCATCCACTCCACAGTTTCCAGACAGTTTGCTTGAAGTGACAGGCTGATACTTTGTTTTCCAATGCAGCAGCCTTCACAGGTCTTTGTTTTCTTGTTAGCTGAAGGTTTCCTTTCCACTGCAATGCATTGGGTCTTATAACATGATATATCTCTGCAGCCTTTCAAGTGGTCATATATCTGAGCTTCCCAGCTCCAATGGAGCTCTGTGAGCTTTCTGTGAGCTTTCCTACTACAAAGGAGCATGAAGACAAAGCAAAATGGCCAGCCAAGGTTTCCCACAGTATTAGTAGGTCACTGAATGAGTGGTGCAGAGCCGGCCTGGCTGGTGCTACTCTACTTCCCCTTCCAAGCATCCAGCTCTGAGGAGGTAACCATTTGGTACATCCCCAAGCAAGGGTGTTCTCACCTAAGGACAGGTTACATATGGGCAGCCTAATCTTGGCTGACTTTATAAGTCTTTCATCTTGCAGAGATTGTGTTACACTGAACTGCTGAGTAAGATGTTATTTTTAATTGGGACTCCCCAATGACAGTAACTGCAGGATTCAGAATTTAGCAATGTACCTACATTTGAAATCATTCTGTGATTGTTACAATACATTTCCAAATTCTAAGTTTCTTTTAGCCTGTTCTGATGTTTGTTTTTATGCTTTGAATACTTTGCTAACCTTGATTTATCTAGTATTCCTAGTGTTCTGCCTATTATGCAGAATACCAGGGAAAAGCCTGTTTGTATCCCTATAATCACAACTATTATTTGTGAGTTTTTATGGCTTTATTATTATTCCTTATCCCTGAAATCAGGGCTAGCTTGTTTAACTTTCTTACAGTTTTGATTACATGTATATGTACATGTGTATTTATATTTATACTTACATTTATCCAATGTAACAGGATTTATAGTTAAAACACAGTTCAGCAAAGCATTCCAGTACATGTTGAAATCAGGGGTTTGATTCGCCTTTTTAGTTATACAAAAATTCAGTTATTTTTCAATTGAGATCATGAAATGGAGTCTTGCATTGAATGAAAACACATTCTGGGTTCCTATATTCAGTATGAGACCCTTTGCAGCAAGGTTTTATTTATATGTCATGGCAGTGTGTTTCAGATGTCTCTTCTGTGAGTAACAACATTTTCCTCGACATCTCTAAAATATGACTACAGTAGGTCAAGGTCATTCAAATCATATCTCCCCAGGAGACACATTTTGAGCATCTGTCAGTGAGGGCCTTACAAATTTTAAGTTTATTATTCATCCCTTATTTTTTTGGTACTGAAAGTAATCACTCAAAGAAATATATATCTATTAACATTTCAAGTAGTAATCAGAGAGTTATGCACTGGAAGAGCCTTTACCAGATTGTCCTAAAATTAAGTTCATGTCCAAAGCAAAATTATTATTACTTAGTTCCTTCACACATCCTTCCCTTTTTGTGGCTGACCCCCCAAACCTTGGGTATCCTTTCTCCCCACGCATGGTCTTGGTGGGTGCCTGTGCCTCCTCCTGTTCTGACTGTCTTCCTTGTGCCACAAGTTCTCTGGTCCCTACCCAGGAGCATCACTTGCCTATGCCTGTGAATGTAAACTGAAATCCTATTTTATATCCCCTGGTTGGTAGGAGGGCTGAAGAAAATGCCTCAAGTGACTTTGCACTTAGCAGGGAAATAAATGAGATTTTTACAGTATTTTAATATAAGTGGAAAGCCAATGAGCTTATTTACTCTTTTTAAAAAATTGAAAACTTGGAAAAAAAATCAGAGTAAAATGTTGCTAATTTGGGAACAGAAGAGTTAAAATCTCTCATAAATTTCACAACATTTCATCCCTGTTCAAAAGAATATGCCAAAAACTCAAAATGCCTCATAGGCATACTCTGGCGCTAAAAAAAAACAACATTCAACATCTACTTTGCTGCTGCCAAAACCAGTAACTTTCACTACAAAGCGTGACAGTGCAATGATCTTTATGTTACTATGTCTGAAAAACTGAGACCAAGAGTGATATCAGTCACGAGGCAACTGCATGATGGGTGATGCCTGATAATTTTACAAGTAATTTGATTCTTCCTTTAAGAGCTAGATTTTGAAAGAGTTCATAGCTCTGTAGCACCATCTGCAGCTTCCAAAGCTAAGGACGGGCTTGAAAAATGACCTTCGTATGGTAGTTTTTATAGCCTTCTCCAAAGTTTTGAAAAACTCACTAGCACTGCACCCATGTGAATTGGTCTTATGAATAAAACCATACTAATCTGGTAGAGAACTGAGCTGATATCTTTCCTTTCTTATTGCTGACATTGTTTCTCATTGGAAACATATCCAGTACTGCCATGAATCATGTTTAGAAGATTTAAATTTTGCATAATACATGATGTCTTCTGAAGAGGCTCTAGAACTGGTCAAGCAATTATGTAATCCCCAAATGAAGTGCATTAACAGATTTATTTGGGAAGTTTTCACAGTGCCTTTGCTCTGTGCCTATATTAAACCAAGGCTATTAATAGGGTGGAAATGTTTTGGATAAGTCTCATGAACTTTCACATCAGACTTAACCCAAACTTTTTTTAAGTCTTGAAAAAATTCCTCATGTTTTTTTTTCTGTGACTTGTTTTGCTTACCTCTGTGCTTCTTGTTTACTAGAGACAACAAGAAAGGGAAGGTTCAAAATGCAGTTTGAGAAGCTTTTCTCATGGTGCTGCTGACCTACCTGGCAACCAGAATCATTAGAAATTGCCAGGGCATGTTCCTGATTATTACCAGTAATCACAATAATTAATGCAGCTAATACAGACCTATTTTAGTTGGTAATTTTCTGATTAAGTTGATTGTTTGAAATTTAGAGAATAGTCAAAAGTAATGAGTAAAAGAGACATACAGATAGAAAAGTCTGAAATGTGAGGGGGTCTGACTTATACTAGTGATTCACTGTTTATGACTGCATTTGTTGCTTCAAGCATCTAGCACTCAACATAAACTGAATAGATAAATTGAGAATAACATCCTGTAAAAACCTGAAGTTTTAAATCTGCAATTTGCTCAATTTGCTTTCATAGCATGCTGGTCCTTTTTTTTTTTTTTTTTTTTTTTTTTTTTTTTTCTTTTTTTCTTTTGATCCATGTTCATTAGATTCTTTTGCAGGTAATAAAGTCTATGTACGCAAGCAAACACAGTGCAAAATATTCATTTGGCCGAGTTCTTTACCCGCAACTAATTCATCAGGTAGCAGTTCAGCCATTAATGCCTTGACAACTGGGGTGCTGGAGTGCATCCCAGTGCTGGGATTTTGTTCCTTGGTGTCATCCAGCAAGCCACTAAATAGATTTCCCAGTATGGGTGAATTTTCCAAGATTAAACACTGTTTATTGTTGTGATCATTATGCTAACTAGTCACCAGAATTAAAGTAATGTAACTCAAGTATGACTTTGCCTTTACTAAAAGTTCTCAAGCATCTTTTTCAATCTGCAAATCTTTTTCTTCTTTCTTTCAACATATGATACCAAATTATGCTCATAACTCTGCTTGCCATA
The DNA here is from genome assembly GCF_011077185.1 of Oxyura jamaicensis. NCBI lineage: Eukaryota > Metazoa > Chordata > Aves > Anseriformes > Anatidae > Oxyura > Oxyura jamaicensis. The sequence continues at coordinate 190,715,260 of NC_048893.1, forward strand.
GTCACACACATAAACATACATGAACACATACACATTATTTTATAGGAACGGCTATTTAGTTTTTGTTTCCATTGGTTTATTGCATGAGGAGTGGTTAGCGTTGTTTCATATATTTCTAGCCAAGTACATTATGTTTATTTGCCTCTTTCGTTGATACACTTGATTATGAATCAGAACCAAAATGAATAAATTACTTCACTAATTCAAAACACGAGTTTGGATGCCTGTGAAGCACATGCTACTGAAAGCATTCTCTGTTCCCGTGAGCCTGGAGAGTCTTTTGTGCATTATGTTTATAAAGTGGTATCATTCACATTATGGGATCACAGGTGTATCTTTCCTTCTCATTCACACATCAGTCTTAAGGATGGGCTCATCTACAACTTCCACCTTGTCCATACTTTCAGAGTTAATTTGTAATATTTTCTCACTTACATTTTATCCAGTCACCTGAAGTAGGATTTGGCATCATCCAAGAGCTTATCGACTCATCCCTATCCTTCATTTATCTTGTCTCTCTAATTCCCAGCTTTACACCTGTGTAGTCTGTCCTAAAAACTGCTAACAAAGAAGAGAATGTCAAATAGGAAAAGAGAAAAGAAAGAAAAGAAAAGAAAAGAAAAGATAAAAGAAAAGAAAAGAAAAGAAAAGAAAAGAAAAGAAAAGAAAAGAAAAGAAAAGAAAAGAAAAGAAAAAAGAAAAGAGATAGAATTTACGTAATCAGACTGAACAGGCTGGTTGTTTAGAAATGTTTTAGTCTGGTTGCCATGACTTTGTTTCTCAATCACTTTTTCCCTACCTTTCAGACTCTGTAGATTTGGCTTCTAATTTCTTATGCTTGTTTTTTAATTTGAGATGAAACTTGACAAAACAATGTCTTTGGGCTACCTGAGAATTGCCTAATTTATTTTGTTTCTAGATTAAAACAAACAAACAAAAACTATACTAATTTAGGCAATGTTCAACATACAATCAGTGAATGATTGTATCAGCCTGGCAATGTTCAACATACAATCAGTGAATGGCAGAGTTAAAGATTAAATGTTTCACATAAAATGGTTCAAATCAAAATGATATTCTATAATTCTGATTTAAATTACAATGAATAAGTAACTGCTCAGTACAGGTAACAAGATATAAAAATATTTATGATGATCCTGTGTAAAAGTGAATCATTACAGAGAATCAAGTTATGTATGATAGAAAATAATGATGAATTCTCATATAAACAGGAAAATAACACTAAGCCAAGAAAGACTTAAAAACCACAGTAGCACAGTAATTATTTATAAACAGTCTTGATTCAAAAGACTTAACTTTCTGTTTTGGAGCATATTTCACAGCAATGCATAGTAAGTTTTAAGGCTTAATTGACAGGAAACAGGTCATAGGCACAAGGTCATGTAATGACTTTTTTTCAAGTACAGTATCCTAGAACCTTGCTCTCAGCTGTGCTATAAATATAATGTTAGTTCCCTCCAAGAAGTGATAAAACCTCACAAGGAATACTGGTTCAGTTCTAGTATCGTGGGTGGCTTTGGCTGTTGGCATAATCACCTGTGTGCTCACAGAGAATTCAGGTTACCAGATGCTTTCAGGAGAGTGCCTACAGGTCCAATGGGACAATTCGCTATTGAAACACACAGTATTGTTTGCATCCATGAACCTGGTTGACTTCCAAAAGATATTTTTTTCATGGAAGGACATGAGTGCTTGGCATTTGCATTTTGCTTTAGCTTGCCTATTATAAAGAAGAAACAGGAAATTAATACTGGTTTAGTTAATAAAACACACTGTTTTTTGGCCTAGTACTCAAATAGCAACCCAGCTACATAGAGCAACCCTCAACTATTACTAAGTTTCCTGAAATGAGGCTACGTGCTGCATGACTCTTGCCTTTGTGACAATTTCCCTGTTTGTTGATATTAAAATCCTCTTCCCAGGACCATAAGTATCATGCAGTTCAGAAAGGCACGTACTAAACACATATTCACACTGATTTTAAAGGATCTTTATCACAGCAATGATAGCCTGCAAAAGGTAATTTTCTATTTTTAACATATGGAATTACACTGCCATAAACACAAGAAAGGCATTTATTAAACAAGGCCGTTAATAACTTAGTCCCAAATAAAATTCCACACAGCTTGAATTTCAGCTGTAAAACTTTTGATTACTAAAGACTGCATCTTACCTGGAAATCAACACCTTATCTGAACAAGTTAAGATCCCATATCAATAAAGCACACTTTAGGAAAACTTCAGTGTTTGCATGCTGGTAGGGTGTCTGACTCGCGTTTGTTAAAAGTGCCAAGATATTTTAAAGAAGATAACACCACAAATGTTTTGCCTGACAGTCTCTGTAACTATACATATATATATATACTTATATATGTTATTACATATGTACTACATTTATATATGTATTTAGTTATATATATGATATATAATATATTGTAATAACCACATAAATATATATTGTAATGACTATATATATTTATATTGCATATATATATAGTTACTACAACTTTCCTAGATTTAGAATACAAACTCAGGGACCCAATTTTGCCTCTATGAGTTTGTACAATTCCTACAGCTATAGTTCCTGACTAATGATTTGGAGCCACTGATGCATACTGCAGTACAAATAATATATTATTTTATATGTATAAGTATATAAGGTGTTTCAGGACAGCAGACTGTTTTTGGAGGCTGCTAACTCCAGACATAGGAATCATTTCAATCACAAATAAGAATAATGTAATTAGAATACTATAGTCAGGATACTATAGCCTACAGCTCAGTGAAGTGTCTCATTTACAGCCAGGATGGACAATATATTCTGCAGTTAAAAGCAACCCCATATTGGTAGGGAGATGAAAGCTCTACATAGCAGACTTTTAGGATTTTTTTGTTCGCGTTTCTTGTTCAAAATCTAAACAGCCATACTTAGAGAAGTTTTTCAGCACATCAGGAATGGGTTTCCCAGATGTCCAACCACAAGTCCCTGCAAAATCATTGCTCTAGGCAATGGCTGGGATAAAACCCATTCTGTACTACTTGGTTCTATCAAGAGGATCCAGATCATGGTGGAAGACATGACAATTTATTTTTCTATGGTCAGTATATTCAGAACTATGTTACACATTCCTCCACTGCCTGGGGAAGAAGAAAAATGCTAATATGATTAATCCATCATCTTGTCCTTCTGCACAAAATCATTGCAAGGGTCCAATGTACATAAATCATACTATATTTGTCCTCCACACTATTTGCTGACACACATACTGTGCAAGTTCATTAACTTTTAGTGAGGCAGCAGGAAACACATAACCTGGATCAAACCGAAATCCATCACACTTTCAAGGAATAGAAAGAAAAATTGATTCTTCAGTTCCTAGGGCAAAATATTAGAAGTGACAAAGATCTTTTGTCAAAGAGGACCATGATCAGTGAAGAGCCAGGTGTCACTGCTTTGTCAGTCCTTTTAGTATATTTACTACTCTGCTGTCATGAGCACATTCTCAGTACATAGGTCATGTGAACGTGACTTACAAAGCTGTATTTTTAGCTTGAATGAATACATATTTTATGAGAGGAAGAGAGCTTGAAAATGATGTGAGACTTTTTTTTCCCACAGACTCTTACACATATGTTGCAGACATCAGGAGTAACAAAAGCTTTTAATGCGACTAGCTAGGACAGCTGCATGAGTTAAAATACAGTGCTAAGTTCATTGATAGTTGTCTCTGCTACCAGATGTTCATCTTGTTTGCCCTGAAACTCACTGAGCATGGTGTAAATTCAAGAATAATCTGTGATTACATTATGCTCTGTACTCTGTTGCACTATAGATTGTAGCAGCTCTCTCAAAAAGATGCCCAACGGTTGAGGAACTAATTATAGCTCAACATATGCTGCGTTTGCTCTGTAAACCTTTTTTTTTTTTTTTCTTTTTTTTTTTTTTTTTTTTTTTTCATGCAGAATATGGTTCAGTTAAAGCTGGCTAAATATTTCTATTGCTTGACTGGTTCCACATGAACCTTAGATTCAGTCTCAAGTCACTGCTGTATGAGTATTGTGACTCACAAGTAAAGGAGAACCAGGTCCACAGATAAGAGAGTCCTTATATTAACTTCACACAGTACATCACTTCTCCTCCCTCATCCCATAATAGTAATATGAATCTTTCCAGACATGTCATAAAGGAAATACAAATTATAACATATATTTCCTCCCTCCCTCCCTCCCTCCCTCCCTCCCTCCCTCCCTCCCTCCCT
>NC_048893.1:190719939-190746228 GCF_011077185.1 Oxyura jamaicensis
TCCTTCCTTCCTTCCTTCCTTCCTTCCTTCCTTCCTTCCTTCCTTCCTTCCTTCCTTCCTTCCTTCCTTCCTTCCTTCCTTCCTTCCTTCCTTCCTTCCTTCCTTCCTTCCTTCCTTCCTTCCTTCCTTCCTTCCTTCCTTCCTTCCGTTCCTCCTCATCTTTCATCACTTTTCCTTGCCTTTGAAAAAAGTGTAGTTCATTGCCTAAGGAAGTCTCCATTCCTAAAAGCTTGCAGCATCATTTTAGGCAAGAAATGTCAGTGAGAGGTTTTAATGAATAAGGGAGGTAAGATTATGACAGTAAGATTATGTTACCTTGAGGCACATGCATTTTCAGTCAGTTTGGGGGATTTGAAAAGATTTTTATTGATTCATTAGTAGTGTCCAATAACTAAATATTTCAGTGGAATAACTGAGGAAGAGGCAGTGGAAGAACTGAGAGCAAGTCTTGAGTGGCACAGAGGGAAGGGGATTTTTGACAGGAGCAGATAAACTGCATTGATATTACCACAGTTGTGCAGTGGGAATTTGACTTAATAAGAGGCTGGATTTGGAGAGAGGGAGAGTAATATGCAATATTTAAGGCAAGGAAAGATCATTTAAACCAGAAATAGTTATTTACACAAAATGCTGTGGCAATAGAAGTCTAAAACTGGAAAATCCAGTGGATCACTGTGTGTGAAGAAGCTGACTGCAACCTGCTAAGACAATTGCTTAAAGCAAGGACTGAGTAGAGCTGGCTATAGAGAACATCTTTAAAAAAGCAGGCTGAATTTATTAAGAATACATTTTTTTTAGCAACCTTGGCTGTCAAGCATGTCCCTCAGAGTCTTTGTTGATCAGACTCACATGTAACAACAGGATGATGTAATAATACATATTATGTATTCAGAACAAGCTATATCTGCTGTCACAATAATCTCTTCATTCTGAATTGACACAGCAGGCTCTCACATTAGTGACCTGTGCAGGTGCATCAGGGACTTTGTGCTGAAATACTAAGCAGGTTTTATGACTTAAATCCTGAAAAATATTGCTCACTGTTGTTCAGCATTGAGCCTGCTATGTAAGACAGACATGTTTTGCTTAGCCTTTCTTCATGTATCACAAATGGCAAGGGGTTGAAAAGAAGATATAAGTTCATGTCTAGTTCAGCATAAAATGAAAAATTACACCAGGGAAAGGAAAGGAAATTCTCATATACAACAGTGATGAGAAAGAGATAAAGGACAAAACAAAACTGAATTCAAAAGTTAAATGATTGAAAACAACCAGTGACCTTCCAATGCTGGAAAGTACAAGGTGATCATGAGTCCCTGAAAAGAAATTGCTCAGTGAGTTGGCCGACAGCCAGTTTTTACAACTGATTACCATTTAATTAGGGAGACATTTAGTACTGCAAAAAGCAGTCCAGATTGCAGTAAGTGCTCTGTACCATGGGCTAGGACCTGTCAGCTTTGAATTTGATTGCCTACGTTTCATACAGTATTCAAATTACTTAAGTATACTGAAACTTAAAATGGTAATATTAAATAAATTCACAAGTAGTCAAAACAGTTTACTTATTTTTACTTTAATAATTATTTTTGGCATATAATAGTATTTTTATGCTGTAATAACAAGTGGAATACTATGATTCCTCAAATACAGATCTACTTTTCTTCAAGATCACATAATTTAAATCTTAAATTACTGTAAGTAAGGACTTTCTATAGACTAAATTACCTTACCAGTGTTAAGTTTGTGACAGTAAGCAATACTTGACTGTTTTCTTTACAAACAGGCTTACAGGAGAAAAAAAATAAGATGGTAAGATAATAACATATTAATGTACAATGGTGGCGTTCAGAATCCTTAGAGCAGTGAGGAGGGTGCAAAGCAAGCTCACAAATTTGGACTTCAGGAGAACAGTCTTTGTCCTCTTCAGCGATCTGCTTGGTAGAGTTCTGTGGGATAAAGCCCTGGAGGGAACAGGGGATGAAGAAAGCTGGGTAATATTCAAGTATCACTTCCTTCAAACTCAGGAGCAATGCATCCCAACATAGAGGAAGTCAAGCAAAAATGCTGAGAGGCCTACACGGATGAACAAGGAGCTCATGGACGGACAAACTCAAACATAAAAAAGAAGCCTACAAAGGGTGGAAGCAAGGACAGGTAACCTGGGAGGAATACAAAGACATTGTCCCAACAGCAAGGGATTGAATTAGGAAAGCCCAGATAGAATTTAATATAGCCAGGTATGTCAAGGATAACAAGAAAATCTTCTATAAGTACATCAACGATCATAGGAAGACTACGGTCCTCTCCTGAAGGTCCTCTCCTGAAGGAAACGGAAGACCTGGTAACCCTTTGTCTCATAATCATATAGCTACTGCTCGGACTCTAGAAAAGGACAAGATACTGAAAGCCTTTTTATCCTCAGTTTTTACTAGCAAGACTGGCCTTCAGGAATCACAGGTCCCAGAGGCCAGGCTGACACAGCTGCAGCAAGGAAGATGTACCCTTGGTGGAAGAGGACAAGGTGAAAGAATGCTTGAACAAACTGGACATTCATATGTCTATGGGCCCTGATGGGATGCACCTACAAGTGCTGAGGGAGCTGGCAGATTTGATTGCAAGGCCACTCTCTATAATCTTTGCTTAATTGTGGCAACTGGGATAAGTGACTGAAAACTTGTAGAAAGAAAATGTCATGTCTATCTTCAAGAAGAACAAGAATGGAGGACCCAGGGAACTACAGACCAGTCAGCCTCACCTGGATCCCTGGGAAGGTGATGGAACAGCTCATCCTGGAAACCTTTTCCAGGCATGTGACGAAGAAAATCATCAGGAATAGTCAGCATGGATTCACTAAGGGGAAGCATCCATAATGAAATGACCAGCTTGATGGATGAGGGGGATGAGCGGTGGATGAATAGTGGATGATATTGGCTTCCTGGACAATAAGGCTTTTGACATTGTCCCCAATAAGATTCTCATAGAGAAGATGACATATGGGCTGGATGAGCAGTGAGGTGGATTGAAATCTAGCTAAACAGCTGGACAGAGAGTGTAGTGGTCAGTGGTGCAAAGACTAGTTGGAGGCCAATAATGAGTGGAGTACCCCAGGGGTCAATACTAGGTCCAGTCTTGTTTAATGTCTTCATTAATGATCTGGAATACAGGGTAGAGTGCACTCTCAGTGAATTCATGGATGATACAAAACTGGGGGGGAGTGGTTGACTCACCAGAGGGCCATTCTGCCATTCACAGGGACCTTGATAGGCTAGAGAAGTGGGCTCAGAAAACTTTCATGAAGTTCAATAAGGAGAAGAGCAGAATCTTGACCCTGGGGAGGAACAACCTTAGACACCAGGACATGCTGGGGGCCACCCAGCTGGAAAGTGTGAGAAATATCTCAATAATTTTGTCAGACAGGGTCTTCTGTGAAGCTATTTTATTTGTGATTGCAATGGCAGGTGTCCAGCAAATAGGAGTACACAGTAAAAGTATATTATAACCACATATTTCCTATTACCTGACAGTTGATTCCTCCCGTTTCCTCATTGGCTGGGTACTACAGGTTCACAAATTACTCAACACTTATTACTATACCATGTGTGTACAATTTTATTTGACCAACCATTAATTTCTCTTTTTCCTTTTTCTTTCTTTCTTCTCTTGTGACTAGAGGGCCTGTGATTTTTTTTTTTCTTTGTTTTTGTTTTTACTGATTTCGCAGTGCTCGTACTGTTTTTCTTAGCTATCTTCCTCATGTTGGGACAGTGGAACCTTCCCCTCTTATCTGGTTAATGTTCCCCCCACTGCTATGCAATTGTCATGCCTGCATGATCACTTTTGAATATGCAAGTTTAGTGGAATTTTCCACTGCAAAAACAACATTCTACATTCACATTTTCCACTGCAAAAACACAATGTTGTTTCTCACAAAAGTAGAAACAGAGAACCTGCAGAGAACCTGGGTGTCCTGGTAGACACCAAGTTGAACATGAGTCAGCAATGTGTCCTTGCCACTAAGAAGGCTAATGGTGTTCTTGGCTACATTAGGCAAAGGCCTACATTAGGCTACATTAGGCAAAGGCCTAATGTAGCCTACTAGGCTACATTAGGCAAAGGCAGATCAAAAAAGGTGTTCCTTTCTCTCTACTCAGTATTGGTGAGGCTTCATGTGGAGTGCTGTGACCATTTCTGGGCCTCCCAGTACAAGAGAGACATGGATATACTGGAAATAGACCAGTGGAGGGCCACCAAGATGACGAAGGGACTGGAGCATCTCTCCTGTGAGGAGAGGCTGAGAGAGTTGGAAGTGTTCAACATGGAGACTCGGAGGCTCAGGAGAGATCTCATCCATGTCTCTAAATGCCTGAAGAGAGTGCAAAGACAACAGAGCCAGGCTGTTTTCAGTGGTGCCCAGTGCCAGAACAAGAGGTAATGGGCACAAACTGGAACACAGGAGGCTACCTCTGAACACCAGGCAGCATTTCTGTGCTGTGCACGTGATGGAGACCTGGCACAAATTACCCAGAAATGTTGTGGAGTCTCCTTCCTGGAGATCTTCAAAAGCTGCCTGGACATGGTCCCAGGTAACCTGTTCTAGGCATTACTTATTGAGCAGGGCAATTGGATCAGGTGACCTCCACAGGTCCCTTCTAACCTTAAGAGTATGACCTTAGTCTGGATGTCTAGGTGGAAGAAGATAGACTCCCAAATGTATGAATGATATACTAGACAGACAAAGAAAATTGAATTGTTCTTGGAATCTCTTTATAATTTTCCTTTATAATCATTGTTCCTGTCTTATTCCTTTCAATGAGCTCTGAGGTAAAGAGGCTTTTTCTTCCTTAGCAAAGGCTGTATTTTTGCTTTGACACTAGGGAGAGAGATGAATTTTGGGACCTTGAATCTTCCCTCTTTTTCAGAGGAACTATTGATGTTCATGGATACATTTTTTTTTTTTTCTTTAAATTTGGGCTTATCATTTCCCTTGCAATAATCTGCAGTGTGGGAGGAAAGAGCTAGAGAACATTTAGACCTCTGGATTGTTGTTTTCTGGAAATGATTGTTTCATCAGAAATGTATGAGTGCTTTTTTTACTGTAAGTTACAGGTTCTTGCCTTCCCAGACTGATTAGGGCAATAGTCTAAACCCTGGAGAACTTCCAGTTTCAGTTGTACTGTTTTCTCCATTAGTTATATTCCCCAGTGAGATTATCCTAGCTGGGAGGTCTTATCAGCGAAACGATTATTTTATATTTATCCTCTTGCTTGTAGTCTTTACTTCAAAATTTGCTGCTTTTCACTGTTGGAGACAGGATACTGCTTGCTGTACCTTTGGCCTGACCTTGCTTCTTAGAAGTTTTAAACATGAAAAAAATCATTAATCCTGAAGTTTCTAGTTTTGAACTCTACACTTTAAATTATCTCTCTGGACCGTGGATTTTGTTCTCTTCCAGTAGGTGGTCTTCAGACACATAAAATATTTGCTGTGGTGTTATTGAGCTAGGGCAATATTGTCGTCAGATAATTAAGGCCTGCCTTTCCAATCTTGCTTCTCCCCAGCTCTATTTCTGTGGATGTGTGTGCACCTTGATGAAACTGATAGCTCTTTTATTGCTGGAGGATAGGGTTTGATTCCTCCTCTAGCCACTCAGCCATAGTTGAGCCACTTAATTAAAATGCATGTTCCATTAACTCAGGCTTATTACTATGATGTATGTTCACCATGATTTCTCCACATAGAAGACACCAGATATTAACACGTCTGCACTTTAACATTAAATACATTCAGAGTACCTAAATTAAGGTGAAACCAATCTCCGTATAGAGTTTTACTTCAGTGGTGGATAGCAAATGAATCAAAATTCTCTATCTCATTCTTTTTAAATATTAATTTAAATTTTGTTGTTGGTAAATATTCTGTTTTAAGGTACTGCAATAGTTCTCTTCTTTTTCTTCTTTTTCTTCACATTTTGCTGTAAGTCTGTAGATCTCCCAAATTCCTTTTGAGAAACTGCTAATATATGAAGTAATTTGTTTCTTCCATTGAGGATGTAATATGTTTTGCTATAATAACATTATCTATTGATAGCAATAGCCTCCTTAAAAATGGTTAGGGATAGGAAGGGATAAATGTAGAGATAAAGGAGTATGATTGTAGCATGCTTCATGACAGCTTTCTTCCAGATCAATATTATGAACAAAATCTTTCGACTCATATTTGAAAGCTGATTTTTTAAGAAGTACAACTATGGTCTTGATTCTCGGGAATTCAAAAAACATACAATTAATGTCACTAACAGCTATTGTTGTCCAAGATTTCTAATGTAACAATTGTAAATATTATAATCATATTTATACTTTTATATTTCAATCTAATTATATTTACAACTATAAATCAGGTTAAAGGTCCATCTAAAGCTGAGGACTAAACATTCCAGCTAAAGACCTTCATAAAACAGGTAACTATTACACAGTTTGGTGTGTAGTGGAAACCTTATTCTTCCATTAGAAGTACTTCAGCACCTGGTGCAAATGCACCTCCTACAGTTAGGTTAGATAAGCAAAACTCTATTGGGTTTTGGCTTCTATTGGGATGCTAAATCATTTTCTCTATATCTCAGAGAAATTGCAAACCAACAAAACTTGATAAATTTAGTAGAATTTGATTAAATGCATCTTGCCAAGCATATGGTGTGCTCCCTCTATGTATTCACTAATGGACTTAACTGCAATGGCTCACTATTCTTTAACCAGTTAAATGGAGTAAATTATCTCCTCTGTCCTTCTCCACTAAGTCTGTGGTTTTCAATCTTTTTCCATTTCTGGAATTATAAATATTTTCCCAAGAAACCGTGGACAATAAATTAAAGCAAATTTAAACCATAAAAAACTAGACTTATTTTTCTTAGGGTGTACTTGCACAGATAATTTTTCCAATAGGAAAAATATGCAAGAAAACCTATGCTTCGCCCACAACTGCTCCTTGTTTCGACTCTATACCAGTTAATCATGCTTTGTTTATATAACAGATAGTTGAGTAACAGAACTGACATGGCTAAAAAATAAACTTAGTAGGAGAAAAAGAGTTGAGTTTCTTTGCTAACTATTTGTTCACTCTTTTTATCTCATTGAATTTGGCTTTGTTTCCAGGATCTACGCTCTTAGTAGCCTTCACAGACCCTTCTAGATATATGTCATAGATACCAAGACCTTTATGGTCACCATTTGGCTAAATTATACCCCATGATCCAACTTTGCATAACTCTAGATTGTCTGTCATATCACTATCAGCAAGAGTGTACTAGGAAGGGTGAAGCCTGTTCTAATAAAACTATAGCCAGAAGGCTGAATGATCATTTCCCCTTATTCAGCATCTGTGAGAAAGATGTGGAGTTCTGTACCCAGATTTTGGCTCCCCTGTACATGAAAGATGGACATATTGTAGTGAGTTTGACATATGAAGATACTCAGGGAGCTGGACCACAAGACATATAAGGAATCTTGATGCTTTTTTTATGGTGAAGGGCCCAAAACTGAACACAGTACTCGAGGTGCGGCCTCACCAGAGCAGAGTACAGGAGAACAATCACCTCCCTGGTGCTGCTGGCTACACTATTCCTGATCCAAGCCAGGATGCCATCAGCCTTCTTGACCACCTGGGCACACTGCCAGCCCATGTTCAGATGAGCATCAATTAGCACCCCCAGATCCATTTCCTCTGCACAGCTTTCCAGCCACTCTTTCCCAAGCCTGTAGTGCTGCGTGGGTTTGTTGCAGCCAAGTGCAGGACCCAGCACTTAGCCATGTTGAACCTCATCCCATTGGTCTCTGCCCATCGACCCATCCTGTCCAGATACCTTCTTACCCTCTGGCAGATCGACACTTCCCTCAACTTGGTGTCATCTGCAAACTTACCAAGGGTACACTCAATTCCCTCTTCCAAGTCATCAATAAAGATATTAAAGAGAATGGGCCCCAACACTGACCCCTGGGGAACACCACTGATGACTGGTTGCCAGCTGGATTTCACTCTGTTCACCACCACTCTCTGGGACCAGCCATCCAGCTAGTTTTTAACCCAGCAGAGTGTATCTGCCCAAGCCACAGGCTGCCAGTTTCCCAGGAGAATATTGTGGGAGACAGAAGTTGTTGGATCTCTGTTCTTGGAGGCGTTTAAGACTGGACACAGCCTTGACCAACCTGATCTGATTGAACCTGCTTTGAGTAGAGACTTGTGCTACATAAACTCTGGAGGTCCCTTCTAACCTAAGTTACTGTATGATTCTATTGAAAAAATATTTATGAAAATATTTCCCTAAATGAAAAATCATCTTTGAAAATTAATTCAAAGGGTGAGAACTGTTTCATCTAATACAAGTTGTATAAACTTGAGGGGTCTAGTCTAAGACAGCTGCCTAGACTCCTCCCTAGTCCCTGATGATAAAAACACCTTTCCATGGGGTGATTAATCTCATCCTAATTTATGTGTCTAAAACAAAAGAGGTCAGATACCTTTTGGGACTGTCTGTCTGTCCTCATTACAGTTGAGGAACTAATAAGCCTCGTTTAAATTAAGCTTCTAACATTTTTTATGGTTCTAAAGGATCATACTCAAAAAATCAGAGGGCACTAGGACTTTGCCAGACATGGAGAGAAATTGTTGATGGTTGGGATTACAGATTTTGCAGAGTACAGGAAAAATATTTTCTATAACATAAGGCTTTTTATTTGTAGTACCATAACTCTGTATCTGCCCTAAATGTCATGTATTTGTGACAGTATTTGAGATGACATGAAGACTTAAAGCCTTATGGCCATAAGATGACACAAAAACTTAAAGGATTTTCAGAAATTCTTTCAATATTGCCTGCTATTTATGTAGCTTTGCTGATGCAAATTATGTTGTGAATCACGAGCTCCAAGCATTATCTGTCATATTGCCTTACAACATTCCCATAATATAGATAGCACAGTTGGAAAACACACTTGAAAGGACCCACACCTCTTATTTAAGATCATATTTATGAACACTCCTACTCCTTATAAGCTGAAAAATTAAACAAAAATATGCCTCTAAATATGGCGACTGTAAGAATGTAATTGCAGACAGCTGTCTAGGAAGATTTTGCGGAATGAAGGATGAAGTGAAGCCACTCCAAGTTTCCAGTGAAGGACAGTGCCCATTACTGCTTACATTGGATACTGGACAGTTCACATGCATAAGCTCAGCAAATTTGATTCCTGCATTCCTTGCAATGGTTGGTATCTGTTCAAGACATGCATCTATTGTTGACTTCTTATTTTCTACTCACATATTCTACCTTCAGATAGATTCCTTCTACAAAAGTGAGAAAAAATCCTATAAAATCTTATTAAGAGGAAGTTATAAACTACACCAGTGAGAAATTACTAAGCCATAGGATAACTCTTTACCTTCTACTATCCATCAGAGGAACACTAGCCTTACCAACTTCTGAAGTTACCAGCAAGGAAGGTTGTTTCCTGCACATATAAACATACTTGCACATATAAACATACATTTAGAGGTCATTCAGAAAGTTTTGGTATTTTCCTTTGCTTTCCTCGGTGACTTAGAAAGCAGATTCCCTGCTAGCATATTTTGTAAGGTACATTTTAGTGAGAGGAACAGTCAATCTTTTTCCCAAGTCTTTGAACAAATTATTATAACTCCATCCTGAAACACTAATTCATCACTAGGCAAGTATCCCCATTTTCCTCTCTATAATATTTTGCTAGCAATATATTTAAAAGTTATAGACCTGAAAATAAACCTGGTCCAGCTCCTGGATGTTTTATCATTACGTATGGGTGTACTGGTCACACAAAAATAACAGATCACACAACTTCTGAACACTGACATCAGAGCAGACATTCCATGAAGCTACTTAGATATTCTTTTTAATTATTTTTTATTACCTGTACTATAAAGCAACAGAGTCATTTTTTTTGCTCTTCTTGAAAACAAAAGCTCAAAACAGGATGCCGAAGTAGCTGATATAACGGTGTGCAAAGTGAAACCACAAAGTGGATTTGAAAAAAAAAAAAAAGGAAGAAGAAGAAGATGTCAGGACTATGTGACTGACATTTGAGGTCAATACTCCACACTCTTCTGCAAGAGGGTCACAGTGCTGACTTGCCAAAATAGGCAATTCAGGCGTATTATCTGAAAGTAATATTTGTAATGGATGGAAAAAAAAAAAAAAAAAAAGAGAAAAGAAAAAAAAGAAAGGAATGTGTTGTTAATCATTTACCTGATAAAATTATTAGTGTTCCAAAATAACTGATGTTAACAAGCTGCTGTTCTTCAGCTAACTGCTGTGTTAACGATCATGCAGACAGTGATGATGTAGAGCAGGAAAGGAGGGGAGAACTACAGAGCTTTCCAGCCAGCTTTTCCTAGTAATCAACAAAACGCTTACCCTCACTGCCAGTGGTAGGCAGAGCCTATTTGCCTGTTACCTGCTAAAAGATCATTTAAACATCTGTTTACAGAGTGAATGGACCAACACAACAGGCCTTATCTGCCTTTAAATCAGACCAGGAATAAATCTGGCTTTTTTATTATTATTATTATTATTATTTTTCCTTAACAACTTTCAGAGTTATCTCAAAAGCCTATCCCCAGTTTAGGTGGGAATGATCAGCCAGGAGGAAGAGAGGGATATGGGATATCTTATACCAGAATCTCTGTCAAATGTGTTCTGGCCTTAATCCACAGCCTAAGTGAGGACTGAAAAGATCTCAAAAGATTAATGTAGAAAACAAGGAAAATGAAGTAAACTAGCCTACACTTTTCTCACTTGCAGGTAAGTTATTGACCCTAGGGGATTAGTGGGTTTTGAAATACCAAGTTAGGAGATCCAGAACACAGGTTTGGGACTTAACAATTTAATCGTTAATCAGATTACAGTTTAAAACTCTATCTGAATCAGGCATAAGAGCTTCTATGTTTCTATTTATTTATTTATTTATTTATTTTCCATTTCTTTTTGTTCCCCATACTCTGAACGGCATCACTTTCTTCCACACTACTTAGACTTTGTAGGCTAAAGAGTACATTAGCAAACACAGGAACATTTCAGAAAAGTTGGAACATAAAACCAGAAGAAAACAAATATGTCTAGTTCTTAGAAACAGGATTGTTTCTAGTTCCATTCTTACCATCTGGGAATGTTGTTAAGTACAAAATTAATTTACAAATAAAAATACTAAGTTGGTAGATGTAGATATTTTTACTGCTACAAAGATCAGCCAAAATACACTAGAGTTCCTTTAAAATCAGTCATTTGACTTCCCTTTGAAAGTGTGCAGGGGAGTCTTGAGGCCTTTGAATATGTAATATCTCAGAAAGAATCAATCCAGACTCAAAAGCTGGACTTATTTAGTATGTAGGACACCAAGTTCAACAAAACAAAACAAAACAAAACAAAAAAGCTTGCATGTGTTGAGCATTTTCTCATTCAGCTTTTCAGACAGCTAAAAAAAAATCTGTTTTGTTCATTAGATAAAAATTCACTGTATATATACATTATATACATAATATTTATTAAAAACAAATTATGATATATGATTACATATAATACAATTATCACAATTAATAATTATAATTAATAATAATTATTATATTATTAATATAATGATTATGATATTATATATATCATATAATTATGATATATGTGGAGGATTTCTTTTCTTTTTAAATTTTGAAAGGGAGAAATAACAACTTATAGCTGCTTTCTTGTTAATTAAACAGTGCAACATATGTTATCAAGATTTTTGTTCCTTTGGGGAGCAACAGGAAACATAGGTGTTAAGGGACAGACAAAACATTTGATGAATTGTCCAACTGTTTTTTTTTTTTTTTTTTTTCATCTTTACATATGCATTTCCAAGAATTGATTAGGATATTGCAATTTTAGGGAAAATGGGGAAAATGGAAGGTCCATATTAAAATGTTGTATTTGCTAGCCATCTCTGTATAGTGCCACATGTTTTTACCTTGCTACAGCATTTATTACTCACTGGCTATTTTTCAGCTGATGCATCTGCACAAGTGATGCACATTAATGAAAATTACATGTTCGCATCAGATTGAGTCTAAGTCTTGAAGACTAGAGATAATAGTTTTAATATTTCTCTCAAAGATGTCTGGGAAGAAGACAGGTTTAGTTCTAATATCTACTTCTTTCTTATCCACTCATTATATCTATGTATTTACCTCTTAATACAAATTGTTGTTTTCAGAGCTACTGTACCTTTACTCAGAGGAGAAATTAATTAGATTTAAGCAGCCGTAGAATTTAGACAGATTCTAAAATATGTAACAATTTATAGGATGCTTTGGGAAGTCTTAGAATGTAATTTAGTTTAAAGAGTTCTGTAGTAATTCTATAAGCACATACAGACACATATTTCTCAGCAGGAATTATGAGGTCTGACCTATGTGGCATACCAGGGCAAGTCCAAGTCTTGTGATATAATTGTAATGTGAGTCTCCTGGCTCCTTGTTCATTCATACCTGCAAACTGTTCCTCGCAGTCTTTTGGGCATAGAAGACTGAGGATGATTAAGGATCTGCACTGCATTTTATTTATCATCTATTCTTGTTTGTCACTTAGGCTTATAGATAAATGCAGGAAATTAGTTTTAATCTACTGTAGAAATTATATTGACAAAGTTTTTCACATCAGCTTGTGGCAAAAATATATTTTTATATTCACTCTGGATAGGAACTAAGCTGCTAAAATCCCATCTAATTTGGGATGTAGACACATAAATCAAATCTGTGTGTATTCCTCCTAGACAGCAACCTAGACTTGCTGCTTGCAAATACTGCCTAATCTTGTAGGCACTTGCCTACTTAACCTGAAAACCCTCTGGGTATCTTGCTTTAGCCA
The DNA here is from genome assembly GCF_011077185.1 of Oxyura jamaicensis. Taxonomy (NCBI): domain Eukaryota; kingdom Metazoa; phylum Chordata; class Aves; order Anseriformes; family Anatidae; genus Oxyura; species Oxyura jamaicensis. Next base: position 190,732,856 of record NC_048893.1, read on the forward strand.
TTCAAACATGCTCCAAAGTGCTTTTTCTAGGAACATGAGCACATATATTCAGGCTTTATTTCCACCATAATCCAGGTGTAGAATCACAGCATGGTTTGGGTTGGAAGGGACCTTAAAGGTCATCCAGTTATACAAGCTATTATTGCTTAGTTTGGTCCACCAACACTCTATGGAGTTGACAGGGACAGTTTGTAGACAACTTTCTTAAATTTCCCTAATTCCTGTTCATCAAATGAAACATGCCTATACATAGAATCATAGAATCATAGAGTCACAGAATAGCTTGGTTGGAAGTGACCTTTAAAGATCATTTAATTCCACCCCCCTGCCATGGGCAGGGACACCTCCCACCAGACCAGGTTGCCCAAAGCCCCATCCAGCCTGGCCCTGAACACCTGCAAGGCTGGGGCACGTACAACTTCCCTTTGAGTGCCTCACTGGAAGATAAGGTACTACGTATCTTTTGCTAGATGTTAGTGGATAAAGCACACACTAGCATCTTGAACTTTCCCCAGTCTATTGAGGATTCTACTCATTCTCCCACCTCAGAGAAAAGTGCCCTCATCACAGCACTGTGGGATGTTTGAGTGGGAATGTTTCATATAGATCCTTATGGAGCTGAGCCTGGGATCCACGGATTTGAGTCCCTGTGTTACTGGGCCAAAGAAAGAACAGAAAGAGACAGTCTGGCTCTAGTCTGGGTCTCGGCAATCTTGAGAGCGTAATACTCCTGTCCAGAGTGAGTCTTGACTTAATTCCCAAAGACTTTTTGCAATCCATCATTTCTTTCTCCTTTCAGTGTCAGATTTGTCAGTAGGCAGGAGTTCAGAGCCCAGAAACCCATATCAGAGTGAGCTGACATGGAACAAATGTTTGTGATCTTTAAAGTTAAGAGGGACACCCAGTTGACTTTGGTGCTTTCAGGATTAGGAAGGCAGCAAGCAAAGCCATTTTGGGTCTTTGGTTGCAAAAGTTCATTTTGGTTCTCTTCCTGAGCACTGAAGCCATTTGATCTCTGCTCTCCAGTGCCTCCTCTTGGTTCTCCTGTACCTGAAATCTTTTTAAGCTATGCTCTGAAGATAGGTGTCAAAAGTACTTTGGTCTGTGACTGTGTTTACACCAAGTTATTAATACTTGCTTTCTGTTCATCCCGCAGCCATGGCACATTAAACATGACTTGGAAGGCTTTTAGCTTTCTATTGCAAAGCAGTTTAAAGAAATCTGTTCAGAAGCCGTGATCTGATGCATTCTGGGGAAGACTTTCCAGCTATCTATTATCTTCAAGAAGGGTGGTTATTATCTTCAAGTAAGAAGAAACAATAACAATAACAACAACAGTAATAATAATAAAACCACCAACAAAAAGTAATGCTGGGGAGGGAAATTAAGTAGCTGTACTAGCAACTTAAAGAAAAGCAGCTTAGCAAAGATTAAAAGATAATTAAAATCAGCAGGTCCTATTCACTGCCGAGTTTTAAGCCAAAGATTCATGTGGTAGCTGTTGCTGAGATCTGTGAGTTTGAAGGCAGAAGTCTGGAAGAAAAATGCTTTTCAGTTTGGCTGATGGTACTAATTCACACCTTTGAAATTATTAAATTTGGGCTCAGCCCCAGAGTCTGCAGCCAGGAGTAGCTGACAGTGCTGAGGATGTTTTGGCATGAGCTGCAAGGTTCACAATTTTCTCTCCCTGAAATGAGCTGAAGATTTTGCTAGGGACTATCCTGCATTGCACACTTCAGCTAGACTCCAGAAGAAAAACACATAGATTATATTCCATCTACTTGGTTCACTGCAGGTGATTTCACCCTCTTTAACATTTGCAGATAAATAGGATTTATGAAGCACCTCAGCTGTGAGCTATACTGTATTCCTACTGAAATCTGATCAGTCTTTACCACTGGAATAAATGCAGTGCAAAATCAGGCTAATAGTTGTAAAACCTCTGCAGGCTTCAGCAGGAAAACATCTAGGTCAAACAAAGGCGTTACAAAAAAAGAAAAAAAAAAAAAGAAGAAAAAAGAAAAAAAAAGAAAAAAGAAGAGATCCTGAATGGATGTATCCCAAGAGAAAAATTCAGCTCATAATCAAAGATGTAGGATTAAGGACCATAGCAGCTTCTCACACATTTATTGAATATATTTGGTATTTATTTATTTTTTTTAATCATTGACAAAATAACAAAACTGGTGGCAAGAGGTGGGGAGGGGACATCACCAGGGCAGCTGACCTAAACCAGCCAAAGGGATATTCCATACTTTATGGTGTTACACTCAGCAATAAAATGTGGGAAGGGGGGAAGGGGGAGGTAGTGGTAGGCCTCTCTTTATGAAGACGTCTGTCTTCCCAAGTAACTTCTATGTGTATTAAGATCCTGCTTCCCAGGATGTGGACAAACATCATTTGTTGATGGGAAATATTTTTTCCTCTCTGTGCTTCCACATGGCCTTTGTTTGTTTGTTTTCATCTTCTCTTTAAATAAATTATCCTTATCTCAACCCATGAGCTCTTTTGCTCTTTTTTTTTTTTTTTTTTTTTTTTTTTTTTTTTTTTTTCTCAGCATACTTCTTTGTCCCTTTTTCTGAGGAGGGGAAGTGAGAGAGCAGTTGAGGTAGAGTTCAGCTGCCCAGCAGAGTGAAACCACCACAGGTGGAAGGCCCAGTGCCTGGCATCCAAGTCTCATCCCAACACCCCAGCCAGGAGCTGTCCCCAGGGGACACAAGGGCAGCCCCAGCCCAGGGCATCAGAACCTTCCTGGACACAGGAACGGGGTGGGGACAGGTCAGTCCATCTTTGGTGAGCCATAGGCAGGGCTACCTTACAGCAGACCAACACCCCAGGCGCTAGGGTCTCCTTGGGCCAGGGTTGGGCTATGTCGAAGCCTATCCACACCATTACGATCTCCCCCATGGTCACTGTGAGACATGGCCACCCTTGCTGTGTGGCTTAGAGCCCAGGGACAGGGCCTGGGGATAGGGGGCCCATGCTCAGGACCTGGCAGAAAACCTGGTGGTAAATAGGTTTTCTCAATTTTTTTTTTTTTTTTTTTTTTTTTTTTTAGCTCACAGCCATTATTTTCTTCTCATAAGCAAAATAAGTTGCCTGAAGATTTCCTAAATCAGTTCACAGGCCTCAAATATTTCAGCCAAAGTGTCTGCAGTATTTCATTTTGGAGATAATCGGAAATCTGAGATTAGATGATATGAACTTGACCTTCATCTACAGACAGAGTTTGGTTTGTCTCCTCATTTTTTTTCCATGTTTGTCCTTCTGTTAGGCACAATCACTAAACTAAGCCTCAGGCTAAAACAAATAAAACTGCTAGCAACATGCAAGAGAAGGTGACAAGAATATAGAAAAATGCCTTTCTAATTATGTTGTCTTATGGATTCTTGTGTTCAGTCTCATGTGGAATTAATTCTTTAATTAAGTTTACTCAACGTCATTGAAAATTGACTCCTAGTCATTTTAAATGCCTACTGTTAAATTTTACTGGAAATAATAAACAAATTTCAACCCTTTATTTCCCCACATGAAGAAAAACTCAAACCAATATTTTCAGAAAATGTTAGTGAAACTTGCTTATATTCTCCCTTGGACTTGTTTTAAATTTGTTTTAAATTTAATTTCAGCATTTAGCTCAAAAGATACCATAAGAACCTTCTAGCTTCTAACTACTCTCTCGTGATCTCTCTTATGATAGGGAGAACTGGCCCCTCAAAGAAGTCTGGGCTCTGTTGTTTATTAACACAGAGTCAATGTTTCAGTGAAATCCATATGTCTGTAAAATAATTACATTTCTATTCTGGACTAATGGATTTTTAAAAAGTACACAGATAACATCTCTGTCAGACATGAACTCAGCTAAAACCATTAGGGATTTAACAACACATAAACCGGAAACTAAATGGTAATGCCTTATACAAGCTATCATTGCTTAGCTTGGTCCACCAACACTCTTTGGAGTTGGCAGGGACAGTTTGTAGACAACTCTTTCTTAAATTTCCCTAACTCCTGTTCATCAAATGAAACATGCCTATACATAGAATCATAGAATCATAGAGTCACAGAATAGCTTGGTTGGAAGTGACCTTTAAAGATCATTTAATTCCACCCCCCTGCCATGGGCAGGGACACCTCCCACCAGACCAGGTTGCCCAAAGCCCCATCCAGCCTGGCCTTCCAGGGATGGGGTATATGCACTTTCTGCAGGCAACCTGTTCCAGAGCCTCACCACCCTCATAGTAAAGAATTTGTTCCTCATGTTTAATCTAAATCTACCCTATTTTAGTTTAAAAAGTCACTGCCTCTCCTTAATGACTAGTTCCATTAAATACTCTCAGGCATAAGCAAGGAAATAATTTGATTAACTAATATTTGACAGTAAACTTGCTACATCAGGAGACTAAAAAAAACATCACCAGCAAAACCTGTGCCATATTTCAGTAGAAGTTCTTAATCTTTGTGAGAGTAAGTAGTTTGTGAGGCCCACCTTGGGATGTGGTGATTCCACCTTTTTCCTTTATTTTGCCTGAGATGCAAGAGGAGAAGCTCTTACCAAGCTGCTGTTTTTTCCAGTGCCTCCTTTCAAGCTTGCAGACTCAGCATTCAGTTAGACTCCCTGGTGTGACTGGATAAAAGGGGGGTGAGGCACAGTATATATATATATATATATATATATATATATATATTTCTGTTTTCTAAGAGCTATTTAATTTCCTATGTTGGCCTTGTGACTACCATCCCACTGTCAGTGCTTCTTAGGAAGCTCTGGGGCTGAAATATCTGGAACCCCAGATGTGCTTTCACTCATTCCTCTGCCACAGTGTGGTTCGCTGCTGGCAGAACTGGTTGAAAAATGAGGAATTCTCCAATATTTTTAGACAAAATATAGAAGAGTTCCACCAGATTGGGCTATGATAGTGGTTGTTAGCAGGTCATTTGATTATTTGAAGGCTGAGGTTTAAACTTTCAAAGTCTTATGCTCTGGAGAGTGTAGGAAAAATAAATTAATGATGAAGCAAGGCAATTTTATGACAGTGAGTTGAAAGCATGTGTTGGGTTTATATTTGGAGAAGGAAAGGAGGCAAAGTTTACTGTATTTTCAGAAGCTGCCCTATATATCTGCATCAAGGCATAAACAGTCTATTTCAACAATATGAGAAGTTTTATTCATTAAATCCTGCTGTATTTCTTGAGTTGATTTACTTTCTTCAATAAAATGTGCAGCTGAGCCTGGCCACTCTCAGGGAAATCATGTACTGTTCAGAGATGTCAGAGTTGAAGAACACAGCTTTTATTTGCATTTGGTTTGGGAAATAAAGGCAAAAAGAGTTTCAAATCCACTTGCTTTGAATGCCATAATTGGAAGTATCAAAAGTGGCCCTCTCCATAAGCAGTGTTACACATATCCAAGGCTTTAAGTCATCTGGCTAAATAAGAAGATGAATCATTGTCATCATTTTAAAAAGTGGAGAACAAAGAGCATGTCAAGGATGGTGAGAGAACTTATCTAGTACTCTAGTACATACCTTTGAGCCAAAGCTATTATAGGCTCTGTAAAGAATTGCTTGTCTACTGGCAAGGTCACTCATTAATTTTTATGAATTGCCAGCAGTTCCTTGAATCTCATGAACTATGCAATCAAAGGCAAAAAATAAGCCTTGCAAATTCAGTGTTGCAACCTCTAATGATAATAGCGTTTTTTTTTTTTTTTTTTTTTTTTTTAATATATCCGCTCAATTTTACTTAAAGATCATTGAAATTGATTCATAAGCAAACCCTGGAGAATGTGAATTAATAATTAAGGTCTCGAGAGGACAGCGTATTACAGGAAGACTAAAAGAGCCGACAGATCAATGGATCTATATTTGGTCATCCTCTCTGTCAGGAAATATGGTTTATTATTTTTGGATTGCATGACTGAGAATTTCATTGGCTTAGCCTCTGTCATTGGGAAACTTTAGGAAATTGCTGAACCACTTTATTTTCTCTTCAGGTTATTTTGACCCTCTCTTCCTGTATTTCTATCATGTTTTTATTTGTGATTGCTGCTTATGCAGGCATTACCAATCCAGCTTTAAATTTGACAGTGTAATCTTAGCAGCATTCTAGTTCACTGCAGCATGTGGCCAGGTTAGGAGTATGGTAGAACATTTATCCTCTGCTGTTTTAATTGTTGCTGCTGTCACACTGATAGCATCACCAAGCTAGCTTGTTTTATATTAACTCAGGTTTGTCTATATGAACAGTGGCCAGTCAATGTTTTGGCATAGGCAGTGCTATGCAGTTGCAAGGCATCCCTTACAATTTGAGATGGCCTTCTACTTGACCTCCATGTACTATTCCTGAAGGACACTGAGCTCTCACTGGTTCTGTACAATACCAGCCTTACCAAATTGTGGTGTCTCAAACAGCATAGCATGTGTGTTTAGGTAGCAGAACTGAGCTCAGATTGTTGAGGAGCAAACTAGAAACCCAACCTTTTTTCTGTAAATTGATATGCCCATGGAAGCTTTTGTGCCCATAGTAAGCTTTCAGTAAAATAATAAGAATGGGTGGCACTGATATTAGAAAGAATGTTAATTTCTGGTTAAAATAGTGCTGTACCATCTACCACACCCGTCATTCAGTATTTATCTTTATGTGTATTCTATATTTTTGTATGTGTTCAGTTGTCACATTCCACATACCTAATAGAAGAGAAAATTTTGAATTATAATTTTGGCAGACAGATAAAGTAATACGCTGGTTCTTGCAATATGTTGTGCTATCATAATTTGTGTAACATGGCTATAATATATAACTGTGTATAGAAAAGTTTAATTTTTTCTTTCTGAATTTCTAGTTTAAGTTTAGTTTAGCTCTGGAATTTTAATTTTTATTTATTTTTTTTTCCACTGTGAAAAATGATCTGTCAAATTCTACATGATCTTTTATCCAGTTTCAAAACATGAAGTCACCTCAAAACCTTGTCATTTTTCCCTAGCAAAAATAAAGTCAGTTCTCTGTTATCGTCACAGTTAGCATGATTAAGACCTACAGTTATTATGTAGGCCTACGCTGGTGTATGAAATAACAATAGTTAATAGATGGTCTACTATAAACCATCTCTTTGGCATGTGACTTTATAAAAAAACCAGCTACAATTAAATTTTGTAAATTACTGAGGTAATTTTGCAAACATCAAAATGATTAAACTATAACTGTTTAACATTGAAAAATCTCCATTTTTTTTCATGGGATTTTTTTTTTTTTTTTTTCTCAGTTATAATTTTTACACCATGCTATATCAAAGCAACTTCAATGAGAGAGAACACCATATTTGTATAAAACTTCCTGAGGAGAGTCCACAAAGCAAATCTTTATTTCATGTAGTCTTTCAGAAGATTCTTACTGGTATTTTGAGATGTCTGATAAAATTACATGAGAAAGATATGCAATACACATTTCATGATCTCAAGGGCTTTACAAAATTTTTTTTTTTTTTTTTTTGCAATTTCCCACGTGAATTGTTTATATGAAAGCCTCAACATAATTTCCTATTTATTTACAGAGAACTTTGATTGCAATGAAATGGATTTTGTCTGCTGTCACACTACAAACCAGTAAGCAGCTGGGACAGAATTTTCACTTCTCATTTCCAAGCTGCCCCCTCCTCCTATATTACTTCTGCTGTGTACCATTTTGCACATATACTTGGTAACAATGACAACGCAAAGCTTTGTGATTTGTAGCAAGGAAATCTGTGAGCTTTCCTTGGCTCAGAGACCTGCATCCTGAGCATATCTAAAGAGGGTCACACAAGGATGCAAATGTAACCTCCCTGAGAGCCTGACTGCCAAAATTCCTAACCTTACAGTAGCCTGGGAACATGTGCTGAGCAGCCTTGTGGTAGTAATGGCTCTTATTCTTTCAGGTTGAATTCGATTTGTACTGGCATTGGACTCTCATGAGATTAGTTAAAGAACTGGAAGAACCTTTTACTTTACTAGAGCAGGATTGGACAAAACATTCAAGATAACAAGCCTCTCATATAATTATTGCCAGGCACTTGGAAATGGAAAGGGCATACTATCATGGATTTTTCTTTTCATTTAGAGATTGGCTTTATCTACATTAATTATTTGTGAGCAATTGCTAACACCGAAGGGCTTTTAATAAGGGACTTAAATGTGATTCATAGGTGATAAAGTTAACTGTAAAATAAAAATTGAGCAATTATATAATGTCAATTATCGACTTGATTTGCTACTTACATAGCAGTGCTGATGCTTTACGTGACAGATAATTATTGTCTTGCTCTAGCGATTGCTCATCATCGTATGACAGCCATTTTTTCTACTTATACAAAGTTAGTGGTGGTTCAGTTGAGCTATTTACTTTCTTGCAAAGATACCTGTTAAGCTAAGCCATCTAACATGATCGTGCTTAGATCTGCTTAGCCTTCTTGTAAAACTTCAAGCTCTGAGAGAGTTGTCTCCCCATAACCCGTGAGAAATAAGACTTCCAGCCTTCACCCATTTTAATGGAGCTCCTGTTTGCCTAGGAGGTTTAGGCACTAAGAAGGCAGCACATGCTGCACAAGAGAAAATTGACTGTGCCTAGTGTGCTAAAATATAAGAAAGAAGTACAGAAAAGAAATTCAGAGGAAGAAGTAACTTTCTTACTTATTTGGAACAAAGTGAAATAATTCACTGGTGTATGGCATATCCTAGAACAAATGTCTTTACAGGACATGAATGAAGGCATAAAATTTCTTAAGGTGGAAGCTGAGATAGTTTACTATGTTTTAGTGCTAGGTAAGAAAATCCACTGCAGAAAGAGAGGGACAGTGGCTGTGAGGGAGTGTTGGAGTCTCTTCTGTAGGAGCTGACATAGCTGAGAGCCATTCAACTCCTTCTGCAATGAAAGTGAGACAGAAGCAACCCCGAGGGTAGTGTGAAAAGAGATTTAAAGTTATGGTGGCTCACAGAAAGCTACAGGAATGGCCTCAAAAGGAAAACCTGAGGCTGGTGTTGAATTACTTTTTATACAGGATGAAAACCAAGCTCTGACAGGTAAGTAAGAGAACAGAGGTAAGGCATATAAGCCTAAGGCATGTATGTGTCTGTTCAGTGGAAAACAGAACTGGAATGGAGCATGTTTAGACTTTTTTCCTTTTCTCACTGGGATATTGTTCTTAACTTCAAAACCTGACTCCATCGTCAGCTAATGAAAAGAATTTTATTTCATTGCAAGGTGTTTTAGGGATATGCAGGACTGCAAATTTTATCTCTGTAATTCTTATTCCTGTGGATTGTAACTTGAATGGGGATTTTTAGAATCAGGCCTAAAGCTGTATGGCATCAAGTCTTCTGTATCAGCTTGCTGAAAACATTTGGATTTTGCTTTTCTGATTTATTTGTAAATTCATTATTTATGTCTAATGCAAGAGTAAATATTGCAGAACACATAGAGGCTAAAGTGACAATTCTGAACTGTGTCTACTGAAAGAAAATAGTCCTTCTTCTATTCTGCAAGAAAGTATAAAGTTTATGTGTTCTGCAAAATGTTTAGTGTGCAAACAAAATCTACATTTCTTCTCAGACAATAACAGGTATGTAAGACCTTATTTTCTATCAAATATATCATGGTTTGGCAAATCTAGAGTGTATGAGAAAGAAAAAAGAGTATATCCTACACACACAGAATGTAAATGGAAGAAATTTTAACCAAATAAGTTTCTTAACTGCCAAATGCTTTTACTTGTAATGGGAAAATGAGTTAGACTCCAGGAGGGCTGTTTTCAAATATCAGTACAAATATCAGTACAAAAAGCACTATTCATCACTCCTCGGAAGCACAGCATTCAAACTGCACTGCAGTGGTGTTGTTTATCATTGTTTCAGCCAGAGTTTTAATCACAAATAGTGTTTGAAGGGATAATCCAAATAATAATGAAGTTAGTTCTTGGAACTGTGAGCTTCATACATTAAAAGACCTAGATCTTCTGATATATGTTCATGCATGCAAAAATAAAGAAGAGAGAATCACAGTTCAGTCAAATCTTTGAATTGAGCACGGTGACTGGAGTGGTGTAACATCCTAAGCAGAAGCAAAGTTTTAGTTGTCTTCCAACAGTCCAAAAAACATTGAGAAATATTAGTGACATAGCTGCAAACATCTGTATATTTTCTTGTTAAAACTTGTGTACATCTAGAGAACACAGTTTTGCTTTTCCCATGTCACTCCAGTGACTGTATTGTTTAGTTTTTTGTGAGAATGGATAACTTCTGAATGGTAATTCTATTGAGGGGAGGGCTATGCAGTTCATCACACTTGGCAGAGTTATATAGCAAATTATATATAATCACAGTTATATCAGTAGCTCCACTAGCCTCTGCTATTCCGGAGGTCAGGTTTAATGCCATGTTCAGAGATGTGCCTGAATTTAGTATGTGTTTGTGTACTGTGCATGATTCTCCAAAAGGGAAAACCAGATGGAGGGATAAAGGAAAAAAATTATATGTTCCATGTAGACCTCAATACTTTTTAATTTATTCTGGAGCTGTATAAAAAAAAAAAAACAGTACACCATTAGACTGGGATATAGAAAAAGACATTCTAAGAAATTCCATATTTTGAGGGATGGAAACTGTGTGTTAAGCTTTTCTCAAGAATCTAATGTAAGAAATTAAGACCTCTCATCCTATAGAATACTTTTTCTCTCTACCCATACTTAAAATCATTTCTCATTTATATCACTGAGGTTTCCCCTTTCTGCTACTTCACACCTGTTTCCAGTTTTGCAGAACTAGTTAGCATTCCCAGTCTCTGGGATGAGAGGTTAGAGCCTTTCCCAGACCAGCTGTGCACATAACTGCATGCACAGCTGCAAAAGAGACCTAAGTGACTCAGGTGTGTCTCCTTGAAGGAGACTTTAACAGATGCTAACCATGCTATGAAGAAGTTACTGCAATCTCAAGTATTGCGCAATTTCTTTGCTCCAGTAAAATGACTAAGTATAGCTCCCAAGCAAAGGGAGTGTTGAAGATGCTGTCATAATGGCAGTGAAATTTCATAGAATCATTAAGGTTGGAGAAGACCTCCAAGATCATCTGGTCTAATCGTCCAAATTTATTTTGTATTGACAGAAAAATCACAAACTATTGCTGGACATAAGTTACCTACTGTACCTTCCTGTAATTACTAAGGCAACTTGGTTTTCGTTGGTGGAAATCAGCACCCGATATCTTCATAGTTTTCTGAAATGCCAAGGTTGAGTTCATTTACCTAATGGATGTTCAATATGGATGATGAGGCTTTCCTTGATCTTCACTGAAAAAATGCAAAATTCGAAGCTTGGGGTCCTGAGAAGGACCTAACATCACTGCAAAATAACTTTCTACCTTCTTATTTATGTCTTGTAGCACAGACACAGAAAAGTCTTGAATTTAATTCAAACAGGCTTAAGTGGCTGTCTAAATTACAGTGGCTTACCTCTAGCTTCTGACAACCAACAGTAATGTCTAGACCAGGACTTGTGGCAGGGACCTTGCAAATCAGCACAATACATTGCAGGAGGAAAGGAGGAAAGAGGTGAGGAAAAGGCTTTCCTGACTGAATATGGTGTAGTTAGAGTATATAGGGAAAAAGTTACAAAGTCAATGTGTATTGCATATTTCTCTCTGTGAAAATAAATGAAGATATAGGTCATATTATATCCATTATGTTGTTACATAGCACTTGCCCTCAGACTATTAGATTAACTGGGTTGTAGAGTTAATTTTTTTTTTTTGGTTGGCTTTAATCTCAAATATGCTACATTTTGGAGGCTTAACTTTGCTGTAAATGTACTTTTTTTTTTTTTTTTTTTTTTTTTCCTTGTTTCCCAGAGTGGTTTTATTCTCATAGAATATAATTTAATTGTCCTAGATTATTTTGAAATAGTCATATAGACACGCAGTGTGAGCCCCCCTTAAAAACTCTTCCCCCCTCCGTATTTTCTGTATGGCCAAGATGGAAACTGTTCAGCCCAGAGGACTTCCCCAGTGGGCAGTTCAGCTTTCCCTGCTTGTTGTAGGGCTTCTCCAGATGGAGATCCTGTTCTATGTCCATGAGAGCTCCATCACTGATTGGGGTAGAAGAATTTAAGGCCACCTTTCTTCAACTTCCACCCTGTCCCTGGTCCTGGAAAGGAAAGTTTTAATTTAAAAACTGCTTTTGGGGTTCTGTCTCTTATCTTGCATTACAGTGGTTCCCAAAATACAAGCTTTGTTGCAGATGATCCAAGAAAGATGTATCTGAAAGATGGACTGAGAGCATTGGCAGCATCTCAGCCCTGCACTCCCATGACCTCTCTGCTGCTTAAAAAATACCAGGATGAAGGTGGTGCCCAGTCCTCTGCAGTACTAGAGTACTCACCCTGCACACCATGAAACACTTGACTCCTGCAGGAGGCCATTACAATCATTTTAACTGGCTTTTGGAAAGCACGAGCGCTTTTGCCTAAAAAATAATTCATGAGGGAGAATGAGTTCAGAGAGCATGGGACAGGGTAAGAGCTGTTTCCTAGAGAAAACAGCCTTGATCCTTACAGCATTTTCGATGATGCATCTGTGAATGTCTCTAGCAGTTTTCCAGTGCTGATTAGGCACATTTAAATATAGCTGCATATAGTTGGTGGATCCAAAGAGGCCTGGGGGTTTCTGCAAATACTAGAGATAATATAAATCTAGAAGGTAGTAGGGAATAAAATTACTATGCTGAAGAGAACTTTAATTTCATTTACTCCACTTGCTAAGAGAGTACCAGAATCCATCAACACTGGTTTAGATAAGCCTGGCACTGGCACCACAGAGCAACCAGAATCAACCTTGAGAGAATGTACATTAAATATCTATTTAAATAGACTAAGGTCAGACCTGTATTCCATGAGAGTGAAACACAGTAAAATACTGGCTACATCTCTTGGCCAAGCTACTCTTTAATATATTAGTTGCTAATCTTTTCCTTCCAGTGATTCCTCTGTGTGTCAGCTGCTGAAATTCAAAACAAAATTACTACTGAAGTAGCTAAAAAATTAGAGAATAACCAGGTGCAAGCTGCTCAGGTCTGGGAGGATGTTTTCCAAGCCCACATCAGATCAAATAATGCTCATAGACAACACTGAAGCAAGAATGAAATGGAGTAACCAGAGGAGGGGGATAAACTGAACCAAAAAATTATGAGGGGGCTGGTGTTAAAAGGCCTCTGTAAACTCTAAGAGAGAAATTAAAATATTTATCTTTCTTGTGTGTCTAGTAAAAGTGATATCTGGAAAATTACAATGTTGATCCTAGTATCAGTTTTCTTTCTTTCTTTCTTTCTTTCTTTCTTTCTTTCTTTCTTTCTTT
>NC_048893.1:190746238-190761864 GCF_011077185.1 Oxyura jamaicensis
TCTTTCTTTCTTTCTTTCTTTCTTTCTTTCTTTCTTTCTTTCTTTCTCTCTCTCTCTCTCTCTCTTTCTTTCTCTCTCTCTCTCTCCCTTTCTCTCTTTCTCTCTTTTTTCTGATTTTCAGAAGCCCCCCAAAATATGCTGCAAAAAGTAATTGGGTGAGAATTAATCACTTACTGCTGCAGTAAGTACGACAAATCAGCTCCTACCTGACATCTCTGCATATGAAAGGAACTATAATTGCAGCAACTAATATTTCCAGCATTGCTGTGATGGGTCCACACTTCTTGAAGGGGTACTTCAAAGACTTTTATCTTTAAGAAAGTAAATCCTGTTTTGGACAATATGCAGGCATCCTTGCTGGATGTTGGTCTGAAGGGTGGTAATATTCCTAAAGCCTTATTGGTGCCCCTGATATTTTTCTAGATTGTTTTTTTGAGATAGTTTGCAATAAAATTATAGAAAAGCCTGGTGTGTTAACACAGTAGCACTTTTAATGAAAAAACAGTGCTAACTGAACAAGCAGGTATGTTTGAAGCTAAAGAGTTTCCAGGGAGGACTGTTATTCAAGCTGTCTTGAAGAATAAGTTTGAAGATTAATGTGTTTAATCATGAAAGCCACGGTTCATTATACTGTGCGCAGCCTTTCTGTCAGCATCTTACTGGAAGCAAAATAGGACAGGTTTAGATTTAAAGGGGTCACTGGTAACATGCTGACTTATGCCTCCCAGCAAAAGGGTAAAAAGGAAAATTTATTGTTTTGATACCGAATGAGCCAGTTTTCCTTGCTTACATCTCCTAAAAAATGTCTTAAATATTTTGATTAAAGTGAAAGGAGAAGTCTGATATGGTGAACAAATAAAGTAACTCTGATCTCATAGCTGATCTTGTAGTGTAACTTGTGCTGCTGGCTCTTGCTGGTGTTGCTCTCCTGCTCTGCATGTCTCCCTCCTTGTTCTCCTAGCCATCAATGTCCCTTACAGATACACTTCTAACATGTTGTCTCCTTATCACCACAACCAAAGCACAGTTCTCCAGCACAATGCCTTCTAATTCCTTCTTCCACTTCTCCTCTGGATGGTCTGCTTGCTTTGCCTTACAGTAACTGTTGGGTTCAGATACTGTTGCCTGACGTGGCTGCCCTATTGCAATGCCCAGCTGGGGAGTGCTACCCTGGGCTTGTGCACTGCTGTGCCTGGGGTTGCTCTGTGGTCCAGCTGGGTTGCAACATTCATGGGCTTTAGACCTCTCTATCAATGTCTTCCATTTCTCTTCCATTTTCTCTATCAGATAGCAACAGAGGCCATCTCTTCATGAGAGTTTCCCTGTCATCTGGTATCATTGCTGGGGAGGGAGATGTAGGGTCTTGACATTGCTTTATGTCCCAGCCATCAGTTTTCTCTATATATGGTCCTAGGGGAGCTGGGTTGATGGATTTCCTGGTCTGCTAGAATTTCCTTCTCATAAGTTTTCTCCCTCTGATGAGGTAGTTGGTAAACAGGTCTACCAACAACCCCAAAAAAATGTCAGCCAGCAAATGCCTGTGCTGAAAAACAGATACAATTACACAGACCTTTGTTGTGGTTTAACCTGGCTGGCAGCTAAACACCACACAGCCGTTCGCTCACCCTCCCCCCTCCCTCTCTGGGATGGGGGAGAGAAACGGGAAAGTGAAGCCTGTGAGTTGAGATAAAGACAGTTTATTAAGATAAATAATAATAATAATAATAATAATAGTATGTACGAAACAAGTGATGCACAATGCAATTGCTCACCACCCGCTGACTGATGCCCAGCCCAACCCTGAGCAGCCATCCCCCACCCCGGCTAGCCACCCCTATATATTGCTCAGCATGATGTCAGATGGTATGGAATACACCTTTGGCCAGTTTGGGTCAGCTGTCCTGGGTCTGTCCCCTCCCAGCTCTTGCTGCACCCCTAGCCTGCCCACTGGCAGGACAGAGTGAGAAGCTGAAAAGTCCTTGGCTTAGTATAAGCAGTGCTCTGCAGCAATTAAAACATCAGCATGTTATCAGCACTCTTCTCATCCTAATCCAAAACATAGCACCCTACCAGCTACTAAAAGGAAAAATAACTGTCCTAACTGAAACCAGGACAACCTTCCATAAAGGCTTCCCTTAAGGATGTGCTTACTTTCCTTTGGACATGTTCAACTGTTGGTTTGAGTATTTTAGAAAGTCTTAAGACAGCCATATTGGCCAATGTCTTTAGGAGTGCAGAAGAGGATGTTTCTAGACCAAGAGAAAGCACCCAAGATATAAGAGAAAAAGTCATCAAAAAGAAGCATTTGATGCTCAAAAAATTCTCAAAAAATGGTCAAAAAATTTTCATACAGTTTCCAAGACTGTCAGTAATTTTTGAAAACCAGTAGCAAATTGCATTTCATGTTTGTCCATGAATTATGTGAGTACATTAGAGGAAATGTGGCTTCTTACAAAGTAAATATTCAAACTCCATCTGTCTGTAACCTCCAAAAGAATGAGTACTTTATGACTTTTTGTAAATACCTCCAAGGGACATGCTGCAAGGTGAGAGTAAAGTGTGAAGATGTATAAACCAGGTAAGAATAAGCTAGTAACAACTGCACTTTGGCTAAAAATCGAAAGACTTTTCCTAAACATAACTCCAGAGAAGTTCTGGAACAGTCAGAGCAGTGAGGAGAGAAAGAAAATAATGAACCTCCTTTAGGTGATATTCAATAATAAATTTATGAAGGGAACTATTTTCGTGGTGCATCAATAGCCTAAATGTAGTGATTCAGGAGCTCTTCTTCAAGCCTTGCTGCTGCACAGCTTTCTGTGAATACCAAGTTAATTGGGAAAGTTTATTGTTCTATTCATTTTACTTCCAGAAGCAAACAAGAAACTATGAACTGTTAGAAAATAAAGGTAAACCACGTTTTGAGGAGCTTGTAAGGGAATTGCTGCACTTTGTGAAGCTGAAAATTGAAGAACGCAAATATCTTGGATCTGTCCGGAAGCCTGAAGGACCATCATCCTTCCAACAGCTGCCAGCGGCAGAAAAGCCAGAGATGGTTGTCTCATCATATTTTCAACATAAGACTTTTATATATATATATATATATATATATTTTTTTTTTTTTCTCCCAGATTCCAACTATGCAAGGGATACTCAAATGTGCAAATGCCTGTATTGTTTTAATAGCACAGGAGAGTCTTCATTATAATGCTATGCACTGAAATGTTTACACAATGTCAGAAGGTTGGTGATTTATGTTGTATTTGGAGAAAGGTTGGACTGCTTCATACAGGCACTATGGCTCATAATTTACATGCTACTAAAACTGTTAATTTTGAGCAAGCTGTTAATTTAGGAAGACTCATATGACAGTTAAAAAAACGGACAACCAGAAACTAGTCAAAATCCACAAATCTTGTTAGGAAATAAGATATGTTCAACAGAAAAGGAAGCATGAGGGACTGTAATTAAAGTAAATGAAATATAAATTCTTAATGTCAGACAGAGAAAAAAGATGACATTATTTCTCAAAGTGTTTGTCTTGTTTTTACTCCTCACGTAACTTGCTATTGTGGACCTACCTGAACCAGAAAAAGTCCAGTAGGCTGAACTGAAACCACTGTCTGAGGTAAGGAGGTGCTTACTGACTCGTAAGGCCTAATGGATTTAGTGAAGTGTTACACAGACTCATGTTCATGTCTATCTAGAGCAGTGGATACCACTGGGACCTGTAATGTTATCTTCAAAACATTCACTTTTTTTTCCAGGCCACTCAGTTTTGTTTGTTGTTGTTTGTTCATTTTTATTGTTTGTTTCTGGTTCATTTTCTGTGATTCTGTGATTCTGTGAAACTCTACAAAAACGTCAAATGTTCGGTAAACAGCAGAGAAAGAAGGAAAGGAGCTGATACTGCTGAAGACAATTTGCTCTGTTAACACTTATATAGTTATTTTAGATCTGCATCACCTGCCCTAGAGTGAATAAAATATCCAAAAGTGTTTAAAATGCGATTTTGAATCTCTGTCCCTGTATCATGGAATAAATACGAGGAAGATTTTAATGGGACTTCACTGTGTGTGTCATATTATTACCTCCCATACTCACTGTACAAACTGGCAACATGATGCCTCAACACAGAGGACAGGCTGAAAGAACTGTACCTGTTTAGCCTGGAAAAGAGAAGACCAAGGGGAGACCTCATCAATGTATATAAATATAAGGGAATGACACATCATCAATATATCCTCATTAAAATATAAAACTCAGGAGTCTAATTTGATGTATAGTCATGGGAGAGAATGAAAGACCTTTATGGAGGCTAATCAGAACACCTTAGTTAAATGGTTGGAATGTTAACTGTGCTATTAAATGAGGCATGATCACTGGTAGGTGAAGTTCAACTCATAACTCTAAAGAAGTGTAAACATCATGATACCTGTGTGTTACTTCACAGGGTGTGCAACCCTGCCACAGTAAAGCTTTTAAGCAATTCTGTCTGCACTTTGTGGAATCAACAGCATGATTTTTTTTTCAATATAATACCCTAATATATGTTTAGGATAAATTATTTTAGATGGAAATGAGTCATTCTTCTTCAGTGAAATGCCTTTTTAAAATTGCTCAAAAATAAATAATAGGGAGTCAGTTTTATGGTGATGAAAATAACACCCTGAGAGAAAGACTGGTGAGGGTAAAAGCTCTGCTGGCTTTGACATTCTTGAAATGCAGAGAAGATTTACTCACACGTCACTCTGAATCTGGAAGTAGTGGGTTTTAGCATGAAAGCAAGAAATCTGAGGGTGGTGGATTTTTTAATGATTATTTTTAACAGCTCTCAGTCACCAGGGCATTGTTGTGGTTAAAAAATTAGTTTTATTCTAGATGGCAATAGGAGAGGCAGATGTGTAGACTCACAGTAGGAAAGAGAATTAACCCTTCAGAAGTCATTAGAAGTTACCAGGTAAATTGACAGCTCTCCCCAGATCCCTTCAGACTGAAGCTGATGGACAGGGCTCTGACAATGTAGGTTTGTCAGACAACACAAAGTAGGAGAAAAATGACCCAAGGTTAATAACTTAATAAATAAATAAATAAAGAGAAGGAGCTCAGAGCCAGCATGTATTTGCCATGTGTAGCTCCAGGATTAGTTTAGCATTTTTGGGATAGAGAGGAGAGATTGGAAAGGTGAGAAGGTAATATCAGCAACAGATTATATTATTTGGCTGGACTTTGCAAATGACAGCAGTGTACATAGCGTGGACCAGGGGATTGAGGCAGTGCCCTTAATTCAAATGAAGTAGGCCTAGAGGCAAAAGGTTATGGTGCAACAGAAGACAAAGTAGCAGCCTGAAAACAAACAAAACATTTGTGGATTTTGAGTTGGATAAAGAAAGGTGATCAGGCAAAATTGTCCTAGAAACAGTGATATTAGCACTACAAAGAAGATAAATAGTTAAAAGCCAGGGTGCACAGTGTTGCTTTTATAATAGAGGATGTGATTATACAGGTAAATACCAGCTGGGAAAAAGTCAATTCTGTGACAGTGCAAGGAAAAAGGGAGGCTAGATAAAAAAACGGTAGGTTAGGTAAAAGGGATGTTTAGCGTTATCTACAGTGCTGCCACTTCCAAATCATTAAAGTGACTGAGGGAGATACTGAGGACACTCCAGTAAGCAGAACATGAACCTGTATAAAGTATGGCTGAAAAGCTCAATTACCCAAGGTGAGACCTCCAGGAATGTTTCCATTGTCCTAGAGCAATACAAGCCATTGTGTATAATTAAAATACCTCAATTACAAAATCTGTAAACGTTTGCTTCAGCAGAAATTGTCTAAGCTCCTATTAGAGACTGCAGAGATTTTGAGTTTAATTTGACAACTCACAAATATGCATCTAATACCCTTCCCTCCCTGGTGAGACATGGATTTCTGAGGAGTCATGTTTCAAAGCTGCAGACCCCATGTAAACGTCTCCAATACCTAAAGAAGATATACACTAGGGAGGATATGTTTGCCTAATCATTAATGTTTAATTCTATTGTAGGTGCAATGTTTTATTTTGCCTGGCCTCCAGCAGCTGTAAGGGCAAGGTATGGATTTCTGGAGGGTTCTGTGTCATATCTGTCAGCCCTTTGTGAAGTTTTTTTGTTATTGCTAAAGAACCTCAAATGGCACTACATTCCTATGTTTAGCAAAATGAATTCTGCCTCCAGCATCTGGTAATGGTAGGGTGGAAAGACCTTTGGATAAAACATGGGTTTTGATTTCCCCAGCTCACTCACAGACACCTGAAAAAATTCAGGCACTTAACACTACATGATAAAATATTTTATCACTGTATATCAGTCAATGCCAGTATTCTGCTTAAAATCAATAAGACAGAGACTTTTATTACTTTTCTGTAACATTGTAAATAAAAATATTACATGGGATTTGCCTCCAGGGCCCTCTGGCTGCCTGGCACAGCAAGATGGGTGCATGGAGGGAAAGACTGTGTCCTTCAGCTCCACCAGGGCTAGATCCACCTCATCAGAGGGACTGGGCTGGTGCTGCTGCACATCCTACAAAGTTCTGTTAATGCCAGCTGGAGGAGTTCTGCGCTGTGAATGTGCTCTTGCTGAAATCACAGCAGTGCCCTAAATGCTGCTCTCCTCATGAGTCCAGCTTTGTCAGGCTGATTCAGTAATGGGGCAAGCAAAGCTTAAGGTGTTAAAAATCATTTCATGTGTGGTGAAAGGGATTTGCATTGCTCATATAACATTCCTGCAGTTTATTTCAATTAAAAATCCAGGTGTTACGAATGACATACATAAAGAATTTTGCACAGTGAAGAAGTGGCATTTGTTAAGTAAACTAACTCCTTTTAATAAAGAGCTGATATTGGCTTGTCAGACTATAGATCCAATGTTAGTTATAATTTATAAATCACTAGCCATTCTGTTTTACCATAACAACTTTGGAACTATTGTGGTAAAAGTAGTCTGAAAAAAAATCAAACCAATCAAACAAACAAAAAAAACAAACAAGAAATTACTGTCTTCATTCCCCAAAATGTCTGAAGACACTCTTACATCTCAGTATGACTGCAGGAAACAAGGCAATGGGAACAAAGTAAGAGAAGATCATCGAGCTCAAATCAACAGTATAAAATATTAGAAGTATTTCCAGTTGCAGGTGAGCTGCCTGGGCCTCTACATGCTCTTGCCTGTGTTGGTTTAAAAATGATTCTTTTCATCTAAAATCAGGCCCAGTGACATGAGTTAGCAACTAAGCAAATTGTATGTGTTTTCATTCCCAGAGATGAAGCTTAACCAGAGTTCTCTGTTACATGAACTGCACTTGTGGACAAATGTAATTCAAGTAGCTTAATGGAGGGAGAATGACTTTCACAATGTCCTTTTTTTTTTTTTTTTTTTTTTTTTTTTTGTGTGTGTGTGTGTGTGTGTGTGTGTATGTGTGCATGCACGTGTCTGTGTTCTCAGCTCTGTAAGACAACTACAGTTCAGATCTTAAATGTGTATTTTTTTCGCTCTCAAAATGCCAGTCAGACCTCTGCCAATAGGATCTGGCCCAGAGAGTGAGCCCAGCTGCACATTCGGCCTTTCCAGTCCATTATTGTATTTTAAATTACTTGGATCATAGGGGAGACATTTTAACCTTCTATGTATTTCCTACTAATTTTTCAATATTTTTAAGGTACCGCTTGCCATCTGCCTAGTGTGAGTAATAGCCAGTGTGTTCTGGCAGTGATGCCAGAGCTCACCTTTCAATTTAACTGCTGCAGAGGAGAGCAAAACGGAAGCAGACAGATTTAAATGCTACCAACAATTTTTAATTTCTCTTTTGACGTAGACTTGCTATGATTCATGTGAATAACTGTATGTTCTTGGTCTGGCAGTTTGAAGGTTTATTTTATTCGTCAGAAGAACACAGTATATAAGGAGTCTGCCTGTGTTTTTCACTCTGGCTAGTTTTGCCCCTAGAACACAGCAGCTTGGTGCTATGGCACTAGAAAACTCTTCTAGAATTTTACAACTAATGAATTAGTATGTGACTAATTGCCTGCTGTGCAATTATTCCATTTAGTTCACCTCTACTTATGATAATTGATTGTAAGAGGTGCACTATGTGGCACATCTAGGCTGTTCTTGGGACCTGCACTGAGATTTCTTTTTATTTTATGTAGGTAGTAGTGGAGGGTCCAGGTGAATTTCAGTCTGGTACCAAAATTCTGTGCACTTCAGTGACTGTTAGAATACACATTTTCATCTTAGTTTCATCACACATACACATTTTAATCTTAGTTTCTTTATTTACCTATTACTATGCTCTTGAGTTATTCAGAAGGGGAAGAATTCACATTCCCTGCAAAAGATATTGTGAGCAGAAGCCTAGGGGGATTAAAACTTGCTAGTATTGATACAAGGAGATGCTGACAGGAATGAAAATAAAGTCTCCCTTGTCTCTACACATGAGCATGATTTCTTCCATATTGTTCTCACTGTACAATAAATCAAAGAAAAATTGTCACTAGAAAATGATTCCTGCTTGAAACTGAGGTCAGACTTTTCAAGCACTTGAGAGTATTCCCCTAAACGACAAATGAGGAATTCTGAAAAACTGAAACCCTCAAATCTTCCTTTGTAAGGACAAACGTTGTGTTTACCCTCTTTCTTATCTTCCTTGATTATCCTCCACAACTTCTCAAATAGAAGAGCCACTTCCTCTGAGACTGCTTTTGGCAGTTCTAAGTATCTTAGACTGATATTTATCAGTAATATTCTTCCTCTACTACATTGAGTCTAAGCTGCATATATAGATGGAAAAATGACTGAAAACATTACTAGCATTTTATGATATCCTCCCTATATATATATACACACACCATATATATATGACATATATATATATATACTATATACATATATTATTTTCTCTATATATATATATTTGTCAGGACACAGACTAGGTACAACTCTAATAATGAATGTTGATGTGGAAAATGTATTCTGCATTCATGTGGTTACTTTTCTGCCACCTGGCCTGGGTTGAAACCTGCAGCAGGCAGTACTTATGTAGGATCTACACCTCCACACCCCTTTCCTTTCTCCCTTCCAACAACAACAAAAAAACATCAAAAAACAACAAAACAAGCAAACAAAACAAAACAACAACAAAAAACAAAGTCAGGAGCATGTCACAGTTTTGCACTGTAAAGATAATAGTTTTTTTCAACTGCCAGCTGGACCCTTTTCTGAATTGGGAAGTCTTTAATATAATTGCCTTAAACAGCCTAATCTAACTGTGAATTCCTTATTGACATTGTAAGAAAGTAATTAGAAAGCAGTTTGATTTTATTTATTTAATTTGCTGTATTTTCTTTTATTTTCTTTTCCCTGTTCCAGTAAGATTACGTCCCATGGAAATACAATTACTTCTAGAATTCCACAAACAAACAACAGCACAGGGGAGCACTTTTCATACCAGGGAAACCCTTTCTCTCCCATTTTCCCTCCTTCCCCCCTCTTCCCCCTTTCCTCCCCCACCTGTCAGTGTAGTGTTTTTGGGAGGATTTGTTCTTTTTTATTTATTATTATTATTATTATTATTATTATTATTATTAAGCAAATAAATCTGAAAACAACATCAGCTGAAGTAGGTGCAGGTGTCATCAAAGAGGTCCTTCAACTTTCCTCAGGGGGTTCTCATTGAGGTAGGGGGGTTCTCCTTCAATCATCTTGATATTTTCAGTCCCAGAGATATTGTTTCCCCAGAAGTTGTACCATTTCTCAAACAGAATTTGCTTTCTAGAGCAAATACTGTGCTCAGAATAAATTTAAGTACCTAATTTGATACTTAGTATTTTCTTTGAGAAGACAGAAAGATGGAGAGCCTTCCTGTGAAAGCTGCTTGGCCCTGTCTTATTTGCATTTGACTTTCCAAAAGATCATAGAATCATAGAAAAATTAAAGACCTTCAAGATCATCTGGTCCAACCATCCCCCTACCACCAATGTTACCCACTAAATCATGTCCCTAAGCACCACATCCAACCTTCCCTTGAACACCCCCAGGGACGGTGACTCCACCACCTCCATGGGCAACCTGTCCCAGTGCCTGACTGCTCTTTCTCAGAAGAAATGTCTCCTAATTGTTTTAATTGTTGAAGAGTAATGCTCTTTGTTCAATTCTTTGTTTTAATTGTTGAATTGTAGGGACATGACGTTTCCATTTTTCCACTCAACAGTGACATTGCCTGAATGCCAGGACTTTTCAACCATGATGGGGAGAGGCTTGGCAACTCCATCAGCCAGTCCCCTCAGGACCCTGGGATGCATGTCATCAGGCCCCATAGACTTGTACCTGTTTAGATTCATCAGATGGTGTTGAAACTGATCTTCACTTACAGTGGGTGGGACTTTTATTCCCCAGCCTCCACTTAGGGTTCAGGGAAATGGAAGACATGGCAAGCCGGTCTACCAGTGCAGACGGAGGCAAAGAAGTTGCTGAGTACCTCAGCCTTCTCCATGTCTGTTGTTACCAATTACTCAGCTAGAGAAACTCACTCCTAATATAAGAAATTAGCCACTTATAATTGCTTACACACTACTATTTTCACTCCTGGTCTATTTTAACAAATGTTAAAGGCGCATGGTGGCCCTCAGGGACTCCTCCTGTCACCCAAGTGCAGCAGCCCGAAGGACGCTGTGTTGCCTCTTGTGCTCTTCCTTGAGGCTCTGTGCAGAAGGGATGCCACCTCAAGGGCTGGGGGATGGGAAAGAAACATTCACACAACCTCTGATAATTGGCAAGAGTTCTTTATTGCTGGATGTTTGATGGCTCCAAGCTAATGCCTGGGATGGTGCCTGAGCAATGACGAGTAGGGAGCTTGCCGAGCCCTGCTGCATAGCTGTCAGAGTTCTCTGACAGCACAGAGCAAAGACCTGCTGGGGTAGTCCCAGGTCTGATGTGGCTGAGGTGGAACCACTTCCATGGGTTCCTCCGCCTCTTCTTGTGGATCTACCTCCATGGGCTCCACAGTGTTAGTCAGGAGGACAAGCCAGTCCCCACCTGGAACTGCCCACACGGGATACCTTCCAACAGGTATATTCTCCGGCCAGGGTGCTGAACCAGGGGGTCACCCAGTTCCATGGCTTGGTCCCATGCCACTCTCCACTTGATTTCCATGCCTGAGTTTGATGTTGCCATCTCTTTTATGGCCACAGCTGGGTCCCACGCTGTGTTCTGGCCAATGGGCACGCCTCTGCTCCCCACGGCTCTTCACCTCACGCTCCCACCTTCGCTCCACACCACCGCTGTACCACTTTTTAGGCCCAGGCCCCATGCTGCTGTATGTCTGAGGGGCCAGCCTGTTCCCCGCATTGCTGCGGTGCCATTGATATTGATGGTATGTGTCTTTGGGCCAGGCACCAGACGTCCCCCAGGCACTGGTGTTTTTTGTGCTGGAGGTGCTGTCCCTCTGTCCATGACGCATCTTTCTCTCGTTAGCTGCCATCCTCAGTGCTTCCTCAGACTGCTTTGTTGTCCTTACACCGAGGAGGGCTGCCGCTCACCTTGCTCCTTTCTCTAGCCTTTTTCCTGCCACTGGCTCTCAGAGGACCGAGTAGCTGAGCAAGTGGCGGGCCAGCTGCAGGGGGCCTGTTTTATAGGGCCTGGGGCAAAGGCGGGGCAGCGGTGGCCACTGTGACCTCAGCAAGGCTCTGTGATGGAGTGGCCCATGCGAGGCCAAAGGCGGCTGTGTTGGGAGAGGCCTGGAAGATGCTCTCATGTAGAGGAAGGAGGAGGGTTGGGGGGGCTGAGGGCCACTTTTCTGGGGCTGGCTCCCCCAGGCCATTTGGCTTGCCAGAGAGAAAGGCTACCCCATGCAATCCTGCCTCAACCCTTTTTTCCCCAGATCTCCAAGGGTTAGAATCTCTTGTTAACAAAAGAAAACTCCACCAATGAAAACAAACCAGACCAATTCAAAAGGCAAAAGCAGTCAAAACGGAAGTACCCATTGTGACTGTTCATGCCTTGCAAAAGTTTTTACTGCACATTTGGAAAAGTTCTGCAACACGCACATGGTGTGGGGGGAATAGAAATTACATCCAGAGTCTGAGTCTGGAAATTTGTGCCTGAAAGGGAAAATCAAGGGATGTGTTTAATCAACAGGCTCCAGCACTCTCTTCTTATAAAAAAGACAGCACTTAAACTTGATAACTCCATACAAATAACAAGTGAGGAATAAAGATAGGACATCAGCATTCCTCAAGAGGGAGAAGAAACATGAAATGGAGTTAGAATGAAATATTTCCTTTACACACACATGCACTGTGTATTGTAGAGTACAACATGAGTGCACGTCTAGTGATTTCCCTACCTGCATTCCCAGTTGGATTAGTGGTGTTTTATCTCTGTGCCCTGCAGTACACCCCTTTATAAACCATATGCTTGATTCAGCCGGGGGTGGGGGGGTTAGGATCTTCATCTGAGAGTACGGTCCTCTGTTGGGAGTTGTTAGATATTCCTCAACCTCTTAGTAACACAGCAGCATTGAAATGAGTAGGAGGAATGAGACTGAAGTGCTAAAAGGGGGAAACTTTTGTTTAAAAAGGCTTTGGCAAAGCCAGGAACATCAGTCAGGGTGCCAGATCAACACCCTTGTGTCCTCAGCAGTAGGGATCAAGCAAGCAAGGTTGGTCTTGTATCCTAGCCTGCCAGGGGAACAAGAGCCACCTTGAAACACCCAACTGGATTTTATTTTAAATGTTTAAACAAGACAGCAGGACGTGCAGCTATCCTACAGCTGTGATGTATTGGCTAGACAAGGCATGTGCATGTACACAGGGTTTTTCTCTCTAATGCAAGAGCATGCATCTTAAGCAGTTTTCCCAAAACTTAGCCTCTGATCAGCCTGGAGAAATACACACTTTCAGTCCACGTGTAACACTTAAATGATTTCTTCTTTTCTCATTTTCCACAGGTAATTTCTGCTCTTTCCAAGAAGAGGATGCCTGCCCAGCACCACTTTCTCTGCACAGACACACCCCTCCCACAAAATTTCACAAGCAGACTGTCCTTTCGATAAGGTAGCTCTTTACAACCGTGCCTATAACATGGAACATAGCACCATATATATTCAGCATCACAGTGGAAGCTGCAGCATGAAAAGAACTTTTTTTTTGGCTAAAACATCAGAGGAAGAGGTTAAGGAAACTGTTGATAGGCTTTTGATATGCATGCAGAGCAAGCAATTGTCCATATACTCTCTGATTCCCAGAAGAGATTTTGGGTCACATCCCTCCATTCCATCTTTAGAAAATTTGCTGCCAAGATTAAAGCCTGAAGCTCACCTATCTAGGCACTGTTTACCCTACAAAAAGCCAAACGTGTAGTTAATCAAGACTGCTTGTTTATGATGAATGCAGCAGGCTGGAAACCCGGCTGCAGCTCCACAGGAACTAGCTTCAGCATAAGGTGAAGGATTCAGGCTTGACACAATACATCAGTGTTAAACTGATGCTGAATTCAGTTCACCGTGCAACACTTTTGCCCTGTTTAACTTTGAGCACATCCCAGATTTCCATGCTGACAGTCTGTGACTGTTTCCTGGAATTCAAATGGGAGATGCAAGCATTTCTCGTACTTTCAAAGATGCCAGCATTTCTTGTACTTTTTCCCTACCCCGACAAAAGCACATTCACCAGTTGTTCCTTCTGTAGTGGTTTTACGTGGCAAGGTTTTGGTAGCAGGGGGCCATAGGGGTGGCTTCTGTGAGAAGGATCTAGAAGCTGCCCCATGTTTGGTAAGGGCCCCACTGCTGACCAGAGCTGAGCCAATAAGTGATGTTGTTATGCACCTCTGTGAGAGCATATTTAAGACAGAAAAAAAACGCTGCGCCAGACAGCAGCTGAGAGAATGAGAGGAGTGAGGAACAGCCTTGCAGGCACCAAGGTCAGTGAAGAAGGAGGGGTAGAGGTGCTCCAGGCGCTGGAGCAGAAGTCCCCTGCAGCCTGTGGTGAGGACCATGGTGAAGCAGGATGTCCCCCTGCAGCCCATGGAGTACCACGGTGGAGCAGGGTTCCACGATGCAGCCCATGGAGGAGACCATGGTGGAGCAGGTGGACCTGCACTGATGAGATCTCCTTGTCCTTATCTCAGCCCTTGAGTCCTTTTCATCATATTTTCTTCCTGTTCCTCTTTGAGGAGGGGGAGTGAGAGAGCAGTTATGGTGGAGCTTGACTGCCCACCCGAGTAAAACCACCACACCTTCAGAAGCAGTCAACCTCCAAATAG
Organism: Oxyura jamaicensis; assembly: GCF_011077185.1. Lineage (NCBI taxonomy): Eukaryota > Metazoa > Chordata > Aves > Anseriformes > Anatidae > Oxyura > Oxyura jamaicensis. The sequence continues at coordinate 190,760,530 of NC_048893.1, forward strand.
CTGACAACTGTAGCACTGCTGCCATCACCCTTACTCAGAGCCTCAGTATCCTTTGGAAAAGAACTCGCAGTCACATTTGTTTGCAGATTTGCTTTTTATTGCCTTGAGCTATACAGCCAATACTGCTTTTGTGGCTGCATGCTTTTATGTTAGAAACAGCTTATGCAGTGCAGCAGCCACAGTGCTGATTGTTCCTGCTCTGGTCTTGTCCTACCCCAAGGGATCCCAGGGCAGGTCCCTATATACGCGACGCATTAGGTGCAGTACTTGCAGAAAGGAGAAGCAGGGATTCAAGGAGTCATCTCACATGGATGTAACATATCCAAGACCAAGCAGGAGTAACACAGCACGTGTTCAATGGATTTTCTGTGGTAAAAGACAGACTTTCACTACCTTCTTGTCATCTCTGTCTTCAGCTTCCCTTCCCTTCACCATCTTTATGTCAGCACTTTTCCACAGTCTTCCAAGATTTCTTTTTATACAGTCTCCAGCAAAGCAAGCTTTGATTTTACTTTGGGTCAGTCCAAGAAAACAGGTGGGTCATAAAGATCTGTGAACTTCATGGGAAGAGTAGCAGTGCTTTTTTCTTACTGTTTTGTGTATCTTCTGTTCTGGAAGTACTTCTGCTGAACCTCTAGAAATCTGTGGCAGCTCTGTAAAATTTGTTGTGACCAGACTTCAGAGTAAGTTTGGAGCATTAGGCTCATATGGCAAACTATAAATTAACAGCCTTTTTTATTGTTTTCTGTATTTTCCAATTTCAGTATTCACATAGCTATAAAGAGATCTTTAGGGTGAGAAACATTTTCTCCAAAAGCAGCAGGAGTCTGGAGTGAGCTTGTAAATTCCTAAGCAGATTTGGGCTTGCTCTGGCAAAAGTGAGGCAAAAAAAGAAAAAAAAAATAAAATAAGATCGAGAGGAATTTCTTATATATTGATTTTCACAGGTCAGCTGCAGCCAGCAGATGTTTAGTAAGATGACAATCGGTTTGAGAAACAGGAGGAAGTATAACAGCTACTCCAAAACAAACAGGCAAATATGTGATAGGGTCTGTTCACTAACTGTTTGTACTCTCTTTTTCTTCCACATTACTGGCCTCATGTGTAGCAATAATGGGGTACTCTAGCAATGAATAATGTTTCTGGCCTTAGAAGACATTTCATCAAATGTCTAAAAACCTGTGCAGGCTGCATTTCCTCTAAAATACATTTAAATAACAGTGATTTTGACTGCAAGACAAAAGTTTATATGTAACTGAAAACCTGTCTGACCTGTGGATTTTTTCTTTTTTCTTTTCTTTTCTTTTCTTTTCTTTTCTTTTCTTTTCTTTTCTT